>NC_073302.1:199857013-200188679 GCF_027595985.1 Sorex araneus | reverse complement strand
TGGAAAACAATATGGACGATTCTCAAAAGATTAGAAATTGAGCTCCTATTTGACCCAGCAATACCACTACTTGGTATATATCACAGAGAAGCAAGAAAGTATAGTCGAAATGATATCTGCACTTATATGTTCATCGCAGCACTATTTACAATAGCCAGAATCTGGAAAAAACCTGAGTGCCCTAGAATAGATGACTGGTTGAAGAAACTTTGGTACATCTATACAATGGAATACTATGCAGCTGTTAGAATAAATGAGGTCATGATCTGCATATTAGTGGATCAACATGGAAAGTATCATGCTAAGTGAAATGAGTCAGAAAGAGAGAGACAGACATAGAAATATTGCGCTCATCTGTGAAATATACAATAACAGAATAGGAAACTATCACACAAGAATAGTAGAAATAAGTCCCAGGAGTTTTACTCCATGGCTTGGAAGCTGGCCTCCCATTCTGAGGAGAGGGCAGCTCAGATAGAGAAGGGAATACCAAGTAAAATTTGGTTGAGGCCATGCCGGGGAAGGGTGAAGCGTGCTAAATGTAGACTAGAGACTGAACACAATGGCCACTCAACACCTTTATTGCAAACCAGAACACCTAATTAGAGAGAGAGAGAACAAAAGGGAATACCCTTCCACAGTGTCATGGTGGGGTGGGGGGAGATGGGATTGGAGGGGTGGGAGGGATGCTGGGTTTATTGTTGGTGCAGAATGGACACTGGTGAAGGTATGGGTTCTCGAATATTGTATGAGGGAAACATGAGCACGAAAATGTATAAATCTGTAACTGTACCCTTGCGGCGATTCACTAATTAAAAAATAAATAAATTTGTAAAAAAAATAGTAAATTATTACATGAGTACAATCTTCCTACCACAGCAAGCAATGCATATTAAAATAATGTTAACATGTAAATAATTTTCATTCAACTAGAACAATGAATTAATGAGGCATAAAATTGAATATAAACTTAGACATTGCTATTTTATGTCTGCTTTTCACCTAAAAATACACTAAAAAAAGTAAAGAAAATGCACTCAAATTTTTGTTAAATGCTAAAACAACAGAATTTATTTTCCACAGTTTGGGAGCCAGAAAGTTTAAGATTATTCTCTCTGTGAGGCTGGGTGAATTATTTTCTACCCCACAGACTTCAGGTGAAGCCTCATATTGTGGAAAAGTTAAGGAACTTAAATGGGATCTCTTTTACAGAGAACTAATCCTGGTTTTATTTTTGTTTTTTTTTATTTTTTATGCATTTATCTGCTTGGTACCCAAGCAGTAGGGGGCAGGGAAGGGATTAATAAAGAGGTGCAATAGATTAGGTATAGGTTTCAATAGTGTTTTTTTATAGTATTGATGTACAAACTCTCTGTACACCACCATCACTGAAATGTCCATGATCCTCCACCCTGTATGTTTGTCACCTCTGATATGACTTTTATCATCCTTATCCCCACACCTCCAACTATTTTTTGATTGTTTGCTACCACCCATGTCTCCAGATCTTTCATCCAGGCTCTTGTGTCAATTCCAGTCAACCTCACCATTTCCCCATACTACACCCTTCCAGCTTGTCAGGTTTGCAATCCATTGCCCAAAGTTTATTATTGATTGATATTCCTTGATTTTTCTATATACTACATATTAATGAAATCATTTTGTATTTGTCCTTCTGCCTCTAGCTTATAACACTCAGCATGAGACTTTCAAATAAAAACAATGAGTTATCACCTCATGTTGGTGAGAATAATGGAAACAACAAAAGAATACTAATCTTGCTTAACGAACATACAGAATGTAGCCTTTGTTGAGATATGAGTTTGGAGACAGGAGAACAGATCTCAGCTGATAGCTCTGGTTTATTTTTATAAAGTCAAGAAAAATCAAATCAATTACCATGAGGACTGAGGTATCTTCCCTAAAAAAGAGCCCTTACATTTTTTAATATTTTGGGTCATGCAATTTTTATGTTGTGTCACTTTTTTCTTACCTTTTCAGTCTCACATATCCACTTACCTTACTCGACCATACTTATATTTATGCATTTCTCCACTCCTATTCTCTGTTTTTCCAGACTACTGGTACATGGAGTCTGATTGTTGTTGAAGTGAGGTATGTTATCTTACGTTAGATTCTAAGCACTTCAGAGCAGCTACTGGAAAGAAATCCAAGGGATAAATGACAAATGGACGCTGGGTCTTACCTGTTCTTGGGGCCAAGATAGCAGTGTTAGCACTTCACTTTCTACTGTAAAGCCTTGGGAGCAGGGGATGGGAAGTCAAGGCTGGAACAAAAGAGATTACAGATAAAGACATCTGTAACAACCCCACTTACTCCCTAGCTTCCAACCCACAGCATATTCTGACATTATCTGTGAAAAATATATGTATATTAGGGTTCATTTCAGAAAGAGGTATTGAAATATATGATTAAAATACTTACTGACCAAAGAAGACTAAGTTATTCTTTGAGATTGAATTACTATTTTGAAATAGGGAACAGAAATATTTTACTACTCATTAGATGACCATTATTTAAGCAAGTTAGCATAGGTAATCTAAATTGTGATTTTATTCTAATTAATGTTATGTGAGCATTTGATATCTTTCTTTCCTGTTGTCAATGTATGTTCTGATGTTTTAGGAATTCATAGTATTTAGAAAGACAGAAATACCGTCCAAATGTTTGCAAATGGTTTATAATTATGGTTATTTATTCATATAAATTTAAATATGAGTTTATACATAGTTATTTTATTTTTATTAAAAATTCTAAGATCAAGTAATTTTTGAAACATCACTTGAGGCCAGAGAGATAGCACAGGTTTAAAGAACACGCCCCTCATGATGCCAACCCCAGTCAGATTGTTGGCATCACATTGTCCCCAGAGCAGGCATTCATCTCTAGTAACCCCCAAGCTCTCTTGGGGTAGCTGTGGTAATTTCTATCGCCTCATAAGCTCTACCTAAGAGGTCCCAGAAGTTTCAAAAGCAGGTAAAACAAAATTTAAATAAAAATTAAGCTATGATTTTTTTAAAGATTTGGTGAGAGATTTTTTTCTAATAACAATCAAGAGTAAGCCTTCAGGGGCCAGAGCAATAGTACAGCAGGTAGGGCAATCGCCTTGCACATAGATGACCAGGGTTCAATTCCTGGATTCCCATAAAGTCACCCGAGCACTGCCAGGAGTGATTTCTGAGTGCAGAGACAGAACTAACCCCTGAGCATTGACAGGTGTAACCCCTCCCCCCAAAAATAAGAGTAACACTTCAAAGATGTTTTCAATTGTATGATTCCTTTGCAAGACATCAGAAAAAAATAGGACTACATCAACTTTAAAAGTGTCTACCTGGTGAAAGAAATGCATGCTAAAACTGCAATGCAGCCTAGTGAGTGGGTGAAATATTTGTAACCCCAAGTCAAATAAAAGGATTATAACCAAGGTACACAAAGCACTCACAAAGATCAACAACAAAAATTCAAAGCCATATCCAAAAACAGGAAGAGGAAACAAACAGACAATTCAATAAAAACAGAGCAAATGGTCAGCAGGCATGTTTAAAAAGCATATTCACCACCTACTACTATCAGGGAAATCCAAATCAAGATGGCTTGAGATTTCATCTCACATCAGAAAGACTAGAAACAACCTGTGTTGGTGTGATGTTGTAAAAAAAAGAACTCTTGTCCACTGCTGGTAGCAGTGTTGTCTGGTTCAATCCCTGTGGAAAACAGCATGGAGGTTTCTCAAAGAGGTAAGAATAGAGCTCCCATATGACCCTGCAATTTTACTTCTTGGTATATATTCACAAGGCAAAAAAAATCATAAAAGGACGTGCATACTTTCATTCATTACAGTACTTAATGCAATAGCTAGGGTATGGAATCAATCCAGATGTCCAAGGCAAATGAGTAGATAATGAAGGTGTGGCATAAATAAGCTATGGAATACTATGCATCTCAAGAAATGTTTAAATCATGCATTTGACTGCAACTTGTATGAAATGAGAGGATAGCAGGTTAAGTGCAGTAATTCAGAAGGGCAAATACCATATTCTCACCTGTCATTTATAGCATAACATGACAAGGGAATTGAAGAAATTGAAGATGGGAAAATCCCTCTCCCTAGCAAAATGGATGTGAAAAAACAAGCATGATTGCAAGGGCCAAGTGCCTTAGACTCATCGGTGATGTAAAGGTTAGATAGATAGATAGATAGATAGATAGATAGATAGATAGATAGATAGATAGATAGATAGATACATACATACATACATACATACATACATAGATGATAGATAAATAGATAACCAGTAAAAGAGCCACTATAACTCTAAACCACAACACTTAAACTTGAAAAATGTATCTGTTAAGGAGCTAGGATGGGTGGGTGGGAGGGAAACTGGGAACACGGACCTTGGTGGAGAGAAGTTGACAGTGATGGTGTGAGTGGTACTGGAACATTGTATAATTAAAGCTCTATCATGAACACCTTTATAAATCATGATGTCTAAATAATAATTTTAAATTAAAAATAAAATTATTCTATTCAAACTTGAATGATATGCCTGGAGTAGTACTATGTATACGTCTATAAAGCAATAAAATGTCATATATATGGGTGATTGTAGGATAAATTATTTTATTAATATAACCAGTGATAATATAAAACCGTTTTGTTTAGTGTGTGATTATTTAAAATTTGAAGAATGTACTTTGAAAGTCTGCTCTGCAAGAGAAAGTTTGGAATATCCATTCCAATATACAAAAAACACTTTTAAAGAATTAATTATGCTACAGAATACAAATGTAGTCTGTGTATGAAGGTGGGTGGACATTAATGTTATAAATGTCTTAAAGTTAATGACTGGGCATTTTCCAAACAACTTACAAGAATAATGGCTGCTGTGAGCTTCTGTTCATATTTGCAAAGTTTACACCATCCAAAACCTTCACTAATATTTTATACCTGTTGCATTTTTTGTATTCAAAGAGTTGGGATAAATAAAGAAAAGTGTTGCCTTTAATCACATTTTACTAGTTAGTGAGAGAGTAAAAGGGCTAGAGAAATAGTAGAGCGGGAAAGACATTTTCCTTGCACACGGACAACCCAGGTTTGATCCCTGGCACCATCTATGGTCTCCTTGCATGCACCAGAGTGATCCCTGAGTACAGATTCAGTAGTAAGGCCTGAGCACAACTGGGTGTGGCCCTCAAACAAAACAAAAAAACAGAAAAACCTTGGAGATGTAAGCCATAAAACAAATGCCCAAGGTACAAAGAGTTCAATTCAGAATGAGTACAACAGGTATTGCCATTAGAATATAAACCATAAGACCCACATTCCACAGTTGCCGCCATGTAAACAATGGCCCAGCTTACAGTTTCATAACGATTCTTGTGGAATAAAAGCCCTCACTAAGATGGGCACACCAGTCTTGAGACTAAAATCCCTGGCGCCTCTTCAGAAGTGGGAGTTGGCCCAGAATCATTCCAGTTCTACAGATCCTGGAGCTCCTAGAATGTGTGGCCACATATGCAACTAAGCGACTTCTAAGTTCCACAATACTGACAGCCTAGTAGGAGCACAGCAAATTAGATGGGAAAGTAACATAGAAGACAATTCAGCTCAATAAACAAAAACAATAATACAGGGACTGGATTGATAGCACAGAGATTGCCTTGCACTTGCACGCAGCCGACCTGGGTTCAATCCCCAGCAACCCATATGGTCTCCCAAGCACCGTGAGGGGTAATTCCTGAGTGCAGAGCCAGGAGTAACTCCTGAGCATCGCCGGGAAAGAAAGAAAGAAAGAAAGAAAGAAAGAAAGAAAGAAAGAAAGAAAGAAAGAAAGAAAGAAAGAAAGAAAGAAAGAAAGAAAGAAAGAAAGAAAGAAAGAAAGAAAGAAAGAAAGAAAGAAAGAAAGAAAGAAAGAAAGAAAGAAAGAAAGAAAGAAAGAAAGAAAGAAAGAAAGAAAGAAAGAAAGAAAGAGAGAAAGAAAGAAAGAGAGAAAGAAAGAAAGAAAGAGAGAGAGAAAGAAAGAAAGAAAGAAAGAAAGAAAGAGAGAAAGAAAGAAAGAAAGAAAGAAAGAAAGAAAGAAAGAAAGAAAGAAAGAAAGAAAGAAAGAAAGAAAGAAAGAAAGAAAGAAAGGAAGAAAGGAAGGAAGGAAGGGGAGAGAAAGAAAGAGAGAGAAAGAAAAAAAGAGAAATAAAGCAAGCAAGCAATAATACAGAAGACTCATCTAGCAACAAACAGCTTAGTAAACCTCTGAAAATGACTTCAATGACTCATTGTGTGATATAAAGAAAATTCACTAAATTTTCTTTTACTGAAGTATATTTTGATCAGGCTTGTGGGCTTAGTGGGAAGCAGGGGACAAGGGAGGAGAAAGGACACATTGGTGATGGGATTGGTGCTAGAACATCGGGTGCCCAGATTCACTGTGTTATGAGCAACTATGTAAATGATTGTATTTAAATAAAGTTTAAAAAATATTATGTACATAGCATATCCATCCTGCAGAATTTGGAATGTGGGCAGGTGGACATGGCTGTCAAAGAGATCTGAGTAGAAGTCATAAATAATCCTCTCCATTGCCTTTCTGGAAGATGTGATAGATCCATCAGGACATCAGAGGGCAGTTTATCTTGGTCTTGTAGTTGGCAAAGGACAGGCGAGCATTGCGAATACTTTTCCCAGCTTCTGTTGCATCAGCCAACACTGCTGCCCTTCTCTCTTTGAGGTCTTCCTTTATTGCGTCTCTGCACAGCTTTTCGAGCTCGGACATTAGCTTGTGGTTTCCTGAGGCTCACGCCAAACTATGTTGGCGAATGAGCTCGAGAGTTTCTGAAGACAGGCGTCTGTTTGTGACTTTCTCACTTTCATCATTCTTCCTGAAGTCATGGAGGTGCTGAACCAATCCATCGTATTCCTTGTCGATGTTGTCAAGGACGGCATCTTGCCATGTTGATGCAATCGTGTCAAAGAGCTCACAGCTGGTGGTCATTCTGGGAGTTCCCTTCTTAAACTTAAACTTTTCAGACCTTTCTCCCCTCTCTATGAAGTAGAATTTTGCATGAAGGAGACAGTGGTCCGATCCCGTTTGGAATTTGGGGACAACAGCAACATTGGCCAGACAAAAGCTTCGATTGAATATGATGTGGTCAATTTTATTGTGGAACTGTCCACCAGGAGACTCGCATGCCCAGAATTAAGATTGGGCCTTCTGGAACTGTGAGTTGCCATGGATGATTTTGGTTGACAGGATGAACTCAGAAAGTCTCTCACCCATTCCCAGTGTCATTCCCAATATCATTCCAAATGTCCTCCCTTCTGAAATCTGACACGCCATCTAGTTAGTAAAGATGCATACAGCACCCAGTCCAGACAAGGTCAGACCCGAACACCTGAAGAATCTGCTGCCAGTACTCATCAATACACTGGTTCTGCTCTTCACATGCTACCTGTCTGAATGCAAGGTTCCATCCCAATGGAAAACCAGCAGGACCATTCTGTTGTACAAGAAGGGAGACATACATGACATCAGCAACTATCGCCCAATCTGCCTGCTGTGTGTTGTCTACAAGTTGTTCACTCATGTCATCCTGAATAGAATAGGCAGAACATTAGATGAAGGACAACCATGAGAGCAAGCTGGGTTCCGAAAAGGATTCAGCACAATCGACCATATCCACACGGTGACCAAACTTATTGAAGTTTCGAGAAAGTTCAAGATGACGCTCTGTCTAACATTCATTGACTTAAAGAAGGCCTTTGATTCTGTTGAGACTGAAGAAGTCATCGTAGCCCTAGCCAAACAGGGCATTCAAACTCAGTACATCAGGATTCTCCGCGACCCGTATTGCGGATTCATCACCAGGCGGATTCATCACCAGGATCTCACCATTCTACAAGGAAGTGATCATTGACATAAAGAGAGGGGTTCGGCAGGGCAATACCATTTCACCGAAACTCTTCAGTACCACCCTCAAGAACGTCATGCAATGACTGGAATGGGAAGGAATGGGAGTGATGATAGATGGTCAGCAACTACACCACCTCCACTTCACTAATGATATCATTTTCATAACGCCAAACATTAGTCAAGCGGCACAAATGCTGGCTGACTTCGACCACAAGTGTGGAAAGGTCAGACTGCAGCTGAATCTCAACAAGACGATGCTCATGAAAAAAATGAACTAATCCCTGATGCTCCATTTGCTCTCAAAGGAACGAACATCTCCAAATGCAGCCGCTATGTGTACCAGTATCGAGAACTCAACATGAGGAATGACTTGGAGCCAGAACTGTGCAGGAGGAAGAGAACAGCGTGGAAAGCTTTCAAGAGCATCGAAGAAGTAGGTAAGAGGACGAAGGATCTCTGGTTCTGGGCACATCTTTTCCACTCCACCATTCTTCCTGCACTAACATACACCTCAGAGACCTGGGCCTACGCAAACAGGATGAGAACGCTATTCAGGTATCCGAAAGAGCACTTACATGTTCATTGCAGCACTATTTACAATAGCCAGAATCTGGAAAAAACCTGAGTGCCCTAGACAGATGACCGGTTGAAGAAACTTTGATACATCTATACAATGGGATACTATGCAACTGTTAGAAAAAACGAGTTCATGAACTTTGCATATAAGTGGATCAGCATGGAAAATATCATGCTAAGTGAAATGAGTCAGAAAGAGAGAGACATACATAGAGAGATTGCACTCATCTGTGGAATATACAATAACAGAGTAGGAGACTAACACCCAAGAATAGTAGAAATAAGTACCAGGATGTTGACTCCATGGCTTGGAAGCTGGCCTCACATTCTGGAGAGAGGGCAGCTCAGATAGAGAAGGGAACACCAAGTAAAATGTGGTTGGAGGCCATGTGGGGGAAGGGTGATGCGTGCTGAATGTAGACTAGAGACTGAACACAATGGCCACTCAACACCCCTATTGCAAACCACAATACCTAATTATAGAGATAGAACAAAAGGGAATACCCTGTCACAGAGGCAGGGTGGGGTGGGGGAAAATGGGATTGGGGGTTTGGGAGGGATGCTGGGTTAATAAACCAGGTTAATAAACATGGTTAATAAACCATGTTGGTGGAGAATGGGCACTGGTGAAGAGATGGTTCTCGACCTTTGTATGAGGGAAACATGAGCACGAAAATGTATAAATCTGTAACTGTACCGTCGCGGTGATTCACTAATTAAAAAATAAATAAATTTTTTAAAAAAAGAAAGGTAAAAAAAAGATAATTGTTTAAAAGGTAAATGTAATGAATGATTGAGAGAGAACTTCTTGCTTTTGTTCTTTTAAAAAATTGTTGGAGAAAAAAAGAAACCAAACCAAGCACATTTTAGTAAAGATTGTGGATTGTGGTCAAGTTATACAATAAATTTCTGTGTCCATCTATGCAATGTTGATGTAAATGAAGTATTGGTTGAAGTTATAATGAGGGCATTGTTCAGATTAAATTGATCTGTGTCAAAATCTAAGACAAAAGCTCTGTCTTTTGAAAAAATAAACCTACATGAGGTTAAAAAAAAAATAGAGGAATGGAAAGAGCTATGCTAGGAATATCATGTTTCACTCAAGTGAGACAAGGAATCTGGAGTTCCAACCTCCGTCGACAGTCAATTATCAGGCATGCTGTCTCGTTTGCCAAGACATCAAAAATTAGATGGACCAGACACGTAATGTGATTCAGAGATGACCACTGGACTAGAGCTGTTACCGACTGGATTCCACAGGACGTCAAAAGAATGTATGGGCGCCCACCAATGAGATAGTCAGACTTCTTTGTCAAAACTCTGAATAAATGGTGTGAGGCACTTCCTGTCCCTGGAGTGAGTAGATATCATTAGGCTCACTAGCATGTGACAGGGACAAATGGAGACGTTATCTTGCGCCCCCTCGAGCAAATCGAAGATCAATGGGAAGACAAGTGACAAGTGACAAGTGACATAGTATCATAGTATATAATATATAATGAATATTCACTATTATTTTTTAAACATGCCACCATTTCTGAATAACACAAGAAATCCAGAATGTGTCAAGACCTCCCCTAGATAATTTTGGTTCGAGTGTATTTCTCATGTGTTTTGCAAGTTCCTTTGCACCCTGTTTTTATTAATTGCTGTTCTAATTTTCATATTGATCATATTTTACTAAACAGCAAAAGAAAAGAGGAAGAGGTAGAGGCTTTATTAAGTAAAGAAAATTCATGAATTTCCTCACTTTTGTAGTCTTGAGGCCCATCTACCAATGTTATTTTACAAAAGTTTCAAAGTGCAAACCTTAAAGCAAATCACTCTGTTTTCCTTTAGAGCTACCTGCTCTCCAAGTATAATCCAATATCGAGCCATGTTAAGATCAACTGAAAACTTTTTCAAACTTCAGAAACTTCAGCTCACCTTCAACTTTATAATCAGAACCTGCACGTCAATAATCCCTCAGGCATGCCCCATGTGCATCAGCGTTACAGCAGCACTGCGCTCCTCCGAGACCAAACTCTGCTTACTGCCATACGCTTTGTCATTTGGAGTTCTGAGAAGGGGGTGTAGCTTGTGAATCTTGTTAAAACTGCTTTTTATTTATTTATTTTTTGCTTTTTGGGTCACACTTGGCTATTACTCCTGGCTATGCACTCAGGAATTACTCCTGGCAGTGCTCGGGAGACCATATGGGATACTGGGAATCAAAGAACCCTGGTCAGCCGCATGCATTATTATTCTGTGCTTTTTATTTTCAACCCAGTGTTCTTCTTTCCTTAAGCCTCAAAGAACCCTGGTCAGCAGCATGCATTATCATTCCGTGCTTTTTATTTTCAACCCAGTGTTCTTTTTTCCTTAAGCCTCAGGCACAGTCCCATTGTCTCAGCTGGGGAACTATCACATATCACCCAATGCAGGAACTATGTTATCTTCAGTAATTCTTTATAATGGTCCCAGGCATCCAAATCATTCCCCTTTCCTCATCAAAACAACAACAAAAAGCCCTATTGCAGAGCATTTCTTGTATATTTAAATACTATTCATCAAAAAAAGCCCTGAAATAAGCAGGCAGAGTAAAACATTTTATGATACTACAGTCAATTATAAAGTGCTATGGACAAGAACTGAGAATTTTAAAGCTGTGCAGCTTGTGTAAATTATCAGTTTCATTTACTTTGTGCAGTCCTCTTTGACAAACTACAAAACATCTCTACCTCAATTGCCTTACCCATGAAATGAAAACAATTATACTCCCTATAAAATGACTCACCCCATACAAGAGTTTTTTAATTAATTGACTTTTTAAATATTATGCATCATGGTTTACAGCACTGTTAATGGTAGTGTTTCATGCATAAACATTCCAGCACCCCTATGGTACATCTGCACAATGGAATACTAGTTAGCTACCAGGAAAAATGAAGTCATGAAATTTGCTTATAAATGGATGGACATCGGGGAAAAAGACCAAATAACATCATGAATAAAATGGGATTGCTGCATTGTATGGCAGGTGGATTCGTAGATTTTTGAGAAGTTTTCCCAAAAGGCTGGACCAGTCAACATTCCGACCAGTAGTGAAGGGTCCCTTTCCTTCTGCAGCGATTACAACACAGGTGACGGTTGCTTTTATTTGTCTTTTTTTATTATTATTATTGAATCACTGTGAAATAGACCCTTACAAAGCTTTTCATGATTAGATTTCAGTCATACAGTATTCCAACACCCATCCCTCCAGTGTACATGTTTGTCTTTTTGATGTGTGCCATTCTTTCTGTATGAGGTGATATTTCACTGTTGTTTTTGATTTGTGTTTCCCTGAAGCAAAGAACTGTTTTATATGCCTTTTGGCCATTTGTATGTCTTATTTGAGGAAATTTCTATTCATCTCTTCTTCCATTTTTTGATGGGTGGGTTTTTTTTCTTTTAAAATTTTACAAATGTTTTATGAGTCTTAAATATTAACCCTGAATCAGATGACTGGAAAAATATATTCTCCCAGTCAGTGAGCTGCCTTTGTATTCCAGTCACCTTTAAGGTACACAAACTTCTCAATTTAATATAGTCTTATTTGTTTATCTTTTTTTCTGTTCACTTGGCCAATGCTGTTGAAACTTTAAGGGTACTTCTAGCTTCCTTGTCAGGGAGTATTTGACCTGTTTTCCTCAGTGTAACTTATGCATTCAGGTCTGATATCGAGGTTTTTAATCCATCTTGATTTGACTTGTGCATGGTGTTAGAAGGGGTCTGTGTTCATTTTTTACATGTAGCTGACAATTTTTCTCAACACTTGTTGAAGAGGCTTTCCTTGCTCCACCTCATGACAATAACTTGTTCACATTCTCAGAAAGTATGTAATATGATGGAAATATAGACATAAAAATTTAAAATTATAAGATTCACCCATATAACAAGAATAATGTAAAAGCAAGATGAGACAGAAATAAGCTAGAAATTGGTTTGTGACCCTTACAGCACTGGCAATAATATTAAGACTTGGAAGAAGTAGGTGATTTTTTTTCTGGTGAATAAATGGGTCTAAGTATTTCAGAGAAAGAACAAATGCAAAGAGAATGCTAAAAATGTGAATTGTTCTTTGTAGAAATAAAATAATTTAAAATTCTTTTAGCATAAATTTTGGTGGTAGCAGTTGTGAAAAAAAAAAAGTACTTTTTTAGCCGCTGCCCCTCCCTGGGTCCCACGACTGCCGCCTTTGCATCCCGCTCCCTCCAATCGGCCCTTTTCTCAGGTATTCAGGCCACTCGCAGCCACGCCTCCCCGAGTGCCCCCCGGTTCCCACGCAGCCACCCGGACATCGAACCTTTAGCCGCTGCCACTCCCTGCTCCCGAGACCCCCAACAACGTAGAAACTGGGGCGTGGCCTGTACTTCAGGGGGCATGGTCTAAAAAGGGGGTGTGGCGTCCTGCCAGAGCGGAGGCCGCTAACACAGCCACAATTATTATTTTCTACCTTAGCACATTAGGTATAGTCTTTTTCTTTGAAAATCACTTTAGCCCATCTCAATCACTTATGCGAAATAGCCCATTAGGTTACTTCAACTTTAGAAAAACTATCAGTGAATAAGAGAAACTTAGCAAAACCTTTGTAAAGAGAACTTAGCCTTAAGTCTTCATTAAAGCCTCCATATCAATCAGGAAGAAACGCATGAGTATAAGGAAGAACTCTAGAATAGGAACAAGGCTGCCATCAACAATAGCACAACCAGAGCACCTCCTTCCCTCATTAAGAGGGAGTAGGAATAAACACCTACAAAGTTCAAATTCTGTACTTCCATAACAATATGAAGAAGCAGCGAAAATCCCCTCCACGAAGAGAGGGAGAAGAAAAGATATCAGAAACCTCAAAAGGGGCTACCCACATCTACGACCTCTCAGAAAAGAATTCAGAGAGGAAATCTGGAGGAGAGTCGACCTACTCCAAGCAACCATGGAACAGACATCCAACAAATTAAAGGAGGAGATGAATGAATCACTGGAAAGATCTACCAAAAAATGCAGAAAGAAATGAGAGCAGAAATGTCAAACCTAAGAACGGAAGTCACAAAAATAAAGGAATCGGTAGATGAATTAAAAATCTCAGTAGATACCCTCAACAGTAGAATAACTACAGCCGAAGACAGAATCAGCGTCCTTGAGGATGAGCTGCAGAAAGCTTATAGACAACAACAAATCATGGCGAAAGACCTCAAAATGGCTGTAGAGCGAATAAGAGTCCTTGGGGATGACCACAAGAGAAACAACATAAGAATCATAGGAGTACCAGAAGCACAGGGAAGTAAACCCATGAAAAAACACAGTCAAAGACATCATTACTAAGAAATTCCCAGAGCTGGAGAAGGCAGGCATCCAGAAACAAGGAGTCCAAAGAGTACCAGCAAAAAGAGACCCAAATAAAAAGACTCCGAGGCATGTCATAGTCAGATGGCGGATGCTGTGGATAGAGACTCAATTCTACAAGCAGCAAGGTCAAAGAAGGAAATCACATACAAAGGAGCACCCATCAGAATTATAGCACACCTCTCAGAGGAAACCCTCCGAGCCCGAAGACAATGATGGGACATAGTGAAAAAACACAACGAAATGAACGCCTCACAAAGAATACTTTATCCGACTAAACTCTCACTCAAACTCAAAGGAATCATACACTATTTCTCGGATAAATAACAGCGCAAGAACTTCATAGACTCAAAACCAAACTTAAAAGAAGGTCTAAAGGGGCTACTGTAAGCTAAGGAGAAACCCCATAAGAACAACTAACCCTACAGAAAGATGACACAAAACCCCATGACAAAAATCTCTCTCAATGTCAATGGCCTAAAGAGACACAGAGTTGCAAAATGGATCTGGAAATTAAACCCAACATTCTGCTGTTTGCAAGAAACACACCTGAACAGAGTAAACACAGACTCAAAGTCAAAGGATGGAAAACAATCCTGCAAGCAAACAACTCCCTTAAAAAAGCTGGAGTGGCCATCCTAGTATCCGACAACATAGATTTCAGGTTGAAAAAGATTAGAAGGGACAGCGAAAGCCACTTTAATTCATCAAGGGATATGTACAACAGGAGGAAATCACACTCTTAAACAAATATGCACCCAATGAATGACTGGCTAAATACTTAAAACAACTCCTAACAGACTTCAAAGAGGACATCACTAACAGCACAATAGTAGTCGGAGACTTTAATAACCCCTTATCACCTCTGGATAGATCAACAAGAACAAAACTCAGCAAAGAAACACTGACTCTGAAAGAAGAAATGGAAGAGAGAGGCCTAATAGACCTATACAGGTATTTATACCCACAAAAGAAAGAACACACATTCTTTTCCAGTGCACACGGAACATTTTCCAAAATAGACCATGTACTGGGCCCAAGAACATACCTCAATAGAATCAGAAAAATAGAAATTGTATCAACCATCTTTTCAGACCACGAAGCACTGAAGATAGAAGCTAACCACACACCAACATGGAGAACCAAATCAAACACCTGGAAATTAAACAAATCAATGTTGAACAATGAGTGGGTCAGGAAGGAAATCAAAGAAGAAAACAAAAAATACTTAGAAACAAATGAAAATGAGGACACGAGCTACCAAAACCTATGAGACGCAGCTAAAGCCGTGTTAAGGGGAAAATTTATAGCTCTCCAAGCATTCCTCAGGAATGAAGAAGGGGCCCACATAGAGAACTTGACTTCACGGCTCAAGACATTAGAAAAGGTCCAGAAAAAGAAATGCAAGCCAGAACGAAGGAAATAAATAATAAAAATTAGAGCAGAAATTAATGACATGGAAACCAAAAAAACAATCCGAAAGATTAATAAAACAAAGAGCTGGTTCTTCGAGAAAATAAATAAGATTGATAAACTGCTAGCAAGACTCACAAAGAGAGAGAGAGAACCCTAATAAATCGAATCAGATATGAAAAGGGGGACATCATAAGAGAAACCAGTGAGTTTCAAAAGATCATTAGAGACTACTTTGAAGGTCTATACGCCCCAAAACAAGAGGACCTAAAAGAAATGGATGAATTCCTTGATTCCTACAATCTCCCAAGACTGAAAAAAGAAGACTTGGAATACCTGAGGAGACCCATTAATATTAAAGAAACTGAAACTGTAATCAAAAATCTCCCCCCAAAAAAGCCCAGGCCCAGATGGATTCACTGGCGAATTCTTCCGAACATTCAAAGAAGACCTGCTTCCAGTTTTCCTCAAGCTTCTCCAGGATATTGAAAAAACAGGAACTCTCCCAAACAGTGTCTATGAAGCACACATCTCCCTAATACCAAAAGCAAACAAAGACACCACTAAGAAATAAAATTATAGACCAATATCCCTGATGAACACCGATGCGAAGATCTTCAACAAAATACTAGCAAATAGGATCCAACAACTCATCAAGAAGATCATACACCATGACCAAGTGGGATTCATCCCGGGGATGCAAGGATGGTTTAACATTCGGAAATAAAACAACATAATCCATCATATCAACAAAAGTAAAGATAAAAAAGATATGATCATATCAATAGATGCAGAGAAAGCATTTGACAAGATCCAACATCCGTTCATGATGAAAACCCTCGTTAAAATGGGTTTTAGAGGAACTTTCCTCAAGATAGTCAAAGCCATCTACCACCAGCCTATGGCAAGCATTATCCACAATGGAGAAAAACTAAGGGCCTTACCTCTAAGATTAGGCACAAGACAAGGATGCACACTCTCACCACTTCTCTTCAACATAGTACTGGAAGTACTTGCGATAGCTGTTAGACAAGAAAAAGAGATTAAGGGCATCCAGATAGGGAAGGAAGAAATCAAACTCTCACTATTTGCAGATGATATGATACTATATCTAGAGAAGCCCAAAGCCTCTACTAAGAAACTCTTAGAAACAATAGATTTATACAGTAAATTTGCAGGCTACAAAATCAATACACCAAAATCCATGGCCTTTCTATATACAAATAATGAGGCAGAGGAAAGGACATGAAAAAAGCAATCCCATTCACAATCATACCCCAGAAAATCAAGTACCTCGGAATCAGCTTAACCAAGGAAGTAAAAGACCTCTACAAAGAAAACTATAAAACGCTACTCCATGAAATAAAAGAGTAAATGAGGAAATGGAAACATATACTTGCTCATGGATATGGAGAATCAATATTGTCAAATGGCAATACTTCCCAAAGCATTATTCAGATTCAACACGATCCCTATAAGGATACCCATGACATTCTTCAAAGAAACGGATCAAGCAATCCTAAAATTCATATGGAACAACAAATGTCCACGGATAGCTAAAACAATTCTTGGGAAAAAGATGATGGGAGGCATCACCCTCCCCAACCTCAAACTTTACTACAAAGTGGTAACAATTAAAACAGCATGGTACTGGAACAAAGGCAGAGCCTCAGAGCCAATGGAACAGGGTGGAATATCCCTACACACAACCCCAAATGTATGATCATCTAATCTTTGACAAGGGAGCAAGAGATGTGAAGTGGAGCAAGGAAAGCCTCCTTAACAAATGGTGCTGGCACAACTGCACAACCACATGCAAAACAATGGGCTTAGACCTCGACCTGACACCATGCACAAAAGTCAGATCAAAATGGATTAAAGACCTCAACATCAGACCACAAACCATAAGGTACATTGAAGACAAGGTCGGCAAAACCCTCCACGATATTGAAGATAAAGGTATCTTCAAAGATGACACGGAACTAAGCAATCTAGTTGAAACAGAGATCAACAAATGGGTCTACATTTAACTAAAAAGCTTCTGCACCGCAAAAGTACATTGACCAGAATACAAAGACTATCTCCAGAATGGGAAAGGATATTTACACAATACTCATCAGATAAGGAGTTGATATCAAAGCTATATAAAGCACTGGTTGAACTCTACAAAAAGAAAACATCCAACCCCATCAGAAAATGGGGCAAGGAAATGAACAGAAACTTTCCCAAGAAAGAGATACGAATGCCCAAAAGGCACATGAAAAAGTGCTCTACATCACTATTCATCAGGGAGATGCAGATCAAAACAACCATGAGATACCACCTCAAACCACAGAGATTAGCATACATCCAAAAGAACAAAAGCAACCACTGTTGGAGAGGATGTGGGGAGAAAGGGACCCTTTTACACTGCTGGTGGGAATGCCGACTGGTTCAGCCCTTTTGGAAAACAATATGGCCGACTCTCAAAAAATTAGAAATCGAGCTCCAATTTGATCCAGCAATACCACTGCTGGGAATATATCCCAGAGAAGCAAAAAAGTATAGTCGAAATGACATCTGCACTTATATGTTCATAGCAGCATTGTTTACAATAGCCAGAATCTGGAAAAAACCCGATCGCCCTAGAACAGATGACTGGTTGAAGAAACTTTGGTACATCTATACAATGGAATACTATGCAGCTGTTAGAAAAAAGGAGGTCATGAATTTTGCATATAAGTGGATCGGCATGGAAAGTATCATGCTATGTGAAATGAGTCTGGAAGAGAGACAGACATAGAAAGATTGCACTCATATGTGGAATATAGAATAACATAGTAGGAGACTAAACCCAAGAATAGTAGAAATAATTATCAGGATGTTGACGCCATGGCTTGGAAGCTGGCCTCACATTCTGGGAAAAAGGCAGCTTAGATAGAGAAGGGAACACCAAGCAAAATTTGGTTGGAGGCTACGTGCGGGAAGGGTGAAGCATGCTGAAAATAGACTAGAGACTGAACACAATGCCCACTCAACACCTTTATTGCAAACTACAACACCTAATTAGAGAGAGAGAACAAAACGGAATACCCTCCCACAGTGACAGGGGAGGGTGGGGGCGATGGGATTTGTGGGTGGGAGGGATGCTGGGTTTATTTGTGGTGGAGAATGGGCACTGGTGAAGGGATGGGTTCTTGAACTTTGTATGAGGGAAACATGAGCACGAAAATGTATAAATCTGTAACTGCACCCTCACTGAGACTCACTAATAAATAAATTAAAAAAGAAAAAAAAATAAAGATTTGCATTCTCAAAAAAAAAAGTACCAGGAGCTGCAGCAATAGCACAGTGGGAGGGTGTTTGCCTTGCATGAGGCCAACCCAGGTTTGTTTCCCAGCATCCCATATGGTCCCCCAAGCACTACCAGGAGTAATTCCTGAGTGCATGAGCCAGGAGTAACCCCTGTGCCAGGTGTGACCCAAAAAATCAAAAATAAAAAAGGTTTCTCGCCCCTAAAGTCGACCTGCTGAAAAGAAAGCATTTGATAATTTGTTTTCCATTGCTGAGAATGAAGAGATATGAGGTCGAGAGGCCGCACTGTAGTGAGTTTTTTGTTGAAATATTGAATATAATCAAAGTAAAGTGAAAGTAAAGTGAAATTTACCAGTTACACGTGCGGGGTGGGGTGCTGGGGAGGTCGGGGGAGGAGGGGAGGTATACTGTGATTCTTGGTGGTGGAATATGTGCACTGCTGAAGGGATGGGTGTTTGAGCATTGTATAACTGAGACTTAAACCTGAAAGCTTTGTAACTTTTCACATGTTGATTCAATAAAAGAATAAATTAATAAAATAGGACTAAATAACAAAGGCCCTGTATGTCATGTAATCTACATGAAAATTAGATTTCACACTAAAAAATATTGGACAAAAAGATTTAATCAATGTAACCTTCAACAAATCGATCTTCATGATAGAATAGCAGTCTAGACTCAGGTCGGTCCTAAGATTCTGTTAGCCAGTTTGGGAGGTGCAGTCAAAAAAAAATGAATTCTTTGGTTAAATAAAACAAGTGAAATAGAAAGGAAAGGATTTATGAAATACATATTGGGAGATTTATCTCAATTATTTTTTGCACAGGTGCAGTGAATAGGTACCCAGGAGGAAAGAAATACTTCTTTGTTCCTAGCAAGCAAACATTGAGTGGATAGTGGAACTGACATAAGACATTAAATTTCCTTCTAGCCTAAAACATTGAGCACTGTAGACGGCCTTTACTAGAAAAGGTCACTTCAAACATGCATGGGAATGACCTATACAGAATGGTTGTTACCTGCTATTTCTATGTCAAAAAAGCAATCTACGGCATATCACGTTTTTCATCACATTAAAATAATCCTGACAACAGGATCTTAGGTGTATAAACCATCAAATACACATTTGGTGTGGAAAACAGAATGATAACATTTCTGCTTCATGAAATCAGTAAGTTATATTGGGTTTTGGAAAGGAATTTAGATAGACAAGTGATTAGAGAAATAGAAAATTTAGGAATAAAATTATAGAAAAAGGGGTAGGAAATTAAAACTCATTCGAGGAAAAAAAGCACCAGAAATAAATAACATTTTCCATTCCTTATAGGTTTATACTCATAATTAAAGAAACTAGACTGTATAACAGTAGCAGCACTGTCATAGCACTGTTGTCCTGTTGTTCATCTATTTGCTCGAGCGGGCACCAGTAATATCGCCATTTTTATCGTCCCTGTCTCGTGCTAGTGTAGCCCAATGACATCTGCTGGATCCAGGAACAGGAGGAGCTTCAAATAATTCTTTCAGGGTTTTGACAAAGAAGTCTGACTATCTTATTGTTGGGGGGGTCACGCAGTCTTTTGACATCCCGTAGAATCCAGTCAGTAACAGCTCTAGTCCAGCGGTCGTCTCTGAATCGCATTATGTGTCCAGCCCATCTAATTTTTGACACCTTGGCGAACAAGACAGCGTCCCTGATTCTCGACCATTGGTGGAGGTCAGAACTTCCTACTCCTTCTCTCACTTGAGTGAAACGTGATATTCTTAGCATATAGCAATATATGTATGTCATAAGAGCTTTTTAGAGTTGTATTGGTTTATTAACCAAGAGTTTTTGCTTTAATACTGTCATCACCAAAGAGATATGAAAAGGGGGCAAAGATAACTTATTTTCTGTGAGTCTTAATACTCAACCATGTTTCTTTGTTAAGATATATGGATTTTAAATATTTCCTTTTCATATTTTTACATGAAATTTTGCTTCTTGATAAAGCATTTTAGTAAACGACTGAACTTATTTTTAGCAATTTTCAGAAACATTTTTAAAACCCTGGCTTATAATACTCTGCAATACAGGATAGTACAATGGATAAGGTACTTGTCTTGCAAGCAGCTGACCCAGGTTTGATCCCCTTTAACTCATATGGTCCCCTGAGATTTCCAGGAGTAATCCTAGAATCAGAGCCAGGACTAAACCCTGAGCACAGCTGGGTATGGTCCCAAAGCAAAGCAAACCAGACCAAACCAAAACAAAACAAAAATACTCTGTGAAATTAATAATTAAAATAACATTTACATGATTCCCATATGCTAAAGCCCATGCTAACAATGGATTATATAGTTGGGGAAATAGTTTAAAGTTTAGAATGAGTTTTTTGCACTCAAGAGTCCCAGGTTCAGTTCATTTCACCTCATAGTCCCCCAAGCACTGTAAGGAGACACTTCTGAGCATAAACTGGAAATAGTCCCTGAGTACTGCCAGTTGTCATCCCAAAACAAACAAATAAAGAATGGGCTCTAAGGAATGAATTGTAGGTTTTTGATAGATTAACTCTTTAAAAATATTATACTCAGTGGTGAGTCAAATGCATAAAATCCATTTGAACAATCCATGTAAACATTATCATTAGTTTTAAAATGGATTATAGTCAGGTGGGGCTCTTGCCTTACACATTGACAACCTGAGCTTAATCTCGTGGATTATAGTCGGGTGGGGCTCTTGCCTTGCACACTGAAAACCTGAATTCAATCTCTGACACTCAAAATGGACTTGTGAGCACTGCTAAAAGTTATCCCTGAGCCAAAAGCAAGGAGTAATCCCTGAGCACTGACAGGTATGACCCAAAAACAAACAGATAAAATTGGTTATGCAATCCCTGCACTTGGCAGAAAGTGGTGTGAGGGGCTTGAGGCATTCTTGCTCCAGGAAAAATGAATGGAACAAGAACTATATACTAGGTAAAAGAAAGAATAGAGACAAGGATCAGTAGAGACAAAAGAACTTACAATTTTATTGACAACCACAGGTATATAATAAAAAATTATGATTTCATGTTAGGTGAAATCACCTGTAAGTGCCAACTTTATAATGAGCATCACAAATCATATATTTAAGGAATCATTCTTCTAAGTAAGTACCACATATGACATTCCCTCTATCAAAAAATGTAATGTAGGTTTGCTTTTGCATTTTATAAATTAAGATGAGCAGTCAAACTTTTCATGTCATATATTCTATAAGGAGTGGATAGGTGGAATCAATATTGCATTCTAGGACTAATTGATGAGGCTAACAAATGCATTAATTACTGTACCGTCTATTCCATGACACTTTTTAAGGAGATGATATAAGCAACTGATATATAGTTTTAAGTTGATTTATAGGATTATAGAAACAATGCTATATAATAGACTTGCTAAAGCAGCTATAGCCAACCCCCAAGAAAAACCCCTTCTAGATTTGGGGAGGAGGTATTGGGCCACACCCTTAGGTGCTCGGGATTTATCCCTTGGTTCTGCACTCAAGGTTCATTTCTGTTGGGGCTCTGGATGCCATATGGGTTGCCAAGAACTGAACACTGGTAAGCCACTTACAAGGAAATTGCTCTACTCTCTGTACTATCTCTCCAGCCCCCTTTATATTTTTAAAAGAATTTACAATCAACAAAGTTACTATCAATAAACTGTCTACTACCTTTGAGGAATTGAAGTTTGTCTTAGTGACACTTCTGTTTTTGGTGTCTTAAGTGTCAAATCCATAAGAATGACTCCTGGTGGTACTTTGTCAACAATTGCAGGCTCCATGACTCATGCAACAGTGATCATTGGTCAGTAGTGCTGAGGCTTCCAAGACTGCACACTGCAGAGTTTGATGCCCAGGGATCACATGTAGGGAGCCATTTTACCTTACTGATCTTATCCTGTCACTATTTGTCTAATCACTAGCTAACCCCATGCCACACCTAGCAAAGGTTGCCACTCCTGATCTTACTGATCTTATCCTATCAGCATTTGTTTATTACTAGCTAAATCCCATGCCACACCCTGCATTTCTGTTGGGGGTCCTGGCACCACCTCCTCCCAACAGGGAGGTATAAATACTGTAACTGCCATAGAATAAATGCCTTTTCTCCCTCCTCCGGGCTCTGCGTCTGTTCTTTCGGCTGCGCCCTACGCCCTACGAAGGGTTCTCCCTGCTGAACAGAACGAGACCTCCACATCGACTTCCACACCTGGCGCCCAACGTGGCCGTCGAATTCACGGAAAAAGTGAGTATTTCTGAGGGTCGCCTTTCTCTTGGCACACACCGTGGTGCGGGAATGGCCTACTTACCCTCTGATTCCTCCATCCCTACCTACTCCTGGGAATCCCCAGTTATTTGCATCCTTTGTCTCGCTAATTTTATTTGGATCTTAAATGAGATTTTTAAGGCGAGAAAAAGTCAGCCATTTTCAGAGATTCAGCACCGTGTTTCCGAAATTGAGATTTTTTTGAAGAAAAAGTATGAGAGTTCCAAGGCTTCCTCATCAGTCTTTGGGGATGAGGCACCCCCCCCCCCATGCAGGGGACTGACTCCTCAGATTCTACTACCATAGGCTCTGACCATCATGCTCCCTTATCTAAGCCCTCCCGCGCAGAGGCACCTCCGAGACTTTACCCTGTGACTTCTGATATCCCCGATCCCTCTCCTCTGGAATCTAAATCCTTGCCCCTGGAGGTCAAGGCTACCCAGGTAGATGAGGAGGAGAGGTGTCAGCCGGAGAACAAGGCTACCCAGGTAGATGAGGAGGAGAGGTGTCAGCCGTCAGCTCCACCACTCCACCATCTGTCCCATGACACTGCCTTTTTTAATCCCCCATACGCCAGTGAGGCAGCCCGCCAGCTTGCCCAGGACACCGCCGCCTTATGCGCAGTTCCTCAACAGAAACAGGAAAATGTCCAACTTTTGACTGAAATAAGGCAGCTGGTTCAGGAACTAGTGAGTGCCCTTATACTAATTGATGCCAAGGGCCTAGACATGCTCCTTGCAGCAGGTTATTCTCCCGGAAAGGTTCTAGGAAAATACCTCCAGGGCACGCCTGCGCCGCTAGCCCTTGACCCAGTGAAAAATGACTGCGCAGGCTTAGGTTTATTTTCAGTAACTGCCACGGCTCCTCCTGCACCCCATACGGATAAGATCATATGGAAGTCCAATGAGCCTGTATGGGTGGACCAGTGGCCGCTTCCCACTGAAAAATTACAGGCCGCCAGGTTGTTAGTGCAGGAACAACTCGCAGCGGGACACATAGAACCCACCTCTTCCCCCTGGAACACACCCATTTTTGTTATAAAAAAAGAAAAACGGCAGTTGGCGACTGCTACAGGATCTACGAGCAGTAAATAAAACCATGGTCATTTTCGGAGCGCTTCAACCTGGAGTGCTGTCCCCAGCAGCCATCCCTTCAGAAATGTATAAGATAGTACTCGATTTAAAAGACTGCTTCTTCTCAATTCCCTTGCATCCTGATGATCGCCCCCGTTTTGCCTTTAGTTTGCCAGCTATTAATTATAAAGAGCCCATGCAACGTTTTCAATGGAAGGTTTTACCCCAGGGAATGGCAAATAGCCCCACACTGTGTCAAAAATTTGTGGCTCAAATTCTTGCTCCCATTAGGGCACAATGGCCCGACATCTATATGATCCATTATATGGATGATATACTGCTTGCGGGATCTGACCCACAGGTGATCCGTGCATTTACTCAGTCTGGCTTTCAAATTGCCCCCAAAAAAATTCAGATCGCTGACCCTTATACCTTTCTTGGATTTCATCTTCAGGGGTCCCGTGTACTTTTGCAAAAAATGCAGCTGAAGCTTACTTCATTAAAGACGCTACATGATTTTCAACAACTGCTTGGGCATATTACATGGCTCAGTCCCTATCTGAAACTTACCAAAGGAGACCTTATGCCCCTGTATGACCTTTTGCGCGGTGATGCTGACCCTTCTTCCCCTCGGAGTCTGACACCAGCCGCCCGAGAATCCCTAGTTCTCATAGAAAAAGCGATTGAAGGTCACTTTGTTTGCTCTCTAGATTATCAGCGCCCTTTTCACCTCCTTATCTTCGATACTCCTCATTCTCCCACGGGCTTAATTTGGCAGGAAAACCCTGTTTCTTGGATTCACCTTCCTGCCACACCAAAGAAAGTTCTTGTACCCTACTATCTCTTAGTGGCATCCTTAATTATTGAAGGAAGGAGTTTCTCTTGCAGACACTTTGGTCTTGAACCGGCTTCTGTTATTCAACCCTACAGTAAGGAACAGATAGATTGGCTTCTTCAAAATACTGATGATTGGCCCATCGCCTGCGCTTCCTTTTCAGGAATTTTAGATAATCATTATCCCCCCAATAAGTTGATACAATTTATGGCTTTACATCAATGGGTTTTTCCCGTTGTCACTAAGACCAGCCCTATCCCTGGGGCTAAAGTGATTTTCACTGATGGATCCTCTAATGGCCAGGCCGCCTATGCCTGTGAGGGTGAGACTGTTTCTTTTTCCACAAAGGAGTCCTCTGCTCAGCTGGTTGAACTCACAGCTGTTCTAATGGTTTTTAAAAATTTTTCCCTTCTTCCTTTCAATTTATACACGGATAGTGCCTATGTGGCCTTCTCTATACCATTACTGGAGACTATTAGTTACATTAAACCCTCCTCCCCCACAACGTCATTGTTTTTGCAAATCCAACAGTATATTCGCTCCCGGCGAGCTCCATTTTTCATAGGTCATCTTCGTGCCCACACTAACCTCCCTGGGCCACTGGCGGCAGGTAATCACTTGGCAGATTTGGCCACCCGATCTTTCACAGCGCTAACTCTACAAGCAGATCCGCTGCAGGAGGCCACAACTGCACATGCCCTTCACCATCTGAATGCTCAAACTCTCCGCCTTATGTTTAAAATCACGCGTGAGCAGGCACGGCAGATTGTGCGCCAGTGCCCTTCCTGTGTATCCCTTCTACCCGTGCCTCACTTAGGGGTCAATCCCCAAGGACTAGTCCCTAATGCCATCTGGCAAATGGATGTCACTCATATTCCTTCCTTTGGGCAGCTTAAATATGTGCATGTGACTATTGATACCTTTAGTGGGTTTATTTGCGCCTCAGCCCAGACTGGAGAGGCCTCAAAAAATGTCATTGCTCATGTCTTGCACTGCTTCTCTGTACTGGGCAAACCACAGCTAATAAAAACAGACAATGGTCCAGGATACACTGGAAAAAAGTTTGAGCATTTTTTTAAGAAGCTGCAGATTTCCCATTATACAGGGATCCCCTATATCCTTCAAGGGCAGGGGATAGTGGAGCGAGCCCATCTCACTCTTAAAACATATATTCAAAAGCTCCGGACAGAAAAGGAACTGTACCCAGCCTCACTTTCCCCTAAGACGTTACTATCTCACGCTTTGTTTGTCATGAACTTTCTTATACTGGACAAAGAAGGTCGCAGCGCAGCGGACCGTTTTTGGCATACTTCCACCAGCCACACTTATGCAAAAGTAAGGTGGAAAGACCCTCTGAGTGGTCTATGGAAGGGCTCTGATCCAGTCCTTATATGGGGCCGAGGATCAGCCTGCATATTTGATGCTGCTGATAGTGTAGCCCGCTGGCTCCCCGAACGACTGATAAGGCAGGTCGACACACCCGCTCTGGCTGAACTGACTTCCACCCCGAGAATAAATGAATCCTCTGAGGACAGTGTCCCTTCTGCCACTGCCCAGGAACTTGCTTCTGCTCAGTCAGCCGTGTCGGGAGTGACCAACTAGTGGTCTCACTCACAGAACAGTTATTCAGACTTGGCCTGGCTGGAGCAGGAACCAGCATTACTTCAAGACCGAAGATGATGCCCGTAGGGCAGGATTGGGAGTCTCAGTGTGAATGTGGTGAGTGGGGTTCGCACCCGCGTGAAAGAAGGACCGGTCCGAGCGTGTGCAGGAGTAAGATTTGTGCGTGTGCTCCTAGTGTGTGTGCAATTGTCTCATTATCTTTCTTAGTTCTGCTTACTTTTCAACAACTTTGAGAAGGTTTTGCCAGCTTATATCAACAAAAGTGCTTTCTTGACCCATTTTTTCAACAAGCAGGAAACTGGCTGCTCAGGCAGAGAAACGGGGAGCAATGTTCCCAATCGGCCGACAGGGCTCACTTTGCCCTGGGGACTGCTCTCTCCTTTCTCAGTCTATCAGTTTTTTCCTGCCATTCTTGAAGGGTCAGATTGATCGATCAAGTACATATTTGTGCACATGTGTGATGTTTATTGTCTGACTGTCTCTCTGTCTGTGGAACACTCGAGTATTAGAGCTAGTTTAAAGTCAGTAATTCTTACATCTGGGCAAACAAAATCAAGGGAGGTCAGAGTGATATGGAGCCCAGCAATTTAAAAGATCTAAGTATCTTTGGAGCTTGCTAGATCAGGTCTAAACAAAGATTTCTAATCAGAATGTGGCGCCTACAAAGAAATTGAAATTTTCAATCCAGATTTCATATTGGGAGAACATTAATAGTTATTAACAGTTGAAATCCTCTTGAATTCTAGTAAGCTAAACATATCTATTGGACTTACATTCCTCACCCTCCACTTTTACAGGTTGTAGATTGGACCATGCCAGGACCCAGTATCTGGGCTAACAATTCCTTTCTTTTACCCCCTCCATGGGATCCACAGATGCCTCAGCTGCCGAATAAAGAAGAAACGCCTTTTAATTTTTTCTCTAGGATACTCACTTGATCCTGTCTGCATTGGAGTGCCTCCCTGTCTCCCTCTTCACTTTCAGACTTGGATTCATACCAAGTCCCAAATTCATACTACCTCTGATCACTCACAAAAAGATTTTTCTTTTCTGGTGATTGTGCATTATTTACCTGTCTCAATTCTTCCCTCTCAATCCAAGATTCTCCCCACAGTATAATTTTATTAAGGGCCAGATCGCATATGGTTACCAGTGAACCTGACCAGAGAATGGCAACGCTCCCCTGATAAAGGGCTCCTGACTGAAGACCTAACACAACTGCTCCGGCACTCCTGACAATTCCTTGGGCCCCTGATCGCAGCTATCCTGGACTCATTGCTGTAACCACCACTGATGCTGTTGCAGGAATAGTTCTTCAAGCCTCGGTCCAGACACACAATTTCGTCTAAACATGACAAAATGACTCTTACCACCTTGGGACAATGCAGGCTACTGTCAACCATGATGTTGAGCAACAATTGGACACTCTACAGCAAGTGCTACTTTGGGTCCAGGGCTGGGTTAATATCTTAGAGTAACAATTGAGATTTTCAAGTGTTTAAGGATCTTTGGCTTGATTTGTAGGACCTCATCTTCCCCCAGTTCTTTACCTTGAGGATGCCGGGCTCCCAAGGATTTATTCTTGTGGATCAGGTTGCCAGGCAAAGCACTGCAAGGGAGGGCTGATACCCCGGCCCGGCTCCCTGCGAGGTATTCCGGTATAGCTTAGAGGTTACTCCAAAACCAAGGATTGATGGGGCCTATGAGGAACCCCCTGCATAGACCCGATCATCCTTTCCTTCCTCTCCCTGCAAAAATGGAGTCTTTATGTCACAAGGGATACTGGACAATGCCTCCCCTGACCACATTTAATTTAAAACAAAACAGGGGGAGATGTAGGGAGCCATTTTACCTTACTGATCTTATCCTGTCACTATTTGTCTAATCACTAGCTAACCCCATGCCACACCTAGCAAAGGTTGCCACTCCTGATCTTACTGATCTTATCCTATCAGCATTTGTTTATTACTAGCTAAATCCCGTGCCACACCCTGCATTTCTGTTGGGGGTCCTGGCACCACCTCCTCCCAACAGGGAGGTATAAATACTGTAACTGCCATAGAATAAATGCCTTTTCTCCCTCCTCCGGGCTCTGCGTCTGTTCTTTCGGCTGCGCCCTACGCCCTACGAAGGGTTCTCCCTGCTGAACAGAACGAGACCTCCACATCGACTTCCACACCTGGCGCCCAACGTGGCCGTCGAATTCACGGAAAAAGTGAGTATTTCTGAGGGTCGCCTTTCTCTTGGCACACACCGTGGTGCGGGAATGGCCTACTTACCCTCTGATTCCTCCATCCCTACCTACTCCTGGGAATCCCCAGTTATTTGCATCCTTTGTCTCGCTAATTTTATTTGGATCTTAAATGAGATTTTTAAGGCGAGAAAAAGTCAGCCATTTTCAGAGATTCAGCACCGTGTTTCCGAAATTGAGATTTTTTTGAAGAAAAAGTATGAGAGTTCCAAGGCTTCCTCATCAGTCTTTGGGGATGAGGCACCCCCCCCCCCCCATGCAGGGGACTGACTCCTCAGATTCTACTACCATAGGCTCTGACCATCATGCTCCCTTATCTAAGCCCTCCCGCGCAGAGGCACCTCCGAGACTTTACCCTGTGACTTCTGATATCCCCGATCCCTCTCCTCTGGAATCTAAATCCTTGCCCCTGGAGGTCAAGGCTACCCAGGTAGATGAGGAGGAGAGGTGTCAGCCGGAGAACAAGGCTACCCAGGTAGATGAGGAGGAGAGGTGTCAGCCGTCAGCTCCACCACTCCACCATCTGTCCCATGACACTGCCTTTTTTAATCCCCCATACGCCAGTGAGGCAGCCCGCCAGCTTGCCCAGGACACCGCCGCCTTATGCGCAGTTCCTCAACAGAAACAGGAAAATGTCCAACTTTTGACTGAAATAAGGCAGCTGGTTCAGGAACTAGTGAGTGCCCTTATACTAATTGATGCCAAGGGCCTAGACATGCTCCTTGCAGCAGGTTATTCTCCCGGAAAGGTTCTAGGAAAATACCTCCAGGGCACGCCTGCGCCGCTAGCCCTTGACCCAGTGAAAAATGACTGCGCAGGCTTAGGTTTATTTTCAGTAACTGCCACGGCTCCTCCTGCACCCCATACGGATAAGATCATATGGAAGTCCAATGAGCCTGTATGGGTGGACCAGTGGCCGCTTCCCACTGAAAAATTACAGGCCGCCAGGTTGTTAGTGCAGGAACAACTCGCAGCGGGACACATAGAACCCACCTCTTCCCCCTGGAACACACCCATTTTTGTTATAAAAAAAGAAAAACGGCAGTTGGCGACTGCTACAGGATCTACGAGCAGTAAATAAAACCATGGTCATTTTCGGAGCGCTTCAACCTGGAGTGCTGTCCCCAGCAGCCATCCCTTCAGAAATGTATAAGATAGTACTCGATTTAAAAGACTGCTTCTTCTCAATTCCCTTGCATCCTGATGATCGCCCCCGTTTTGCCTTTAGTTTGCCAGCTATTAATTATAAAGAGCCCATGCAACGTTTTCAATGGAAGGTTTTACCCCAGGGAATGGCAAATAGCCCCACACTGTGTCAAAAATTTGTGGCTCAAATTCTTGCTCCCATTAGGGCACAATGGCCCGACATCTATATGATCCATTATATGGATGATATACTGCTTGCGGGATCTGACCCACAGGTGATCCGTGCATTTACTCAGTCTGGCTTTCAAATTGCCCCCAAAAAAATTCAGATCGCTGACCCTTATACCTTTCTTGGATTTCATCTTCAGGGGTCCCGTGTACTTTTGCAAAAAATGCAGCTGAAGCTTACTTCATTAAAGACGCTACATGATTTTCAACAACTGCTTGGGCATATTACATGGCTCAGTCCCTATCTGAAACTTACCAAAGGAGACCTTATGCCCCTGTATGACCTTTTGCGCGGTGATGCTGACCCTTCTTCCCCTCGGAGTCTGACACCAGCCGCCCGAGAATCCCTAGTTCTCATAGAAAAAGCGATTGAAGGTCACTTTGTTTGCTCTCTAGATTATCAGCGCCCTTTTCACCTCCTTATCTTCGATACTCCTCATTCTCCCACGGGCTTAATTTGGCAGGAAAACCCTGTTTCTTGGATTCACCTTCCTGCCACACCAAAGAAAGTTCTTGTACCCTACTATCTCTTAGTGGCATCCTTAATTATTGAAGGAAGGAGTTTCTCTTGCAGACACTTTGGTCTTGAACCGGCTTCTGTTATTCAACCCTACAGTAAGGAACAGATAGATTGGCTTCTTCAAAATACTGATGATTGGCCCATCGCCTGCGCTTCCTTTTCAGGAATTTTAGATAATCATTATCCCCCCAATAAGTTGATACAATTTATGGCTTTACATCAATGGGTTTTTCCCGTTGTCACTAAGACCAGCCCTATCCCTGGGGCTAAAGTGATTTTCACTGATGGATCCTCTAATGGCCAGGCCGCCTATGCCTGTGAGGGTGAGACTGTTTCTTTTTCCACAAAGGAGTCCTCTGCTCAGCTGGTTGAACTCACAGCTGTTCTAATGGTTTTTAAAAATTTTTCCCTTCTTCCTTTCAATTTATACACGGATAGTGCCTATGTGGCCTTCTCTATACCATTACTGGAGACTATTAGTTACATTAAACCCTCCTCCCCCACAACGTCATTGTTTTTGCAAATCCAACAGTATATTCGCTCCCGGCGAGCTCCATTTTTCATAGGTCATCTTCGTGCCCACACTAACCTCCCTGGGCCACTGGCGGCAGGTAATCACTTGGCAGATTTGGCCACCCGATCTTTCACAGCGCTAACTCTACAAGCAGATCCGCTGCAGGAGGCCACAACTGCACATGCCCTTCACCATCTGAATGCTCAAACTCTCCGCCTTATGTTTAAAATCACGCGTGAGCAGGCACGGCAGATTGTGCGCCAGTGCCCTTCCTGTGTATCCCTTCTACCCGTGCCTCACTTAGGGGTCAATCCCCAAGGACTAGTCCCTAATGCCATCTGGCAAATGGATGTCACTCATATTCCTTCCTTTGGGCAGCTTAAATATGTGCATGTGACTATTGATACCTTTAGTGGGTTTATTTGCGCCTCAGCCCAGACTGGAGAGGCCTCAAAAAATGTCATTGCTCATGTCTTGCACTGCTTCTCTGTACTGGGCAAACCACAGCTAATAAAAACAGACAATGGTCCAGGATACACTGGAAAAAAGTTTGAGCATTTTTTTAAGAAGCTGCAGATTTCCCATTATACAGGGATCCCCTATATCCTTCAAGGGCAGGGGATAGTGGAGCGAGCCCATCTCACTCTTAAAACATATATTCAAAAGCTCCGGACAGAAAAGGAACTGTACCCAGCCTCACTTTCCCCTAAGACGTTACTATCTCACGCTTTGTTTGTCATGAACTTTCTTATACTGGACAAAGAAGGTCGCAGCGCAGCGGACCGTTTTTGGCATACTTCCACCAGCCACACTTATGCAAAAGTAAGGTGGAAAGACCCTCTGAGTGGTCTATGGAAGGGCTCTGATCCAGTCCTTATATGGGGCCGAGGATCAGCCTGCATATTTGATGCTGCTGATAGTGTAGCCCGCTGGCTCCCCGAACGACTGATAAGGCAGGTCGACACACCCGCTCTGGCTGAACTGACTTCCACCCCGAGAATAAATGAATCCTCTGAGGACAGTGTCCCTTCTGCCACTGCCCAGGAACTTGCTTCTGCTCAGTCAGCCGTGTCGGGAGTGACCAACTAGTGGTCTCACTCACAGAACAGTTATTCAGACTTGGCCTGGCTGGAGCAGGAACCAGCATTACTTCAAGACCGAAGATGATGCCCGTAGGGCAGGATTGGGAGTCTCAGTGTGAATGTGGTGAGTGGGGTTCGCACCCGCGTGAAAGAAGGACCGGTCCGAGCGTGTGCAGGAGTAAGATTTGTGCGTGTGCTCCTAGTGTGTGTGCAATTGTCTCATTATCTTTCTTAGTTCTGCTTACTTTTCAACAACTTTGAGAAGGTTTTGCCAGCTTATATCAACAAAAGTGCTTTCTTGACCCATTTTTTCAACAAGCAGGAAACTGGCTGCTCAGGCAGAGAAACGGGGAGCAATGTTCCCAATCGGCCGACAGGGCTCACTTTGCCCTGGGGACTGCTCTCTCCTTTCTCAGTCTATCAGTTTTTTCCTGCCATTCTTGAAGGGTCAGATTGATCGATCAAGTACATATTTGTGCACATGTGTGATGTTTATTGTCTGACTGTCTCTCTGTCTGTGGAACACTCGAGTATTAGAGCTAGTTTAAAGTCAGTAATTCTTACATCTGGGCAAACAAAATCAAGGGAGGTCAGAGTGATATGGAGCCCAGCAATTTAAAAGATCTAAGTATCTTTGGAGCTTGCTAGATCAGGTCTAAACAAAGATTTCTAATCAGAATGTGGCGCCTACAAAGAAATTGAAATTTTCAATCCAGATTTCATATTGGGAGAACATTAATAGTTATTAACAGTTGAAATCCTCTTGAATTCTAGTAAGCTAAACATATCTATTGGACTTACATTCCTCACCCTCCACTTTTACAGGTTGTAGATTGGACCATGCCAGGACCCAGTATCTGGGCTAACAATTCCTTTCTTTTACCCCCTCCATGGGATCCACAGATGCCTCAGCTGCCGAATAAAGAAGAAACGCCTTTTAATTTTTTCTCTAGGATACTCACTTGATCCTGTCTGCATTGGAGTGCCTCCCTGTCTCCCTCTTCACTTTCAGACTTGGATTCATACCAAGTCCCAAATTCATACTACCTCTGATCACTCACAAAAAGATTTTTCTTTTCTGGTGATTGTGCATTATTTACCTGTCTCAATTCTTCCCTCTCAATCCAAGATTCTCCCCACAGTATAATTTTATTAAGGGCCAGATCGCATATGGTTACCAGTGAACCTGACCAGAGAATGGCAACGCTCCCCTGATAAAGGGCTCCTGACTGAAGACCTAACACAACTGCTCCGGCACTCCTGACAATTCCTTGGGCCCCTGATCGCAGCTATCCTGGACTCATTGCTGTAACCACCACTGATGCTGTTGCAGGAATAGTTCTTCAAGCCTCGGTCCAGACACACAATTTCGTCTAAACATGACAAAATGACTCTTACCACCTTGGGACAATGCAGGCTACTGTCAACCATGATGTTGAGCAACAATTGGACACTCTACAGCAAGTGCTACTTTGGGTCCAGGGCTGGGTTAATATCTTAGAGTAACAATTGAGATTTTCAAGTGTTTAAGGATCTTTGGCTTGATTTGTAGGACCTCATCTTCCCCCAGTTCTTTACCTTGAGGATGCCGGGCTCCCAAGGATTTATTCTTGTGGATCAGGTTGCCAGGCAAAGCACTGCAAGGGAGGGCTGATACCCCGGCCCGGCTCCCTGCGAGGTATTCCGGTATAGCTTAGAGGTTACTCCAAAACCAAGGATTGATGGGGCCTATGAGGAACCCCCTGCATAGACCCGATCATCCTTTCCTTCCTCTCCCTGCAAAAATGGAGTCTTTATGTCACAAGGGATACTGGACAATGCCTCCCCTGACCACATTTAATTTAAAACAAAACAGGGGGAGATGTAGGGAGCCATTTTACCTTACTGATCTTATCCTGTCACTATTTGTCTAATCACTAGCTAACCCCATGCCACACCTAGCAAAGGTTGCCACTCCTGATCTTACTGATCTTATCCTATCAGCATTTGTTTATTACTAGCTAAATCCCGTGCCACACCCTGCATTTCTGTTGGGGGTCCTGGCACCACCTCCTCCCAACAGGGAGGTATAAATACTGTAACTGCCATAGAATAAATGCCTTTTCTCCCTCCTCCGGGCTCTGCGTCTGTTCTTTCGGCTGCGCCCTACGCCCTACGAAGGGTTCTCCCTGCTGAACAGAACGAGACCTCCACATCGACTTCCACAATCACACACTGCAAAAAAATTGAAATTAAGTTTCATACAAGTGTTCCAAACATTTGGTCCATTTCTCCAGACTTATTTCATCCCATTTTGACTTCTCAGGTCCTTAAGCAGCATAATTCTCTTAATTTACACTAACGTGTAAACTAATTCATCTAACCTTTATCACAGTAGTAACCAATAATTTCTCTGTGGATAATCAAAGCAAGAGTTTTCTGCTCTCTGACTATCATTGGAGGTCAAAAATATTTCACATACGGAAATATTCACACAGGCTTTCTGGAGCAAAATTTAATCACTTCAATGACTACCATATATGCATTCCATAAGTAATTAATATTGTGGAGATGAACCTAACCAGAATATTAAAAATGAATAAATATAGAGGGGGTATGCATAAAATCATATTAAACGTTATTATTAACATAAATTGGCTTTTTTTCACATTCTTTTGTTTGAGGGCCACAACTGCAATGCTCACGAATTACTCCTGAATTTGCACTCAGGAATTGGGCCTCGGATACCTTATAGGATTCTGGGGTAGCACCTGTCTAGGCCATATACAAGGCAAGTACCCTACCCACTGCATTATCTCTTTAGCTCCTGTAAGTTGTAGTTTCAATAATGTCATGTTCAAACTAACACTTTTTTCTTCTTTTTTGTTTTAAGGTTCTAAGTTTAGTTTTGATCACCACCTAAAACCTTTTAACCTAAAAATGTTTTAGGTGGTGCTCAAAACTGACTCCTGGTGGTGCTTACCCACTATGCAATCTTTCCAACCCCTCAATTTGTACTTGAAAATATATATAGAACCTTGTGCAGCCCGGGGAGGGATTTTCTCTCTCTGCCCCGTTTTTCTGAGAGAAAATGGCGGCAGCGGCAGCATCCACATGGTGAGAGCCACCCTCTAAGACCCCTCAACCTGGAGGTAGGACTTTCTTTAGTGATGTAGCCTGTAGGTGGCCCTGGGAGGGGGGAGGCGTTACCGGCACGCCTTCCGCCCAGAGATGATCCGGAGCCGCGGCACGAGAAACAGACCCTCTGCTCCTAAAGACTGTGATCCTGAGGTCTCCTAACCCGTTTTGGCACCAGAGTGGCTTCTTGCAGCCATGCATTTTGACTGTGAACTGAGCTAAAATATTAGAAACCCAATATTTTTGTTTGGGTTTGATAGCGGCCGCGCGGACTCAGAGTCTTTACTCTCAGCAATGAAGAGAAATTATTAGATGATGCCTATTCAGCAGGCCTGATTGTTGGGGAAATTTTCCAAACAATAATAGTGAGTTCTGTATGGAAATATGGAATGTACTCAAAGTATATAGAGAATAAAGGAAATATCATTAGTTACTTAGGTGGGGGTTGGGGTGGGAGGGGGGTGTATTGGGGTTCTTGGTGGTGGAACATGTGCACTGGTGAAGGGATGGGGGGTTAATCAGTATTTGACTGTGATTTAAACCTGAAAGCTTTGTAATTTTTTCTCACGGTGATTCAATAAAATTTTTAAGTTTAAAAAAAAGAAAAAAGAAAATATACTGTATATATTGATATTTAATAGCCAGATGCTTTCAGCCTATTAAATAGACTGCTTAAAATAAGTTTCATATATAAAGTCAAGATGAAGAACACATAAATCTCCACATAGACCCCAAATTCTTTCTGAATCATGCCTGTATTCCTCTTTACCTACCTCTCCCAAATTTCTTGTAACTGCTAATCTGTTTTCTATTATTTTTATTTCTCATCACAAAAGTGTTGCACTGTAACACTGTCGCCCCATTGTTCATTGATTTGCTCAAGTGGGCACCAGTAACGTCTCCATTGTGAGACTTGTTACTGTTTTTGGCACATCGAATATTCCGTGTGTAGTTTGCCAGACTCTGCCGTGTGGGTGGGATACTCTCAGTAGCTTGCCAGGCTCTCAAAGAGGAACTGCGGAATTGAACCTAGATTAGCTGCGTGCAAGACAAACGCTCTACCAGCTGTGCTATTGCTACAGCCCTCTCACAAAAGTGATATATCAAGTTACAGAGTGTAAGCTTTAAGTATTGATTTTCTCATGTAGATTACTTAGAAATTCCTTCAATTTGTGTGCATAAAAGTTTGTTTCTTTTATTACTAACTAGTATTTCATTTATATATGCCTTAAGCACATAGAGCACTATAAGTATTTAGGTTTTGAAACACTTTGATTTGCTATTTTATAACTATTGATAATGAAATCAATATAAATTTCATATTCAGTTTTATATGAATAAGCATGGTTTATTTGTAAGAAATTAAACCTAGGAGTACAATATTTTGATCATGTGGTTACTTGGATGTTTAGTGTTTTTGTTTTGTTTTGTTTTGTTTTTAAGAAACTGCTAATTTTCCACAGTGCTTGCACTATTTTACTTTGTAATTAGCAATGGATGAGCTATCTAGAACTTTTCATCCTCTGTTTTGTCACTGTTTCTATTTTACTCAAGTCAGTTGAATATATCTTGAGAATTTGACTTATACTTTTCTATGTTAAACATCTATTTTTTTTACAGACTTACAACTTTTCGTGCTTGTGTTTCAGTCATACAATGCTCGAGTACCCATCCCTCCACCAGTGCCCATTATCCACCACCGATGATCCCAGTATCCCTCCCTCCTCTCCCCCACCCCTCTCCCCCCTCCCCACCCCACTTCTGTGGCAGTGGCAGGGCATTCCCTTTTGTTCTCTCTCTCCTTTGGGGTGCTGTGGTTTGCAATAGAGGCACTGATTGGCCATCGTGTTTGGTCTGTAGTCTATTTTCAGTGCACATTTCCCATCCCCTACGGATACTCGAACCACAATTTACCTGGTGGTCCCTTCTCTATCTGAGCTGCCCCTTCCTCCAGCGTGTGAGGTCAGCTTCCAAGCCTTAAAGCCAACCTCCTGGTACTTATCTCTACTATCTTGGGTGTCAGTCTCCCATTTTATTACTTTATATTCCACAGATGAGTGCGATCTTTCTATGTCTGTCTCTCTCTTTCTGACTCATTTCACTTAGCATGATACTTTCCATGTTGATACACTTATATGCAAAGGTTATGACTTCATCTTTTCTAACAGGAGCATAGTATTCCATTGTGTAGATGTACCAAAGTTTCTTTAACCAGTCATGTGTTCTCGGGCACTAAGGTTTTTTTCAGATTCTGGCTATTGTAAGCAGAGCTGCAATGAACATTCGAGTGCAGATGTCATTTTGACTATACTTTTTTGCCTCTCCGGGATAGATTCCCAGGAGTGGTATCACTGGGGCAAATGGGAGCTCAATTTCTGATTTTTTGAGAAGCGTCCGTACTGTTTCCCAAAAGGGCTGGACCAGTCGGCATTCCCACCAGCAGTGTAAGAGGGTCCCTTTTCACCACATCCATGCCAACAGCAGTTGCTTTTGTTCTTTTGGATGTGTTGCAGTCTCTGTAGTGTGGGGTGGTATCTCACAGTCGTTTTTATCTGCATATCGCTGATGATTAGTGATGAAGAGATTTTTTTATGTGCCTTTTTGGATTCGTATTTCTTCCTTGAGAAATTTTCTGTTCATTTCATTGCCCCATTTTTTGATGGGGTTAGATGTTTTCTTTGTGCAGATTCCCACCAGTGCCTTGTATATTCTTGATATCAACCCCTTATCTGATTGGTATTGGGTGAATATTCTTTCCCATTCCCTAGATTGTCTTTGTATTTTGGTCACTGTATCTTTTGCAGTGCAGAAGCTTCTTAGTTTAATAGAGTCCCATTTGTTTATCTCTGTTTCCAGAGATGTTGTTGGTCAGTGGCATGTCATCTTTGAATATACATGTCGTGGAGGGTTTTGTGGCATGTCATCTTTGAATATACATGTCGTGGAGGGTTTTGTCACCCTTGTCTTCAATATACCTTATGGATTCTGGTCTGATGTTGAGGTCTTTAATCCATTTGATATGGTTTTTGTGCATGGTGTTACGTTGAGGTCTAAAGTGATTATTTTGCATATGGTTGTCCAGTTATACCAGCACCATTTGTTAAAGAGGCTTTCCATGCTCCACTTCACATTTCTTGCTCCAATATCAAAGACTAAATGTTCATACATTTGGGGTTGTGTGTAGGGATGTTCCACCCTGTTCTATTGGTCTGCAGCTCTGCCTTTGTTCCAGTACCATGCTGTTTTGATTATTACCGCTTTGTAGTAGAGTTTGAGGTTGGGGAGGGTGATGCCTCCCATCGCCTTTTTCCCAAGAATTGCTTTAGCTATTCGTGGGCGGTTATTGTTCCATATGAATTTCAGGAGTGCTTGCTCCATTTCTTTGAAGATTATCATTGGTATCCTTATAGGGATGGATCGCATTGAATCTGTATAGTGCTTTGGAGAGTATTGCCATTTTGACAATGTTAATTATTCCTATCCATGAGCAGAGGTTATGTTTCCATTTCCTCGTGTCCTCTTTTATTTAGTAGAGTAGAGTTTTGTAGTTTTCTTTGTAGAGATCCTTTACCTCCTTAGTTAAGCTAATTCCGAAGTACTTGATTTTCTGGAGCACGATTGTGAATGGGATTGTTACTTTTTTTATGTCTCTTTCCTCTGTCTCATCACTTGCGTATAGGAAGGCCGTAAATCTTGGGGTATTGATTTTATAATCTGCAACTTTACTGTACAACTATATTGTTTCTAGGAATTTCTTGGTAGAGGTTTTAGGTTTCTCTAGGTATAGTATCATATCATCTGCGAATAGTGAAAACTTGATTTCTTCCTTTCCTATCTGGATGCCCTTAATGCCTTTTTTCTTGCCTAATTGCTATTGCAAGTACTTACCGTACTATGTTGAACAGAAGTGGTGAGAGTGGGCATCCTTATCTTGTCCCTGATCTTAGAGGGAATGCCCTTAGTTTTTCTCCATTGAAAATAATGCTTGCCATGGGTTTGTGGTAGATGGCTTTGACTATCTTGGGGAAAGTTCCTTCTAAACCCATTTTGGTGAGAGTTTTCATCATAAATGGATGTTGGATCTTGTCAAATGCTTTCTCTGCATCTACTGAAATGATCCTATGCTTTTTATCTTTGCTTTTGTTGATATGGTCGATTATGTTGATTGATTTCTGAGTGTTAAACCATCCTTGCATACCCGGGATGAATCCCACTTGATCATGGTGTATGATCTTTTTGTGAGTTGTTGGATTCTATTTGCCAATATTTCTTTGAGGATCTTCGCATCCGTTTTCATCCGGGATATTGGCCTGTAGTTTTCCTTGTTGGTGGTGTCTTTGTTTGCTTTTCGCATTAGAGAGATATGTGCCTCATAGAAACTGTTTGGGATATCTGCATTTATATGTTCATCGCAGCACTGTTTACAATAGCCAGAATCTGGAAAAAACCCAAGTGCCCTAGAACAGATGACTGGTTAAAGAAACTTTGGTACATCTATACAATGGAATACTATGCAGCTGTTAGAAAAGATAAAGTCATAAACTTTGCATATAAGTGGATCAACATGGAAAGTGTCATGTTAAGTGAAATGAGTCAGAAAGAGAGAGACAGACATAGAAAGATTGCACTCATCTGTGGAATATAAAATAACAGTAGGAGACTAACACCCAAGAATAATAGAAATTAATACCAGGAGGTTGACTCCATGGCTTGGAAGCTGGCCTCACATGTTGGGGGAAAAGGCAGCTCAGATAGAGAAGGGAACACCAAGTAAAATGTGGTTGGAGATCTCGAGCGGGAAGGGAGATGCGTGCTGAAAGTAGACTAGAGACTGAACACAATGGCCACTCAACACCCCTATTGCAAACCACAACACCTAATTGGATAGAGAGAACAAAAGGGAATACCCTGCCACAGAAGTGGGGTAGGGTAGGGGGAGATCGGATTGGGGGGTGGGAGAGGTACTGGGTTCATTGGTGGTAGAGAATGGACACTAGTGGAGTGGTGGGTTCTTGAACATTGTATGAGAGAAACACAGGCATGAAATTGTCTATATCTGTAATTGTACCCTCACGATGATTCACTAATTAAAAAATAAATTTAAAAAAATGAGAAAAATAGGGCCAAACTAGTTCATGAATATAGATTCAAGATCTCACAATAAAATTATAGTAAACTGAATTTAGGTGTTGATGACAACCTAAGATTGCAAGATGGTTCAAAATATGAGAAGCTAATAAAAACATTGCCATTTTAATAGAATAATGGGAAAAAAACTGGCAAGATCAAATTGTTACATAAAAAGCAATTGTGGCTCACTACCAAGATGTGTTCCTGGGGGCCGCACATGTGCAACCTCCCCGCAGCTGCACGAGCATGACTCCAGAGGCCAGTTAAACTACTTTTGGTATGGGCAGCTCCTTGCAGAATGTCTACAGACTGAGATCTAAGCCCCGGACCCATGCCTGCCCAGGAGGGGAAAGGTATTTCTCTCTCTCACCTTTTTCCTTGCCAGGGGTGAAGGGCGTGACGACCGCCATATTATGACGACCACATATGAGAGTTACAATCTTTCAATGATCCAATATCTGGAAGAAATTTCCCTGGACTTGGTTCCTAAAATACAGAAATCCAAAACTGCGCATGCGCGCGACCTCTTCACAACAGATCTGACTCTAGTGGGGAGGGAAGTCTGAGCAATAATAGTGAGGTTTTTGTTGAAATATTGAATGTAACCAAAGTAAAGAGAAAGTAAAATGAAATTTATCATTTCAGTGTCGGGGGGGTGGTGCGGGATGGGAGGTATACTGAGTTTTTGGTGGTTTTTTTTTTTTTTTTTTTTGGTGGTGGTGGAATATGGGCACTGGTCAAGGGATGGTTGTTTCAGCATTGTATAACTGAGACTTAAACCTGAAAGCATTGTAATTTTTCACATGGTGATTCAGTAAAATAAAAAATTTCTTTAAAAAAAAGCATTTGTTAAGATACAACTCCTTAATGATAAAACACCCTAAAAAAAGTAAGGAACTTCATCAACACGATAAAACAAATTTATGAAAAATCCAAAAATAATATTTTTCTTTGCATATAAGAAAAGCTTTCTGACTAAGCTCAGAAACAAGGTGAGAATGAAAAATTTTGCCACTTTATTCAACAATTTTCTGAATCATCTAATCAGGGTAATGAAACAGAAAAAAATATTGAAATATCCAAATGGGAAAATAATAAGCAACATTATATTTTCTCACATATAACATATTGTTTGTAAAAGAAAACTAAAATATATCAGTCCTCTTCACAAACAAACTAATGGAGGCAAATTTATCAAAGTACAGAATGCAAAATCAATTTGAAAAAATAAGTTATATTTCTTGCACTAGTAATGATTAATTTGTGATGAAAATTAGTTAAAAATTCTATTACGATGGCACCTAAAATAATAAAAGTTGAAGAGTAAATTTAAACAAGGAGTTATGAACATGTACACTGAAAACTCAAACATTGCGGAGAAAAACCTGAAGATCTAAATAAATTAAAAAACATCTATCATTCCTGGATTGGAGACAATACTCTTAAAATTGGGAGTTAAACCAGGGTCATTTGTGGTGGGAAATGGACACTGGTGGAGGAATGGGTGTTGGAATACAGTATGACTAAAACCTGATTGTGAACAGCTTTATAATTCTGTATCTCACAGTGACTCAATTTAAAAAATAAAAATAAATAAAATTTTTTAACAGAGAAACTGTTTGGCAGAGTTCCTGTTTCTTCAATTTCCTGGAAAAGCTTGAGAACTGGTAACAGGTCCTCTTTAAATGTTTGGAAAAATTCACTAGTGAATCCATCTGGGCCTGAGTTTTTGTTTTTGGGGAGACTTTTGATTACAGTTTCAATTTCCTTGATATTGATGGGTCTATTCAGGTATTCCAAGTCTTCTTGGTTCAGTCTTGGGAGGTGATAGGAATCCAGGAATTTATCCATTTATTCTAGGTTCTCTTGTCTCTGATAATCTTTTGAATTTTAGTAGTTTCTGTTGTGATGACCCCTTTTTCATTTCTGATTCGGTTTATTAGGGTTCTCTCTTTCTCTTTCTTTGTGAGTCTTGCTAGTGGTTTATCAATCTTGTTTATTTTCTCAAAGAACCAGTTCTTGGTTTCTTTGACCTTTCAGATTGTTTTTAGGGTTTCCATGTCGTTAATTTCTGCTCTAAGTTTTATTATTTCTTTCCTTTGGCAGGGTTGAGGTTCTCTTTGTTGATCTTTTTCTAAGGCCTTGAGCTGTGAAGTCAAGTTATCTATGTAGGCCCTTTCTTCCTTCCTGAGGAATGCTTGCAAAGCTATAAATTTTCCTCTTAACACAGCTTTAGCTGCACCTCATAAATTTTGGTAGCTCATGTCTTCATTCTCATTTGTTTCCAGATATCTTTTAATTTCTTCCTTGATTTCCTTCCTGACCCATTCATTGTTCAACATTGAGTTGTTTAATTTCCAAGTGTTTGATTTGGTTCTCCACATCTGTGTGTGATTAGATTCTATCTTCAGTGCATTGTGCTCTGAAAAATTAATTGATACAATTTCTATCTTCTTAATTCTTTTGAGGTATGTTTTGTGACCCAGCACGTGGTCTATTTTAGAAAATGTTCTGTGTGCACTGGAAAAGAATGTGTATTCTTTTTTTGGGGGGAGAGGTGTAAGGCCCTGTATAAGTCAGTTAGCCCTCTCTCTTCTAGTTCTTCCTTAAAAGCCAATATTTCCTTTCTGAGTTTTAAACTTCTTGATCTACCCAGAGGTGATAGGGCGGTGTTAAAGTCTCCGACTACTATTGTATTGCTGGCGATGTCCTCCTTAAAATCTGTTAGCAGTTGTTTTAAGTATTTAGCTGGTCCCTCATTAGGTGCATATACATTTGAGAATGTGATTTATTCCTGTTGTACATAACCCTTGATAAATAGAAAATGGCATTCTCTGTCCTTTCTGATCTTTTTCAACTTGAAGTCTATGTTGTCGGATACTAGTATGGCCACCCCAGCTTTTTTGAGAGAGTTGTTTGCTTGCAAGATTGTTTTCAATCCTTTAACTTTGAATCTGTGTTTGTTCTGATTGCTCATATGTGTTTCTTGTAGGCAGCAGAATGTTGGTTTCAGTTTCTGGATCCATTTTGCTGCTCTGTGTCTCTTGATAGGTGCATTTAGACCATTGACATTGAGAGACATTATTGCCATGGAATTTTGTGCCATGTTTCTATAAGGGTTTGTTACGCTTATGGGTATTTTCTTTCTTGTCTTACAAGGACCCTTTTAGTCCTTCTTTTAAGTTTGGTTTTGAATCTATGATGTTCCTGAGCTGTTATTTATCTATAAAATTGTGTATTGTTCCATCAAGTTTGAGTGAGAGTTTGACTGGATAATGTATTCTTGGTGAGGCGTTCATTTCATTGAGTTTCTTCACTGTATCCCACCATTGTCTTCGGGCTTGGAGGGTTTCCTCTGATAGGTCTGCTGTAAATCTAAGGGGTGCTCCTTTGTATGTGATTTTTTTCTTTGACCTTGCTGCTTGCAATATTGTGTCTCTATCTGCAGCATCCATCATTCTGACTATGATATGCTTTGGAGTGTTTTTACTAGAATTTTGTTTAGCTGGCACCCTTCTGGCTCCTTGGATCTGGATGCTTGCATTCTCTAACTCTGGGAAATTTTCAGCGATGATTTCTTTAACCAACCACAGTTGGTTCTTTCATTGGGGTTTCCTCTCTGTCCTTCCGGTACTCCGATGAGTCTAATGTTGTTCCTCTTGGAGTCATCTCCTAGGTCTCTGATTCACCTTAGAGCCATCTTAAGGTCTTTTCCCATTGTTTGTTGTTCCCTGTATGATTCTGCTGCTCATCTTCAAGTTCGCTGATTCTGTCTTCAGCCATAGACATTCTACTGTTGAGGGTACTGAGTTTTTAAGTTCATCTATCAAATCCTTCATTTGTGACATTTCTTTTTGTAGTTTTCTTATTTCTGCTCTTATTTCTTCCTGTATTTTCTCAGCTATCCGTTCCCCCATTTCTTTAATTTCTTCCTTTAATTTTCTGTATGTCTGTTCCATTGATTCTTTGAGTTCCTTGAACATCTTCATCATTTCATCTCGAAATTCTTTTCCGGAGAGATCATATTTGTGGGTACCCCCTGCTGAGGATTCGGGACTCTCTTCTTCGTCCTCTACTCACAGTGGAGAATTGCGCTGTTTCTTCATGTTGTTGTGGATTTACAGAGGTAAAACCTTTAAGTTCACCAGCACTGTTCCCTCTTATTGCAGGAAAGAATTCTGAATAAGCTTTATAAATGGTGGTCAACCTTCTCCTTGTCTAGAGTACGTCTTTCCTCTTTGACATTATTTTTTTTCAGAGTTGAGGGAAATTATATTAATATAATTATTAATATAAATATAATTATTTACATTAATATAATTTACCATAACAATACCCACATGGTAATAACCATATGGCAAATTCACAGTCTTTGCACTAAGTTTACTTAGAACAGTCCGTTCTTCATTACTATTTGCATAACTCCCAGGAAGATTTAGAAGTCTAACAAATGCAGGCTCCTTTAATAAATTATAATAAAACACAGATTATTTCAACACAGTGGTTCAAAAAATAATATCACTTTTCTTTCTGTTTTTTGTCAGCGGTGATAACTTAGGGGTTCTCAGGTGAAAGAGTCTTCTTCAGACTGTAGGCTACACACTCTACCAATTCTTTTGTTAAACCAGCCATGTCAAGTCACTTGCCACCCCACCCCAAACCACAGGGTGACAAATCACAGCGATCAGAGGCGACCATTACCCCATGCTCATGGGACCGTTGGTGGTAGAGATTGAACCCATCAGGTTTTCATCCTTTGAGCAATATTTCTGGGGTTTAAAAGAAAAAAAAAATCCTGAATTTTGTAGTGCTGGGGATTGAACCCAGGAGCTCACAAATGCAAGGCAAGTTGCTCACCACTGAGCTGCATTACTGATTCCTGCTTCAGTGATCTTTTCATGGGGCAGAGAGGGATTTGGGGTCACACCTGGCAGTGCTCAGGGCTGATTCCTGGCTCTATGCTCAGGGATCACACCTGGCAGGGCTCAGGAGATGACGGACAGTGTCAGGGATTCGAACTGAGGTCAGATGCATGTGACCCCTAACTGTTGCCCTCACCCTGGCCTCCTTCAGTGGTCCTTCACACACTGAACTCCAGAACATCACTCATCACTGACCACCCTCCATTTTTAAAGCAAAAGGGGAACAGTGTTAGGAAAATAAAACCACCTCTTGGACATTTTTCTGTGACTTATGATAGGCATCTAGTGAAGTATTAGAGGAGATGTTCTTTCATATTGGGATTTGTACAACTCTTGTATACACTTGTCTTTTGGTGAAATTGGAGTAGGCCAGTAGATTATACTCGTATTGTGTTTGAGGTAGCCAGAACATTTTCCACAGAATTAGATAATAAAGGTTGGGAAGGGAATCGAGAGTGCTGGGAATGGAAAATATAATTGCAGCCAGCTGCCAGCCCCACAGAAGGCCACGCCCACTTTTGATGAGGCCACGCCCCCTTGGTGGAGGCCAAACACCCAGCTAGTCCAGTTGTTAATGCACGGTCCACAGACCTATTTAGAAGAACGGCAATGGTTGCACAGGTGCTCAGGGCAGAGGTAAAGGCAGATGCACGCCACTGGGCTGGTCCTGGCAGTACACTTTGAAGAGCGCAGGACTGGATAGGAGGGGAGTGACTTTTATTTTATTTATCTTTTATTTTATTTTTAAGTAAATAAAATAAAAATTTTATTTTATATTTATTTATTTTTCATCTGTATATGCTTTCAATGAGATGTCTGATGTTCTTGTTCATTTTCAAAATGAATTATTTGCTTTTCTGATACTTGAGTTTTAAAAATTCTTAAATATACTTAACTAGAGAATAGTTTTTTGTGAAGTATTTGTTAATATTTTTCCTTCAGTTTTTCTGCTCTTTTTTTTATTTTATTCTTTTATTGAATCACCATGTGAAAAGTTACAAAGCCTTCAGTTTTAAGTCTCAGTTATAAAATGCTTGAACACCCATCCCTTCACAGTGCACATATTCCACCACCAAGAATAACAGTATACCTCCCCCCTGCCCCCCACCTCCCCAGCCCCCCACCCCGCATGTGTAACTGGTAAATTTTACATTACTTTAACTTTACTTTGATTACATTCAATATTTCAACAAAAAATTCACTATTATTGATTTGGAGTTTCTCACCCCTAAAGTCGACCTGCTGAAAAGAAAGCATTTGGTAATTTGTTTTCCATTGCTGAAAATGAAGAGATATGAGGATGAGTGGCCGCACTAGCAGTCGCAAAGTTTTGGATTTCTGTATTTTAGCATTTTAGTAACTAAGTCCAGAGAAATATCTGCCAGAAATCACAACATTGTAAGCTTGTACCTCTCAGCTACTTTATATTCCACATATGAGTGCAATTTTTCTATGTCTGTCTCTTTAGTTCTGACTCATTTCACTCAGCATGATACTTTCCATGTTGATCCACTTATATGCAAATTTTATGACTTCATGTTTTCTGACAGCTATGTAGTATTCCATTGTGTAGATATACAAGAGTTTCTTTAGCCAATCATCTGTTTTCGGGCACTCTGGTTTTTTCCATATTGTGGAAAAAACAGTGCCGCTATTTTAAACAGAGCGGCAATGAACATGGAAATGCAGATGTCATCTCTACTATACCTTTTTGCCTCTCTGGGATATATTCCCAGTGTGGTATTGTTGGGTCAAATGGGAGCTCAATTTCTAACTTTTTGAGAATCATCCATATTGTTTCCCAAAAGGGCTGAACCAGTCAGCATTCCCACCAGCAGTGAAGAAGAGTCCCTTTCTCCCCACAACCACGCCAACATCGGTTGCTATTGTTTTTTGGGATGTGGGCCAGTCTCTGTGATGTGAGATGATATCTCATTGATATTTTGATCTGCATCTCCCTGATGATTACTGATGTTGAACATTTTCTCATGTGCCTCTCAGCCATTCGGATTTATTCGTTGGGAAAGTTTCTGTTCATTTCATCACCCCATTTTTTGATTGGGTTGGCAGTTTTCTTCTTGTGGAGTTCAACCAGTGCATTGTATATCCTTGTTATCAACCCCTTATCAAATGGGTAGTGCGTAAATATCCTTTCCCATTCTGTACATTGTATTTTGGTCACTGTTTCTTTTGAGTTGCAGAAGCTTCTTAGTTTGAGATAGTCCCATTTATTTATCTTTGTTTTCACTTGCTTGGCCAGTGACGTGTCAGCTTTGAAGATATCTTTGGCTTCAATGTCGTGGAGGGTTTTGCCGACCTTATCTTCAATTTACCTTAGGGATTCTGGTCTGATGTTGAGGTCTTTAATCCATTTTGATCTGATTTTTGTACATGGTGATAGATGGAGGTCTAAGCCCATTTTTTTGCATGTAGCTGTCCAGTTTTGCCAGCACAATTTGATAAACATGCTTTCCTTGCTCTACTTCACATTTCTTGCTCCCTTATCAAAGATTAGATGATCATATATTTGGGGGTGTATGTCAGAGTATTCAACCCTATTCGTTTGGTCTGCAGCTCTGCCTTTGTTCCAATACCATGCTGTTTTAATGACTACCGCTTTGTAGTAGAGTTGGAAGTTGGGGAGGTTCATTCCTCCCAGTTTCTTTTCCCCAAGGAATGCTTTAGCTATTCGTGAGGGCTTATTGTTCCACATGAATTTCAGGAGCGATTGCTCCATTTCTTTGAAGAATGTCAAGGGTATCCCTATAGGGATCGCATTGAATTTGTACAATGCTTTGGGGAGAATTGCCATTTGGACAATATTAATTCATCCAATCCATGAGCAGGGGATGTCTTTCCATTTCCTCGTGTCCTCTTCTATTTCTGAAGTAGAGTTTTGTAGTTTTAAATATACAAGTCGTTAACCTCCTTTGTTAAGCTGATTCTGAGGTACTTGATTTATTGAGGTGCAATTGTGAACGGGATTGCTTTTCTCAGGTCACTTTCTTCTCTCTCATTATTTGCATATAGGAAAGCAATGGACTTTTGGGTATTGATTCTATAGCCTGCAACTTTACTATACGACTCTATTGTTTCTAGGAGTTTCTTGGTAGAGGTTTTAGGGTTCTCTAGGTATAGTATCATATCATCTGCGAATAGTGAGAGCTTGAATTCTTTCTTTCCTACCTGAATGCCCTTAATATCTTTTTCTTGCCTAATCGCTATTGCAAGTACTTCCAGTACTATATTGAACAGAAGTGGAGAGAGTGGGCATCCTTGTCTCGTCCCTGTTCTCAGAGGGAAGGCTCTTAGTTTTTCCCCATTGAGGACAATGCTTGCCATAGGCTTGTGATAAATGGCTTTGACTATATTGAGGAAGGTCCCTTCTATACCCATTTTGGCGAGTGTTTTCATCATAAACATATGCTGGATCTTGTCAAATGCTTTCTCTGCATCTATTGATATGATCATATGGTTCTTTCCTTTTGTTGATATGATGGATTCTGTTGATTGATTTCCGGATGTTTAACCATCCTTGCATCCTGGGATGAATCCCACTTGGTCGTGGTGCATGATCTTTTTGATTAGTTGTTGAATTCTATTTGCTAATATTTTGTTGAGGATCTTCGCATCTGTGTTCATCAGGGATATTGGCCTGTAGTTTTCTTTTTTTGTGGTGTCTTTGTTTGCTTTTGGTATTAGGGAGATATGAGCCTCATAGAAACTGTTTGGGAGGGTTTCTGTTTCTTCAATTTCCTGGAAAAGCTTGAGAAGGACTGGCAAAAGGTCCTCTTTAAATGTTTGGAAGAACTCGCTAGTGAATCCGTCTGGACCTGGGCTTTTGTTTTTGGGAAGACTTTTGATTACCATTTCAATTTCCTTGATGTTAATTGAACTCTTCAGGTAATCCAGGTCTTCTGGGTATAGCCTTGGGAGATTATAGGAGTCGAGGAATTTATCCATTTCTTCTAGGTTCTCTTGTTTCGTTGCATACAGATTTTCAAAGTAGTCTCTGATGATCTTTTGAATTTCATTGGTGTCTGTTGTGGTGTCCCCCTTCTCATTTCTGATTCGGCTTATAAGGGTTCTCTCTCTCTCTCTTTCTTTGTGAGTCTTGCTAGTGGTATATCAATCTAGTTTATTTTCTCAAAGAACCAGCTCTTTGTTTCATGGATCTTTCGGATTTCCTTTTGGGTTTCCATGTCGTTAATTTCTGCTCTAAGTTTTATTTTCTCTTTCCTTCTGCCTAGTTTGAGCTCCTTTTATTGGTCCTTTTCTAAGGTCTTGAGCTGTGAAGTCAAGTTATTTATGTGGGCCCTTTCTTCCTTCCTGAGATGTGCTTGCAGAGCTATAAATTTCCCCTTAATACGGCTTTAGCTGTGTCCCACAGGTTCTGGTAGCTCGTGTCTTCATTCTCATTTGTTTCCAGGTACCTTTTGATTTCTTCCTTGATTTCCTTCCTGACCCACTCATTGTTCAATATCGAGCTACTTAATTTCCAGGTGTTTGATTTGGTTTTCTGCATCTGTCCATGATTAAGTTTTATCTTCAGTGCATCATGGTCTGAAAAGATAGCTGAAACAATGTCTATCTTGTTGATTCTGTTGAGGTATGTTGTGTGGCCCAGCGCATGGTCTATTCTGGAAAATATTCCATGTGCACTGGAAAAGAATGTGTATTCCTTTTTTGGGGGGATATAAAGCCCTGTATAGATCTATTAGCCCTCTCTCCTATTTCTTCCTTCAAAGCCAGTATGTTCTTCATGAGTTTTAATCTTCTTGATCTGCCCAGAGGAGAAAGTGCGGTGTTGAAGTCTCCAACTACTATTGTGTTGCTCACAATGTCCTTCTTAAGGTCTCTTAGCAGCTGTTGTAGGTATTTAGCTGTCCCTCATTGGGTGTGTAGACGTTTAGGAGTGTGATTTCTTCCTGATGTACATATATCGTGATTAATAAAAAGTGGCCTTCACTATCCCTTCTAATATTTTTCAACCTGAAGTCTATGTTGTCTGATACTAGTAAAGCCACTCCAGCTTTCTTGAGGGAGTTGTTTGCTTGCAGGATTGTTTTCCATCCTTTGACTTTGAGTCTGTGTTTGTTCTGGCTATTCAGATGTGTTTCTTGCAGGCAGTAGAATGTTGGGTTCAGTCTTTGAATCCATTTTGCCAGTCTGTGTCTCTTAACTGGTGAATTTAGACCATTGACATTAAGGGAGATTATTGTTATGGGATTTTGTGCCATTCTTGTGTAAGCATTTGTTGTGCTTGTAGGGGTTCTTCTTATCTTACAGTAGCTCCTTTAGTGCTCTTTTAGGTTTGGTTTTGAGTATATGAAGTTTCTGAGCTGTTGTTTATCCCCAAAGTAGTGTATGATTCCTTCGAGTTTGAATGAGAGTTTGGCCGGATAAAGTATTCTTGGTGAAGTGTTCATTTCATTAAGTTTTTTCACTATATCCCACCATTGCCTTCGGGCTTGGAGGGTTTCCTCTGATAGATCTGCTGTGAATCTAAGGGGTGCTCCTTTGTATGCGATTTCCTTCTTGGACTTGTTGCTTGCAGTATTGTGTCTCTCTGGATGACTTCCATCATTGTAACTATGACATGTCTTGGGGTTTTGCTGTTAGGGTCTCTTTTAGCTGGCACCCTTCGGGCGCCTTGAATCTGGATGCCCGCATTGTCCAGCTCTGGGAAGTTTTCAGCAATGATTTGTTTGACTGTGGCTTTTTCTTTGGGGTTGGTTCCCTGTGGTTCTGGTAGTCCAGTGATTCTAATGTTGTTCCTCTTGAAATCATCCCCCAGGACTCTGATTCTGGCTAGAGCTGTTTTGAGGTCTCTTGCCATGGTTTGTTGTTGCCTGTAGCTTCTTGCAGCTCATCTTCAAGCATACTTATTCTCTCTTCAGCTGCAGTCATCCTATTGTTGAGGGCAGATGGAGCGTTTTTTATTTCATGTACCGAATCCTTCATTTCTTTTTGAAGGTTTTTTATTTCTGCTCTCATTTCTTCCCATATTTTGTCGGCTGTCTGTTGTATTGTTTCTGCCAGGTCCTCCTTGAAGTTGTCCATCTTTGCATTGAGTTCATTGAACATGTTGAGGATTTCAACTCTGAATTCTTTATCAGAGAGGTCAAGTTTGTAGGAAACGCCAATTGAGTTTTCTGGACTCCTTTGATTGTCCTCAGCTTGCAGTGGGGATTTTCGCTGTTTCTTAATGTTGTTGTGGTGGTATGAAAAAGGGACCTTGAAGATGAGTATCCCTGTTTCCTCTTGTTGTGAAAAAGGATTGTGGATAGGCTCAGTCAATAGTGGTTGCCTTTTTATTTCCCGCTTGTAGAACCTGGTCTCCCACTGAGATGTTCCTTCAATCCTTATGTGAAGTCTTGTTTTATTGTCCTACTGCTTGCGAATAGCTAGGATGTTAGTCTTGTATACGGTGTTGAGGAAAGTATCTGCCGCTGCGTTAGCCATGGTTGGCAAAAGGCCACGCCCACTTTTCTTAGGCCACGCCCACTGGCTATTATTCCATGCACCTTTCCCACAACCCGACAGCGGTCAAGGGGCTGGGGGTGGTGTGCCCGCCACTCGGCCGGCAGTCCGGAGGGGAGGGAAGCCCCGGGTGCTCAGGGCTGCGGAGCAGGCTCGTTTCTGCTCTTTTTATATCCTTTGTTATTATATCCTCTTTATATAAGTTCTTAATTTTGCTGAAGTCTCATTTACTCATTAATCAAAATTTATTTCTTCTAAAAATTCTGCTTCTGTTCTATTTTTAAAAACATTTTCTATTTCATTTGAGACTTGTTTGTGTTATGTTTTAGTTTAGAATATTCATAGTTTCCTGTTACACTTACTTTTATGATCTATTTAAATCAGTTTTGTAAAAGGTTTGTATGAGATTTAAAATATAGACTAGGGTTATCACAATTTTTATATGGATGTTCAATTGTTCTAGCTTATTTATTGAATATCAATTACCATAGCTAAATAAGTCAGAAAATCTGGTGGGTAGAATTCTACCTCATTGGGATTTGCTAATATTTTTAAGTCTGTAAAATTATTTTTTTCAATTATGAAATATATTCTGCATGGTTTTTCAATTACTTACGTTATTCAGTTCTACTACATTTTTCAGTTATTGTATTTTTATTTTTAGATATCCTTTGTCATTTATTTATGTAATCTTTTCCTTACCTAAGACTATTTGCTGGAATATTACTTTTTCTTCTCTTCAATCAATACACGTTATCTCATGAAGCATTTTATGATAGCACTGTAGCACTGTCATCCCATTGGTCATCAATTTGCTGGAGCAAGCACCCGTAATGTCTTCATTGTGAGACTTGTTATTACTGTTTTTTTGCATATAAAATATGCTATAGGTAGCTTGCCAGGCTCTGCCATGCGGCCAGGATACTCTCAGTAGCTTGCCAGGCTCTCTGAGAGGGATAGAAGAATCGAACCAAGGTCAGCCGCATGCAAGGCAAACGCTCTACCCTCTGTGCCATCATTATTGGTGTAATGACTAGAATTTAATTGAAACCTCTATGCTTTGAGCATTATATCATGAGCCACTGATTTAGCTGGCTCTCTGCTTTAGCAACTTTCTCTGACTTAGCTTTGGTAGAAAATAGAGATTTCCTATTACTGCCTACTGAGAGTGCAAGTTCAGGTTCTACAGTGATCATAATTGACACCAAGTGGTGGTGATAGTTTTGACTTAAAATGAGTTGTCCACACACTGTTCTCATAGTTAGGAAGCATAGGATGCCTTATTATTGTTGTTCAGCTGCCTTCACTACCCAGCACTGTGGGAAGTGCCCCCACTAGCAGTGATGTGGAGGTCATAGCTTTCCATTAGGACTCCAGTGACAGCACTGGCAGGATTGCGGTTCCTTGTTTCTGCAGCAGAGACTAGAGGTCCAGTGTCTCCCCACTGTGGTTTCCACTGACACTTCAGGTCTGCATTCACACCCATTATGTATAGAAATCCCAACTCTGCAATTGTCTCTGCTAATGCCCTCCCCTACCTCCAAGAGGATTGGGTTGAAGGTTGAAGTTCAGTTTCCCACTCATATGCTACTGTCATGAGAACAGGCACCAGTTCTTCTGTTGTTGCTGCTGTTGTTGTTGTTATTACAATTGATTAGTGGGGCTTTCACTTTTATTGAAGTTCCATTTATTTGTTTGTTTTGTTGGTTGGTTTTTGGACCACTGAGAGATGCTCAGAGGTTACTCCAAAACTCAAGGATCATTCCTGGAGGTATTAGGGCAATCAGATGAGGTGTTCAGAATTAAATCCACATCAGCCACATGCAAGGCAAGTGACCTACCCCCAGAACTATCTTTCCAGCCCCAGAATATTCACTTATTAATTAAACACTTTCTGTGTTAAGAGCTTTATTTATCCTTTGGCAAAAAAAAGCAGAGTTTATTATCCTTTAATTTTTGGCATTTTTTCGTTACTAGCTTTTTCAAGATCGCAATGGCTGATTTATGTGGGAGAAAAACAGTACACTCATCAGTGTCATTCTTTAGGTGTGATGGTCCTGCCCTCATCTGCATTCTTTTTCACCTTTGAAAATCCTCAGCTCTACACCCACTTAGATTGTCATTATCACTTTTCTTTATTATAAAAAAAACTACCCAATATCATTTCCTCTAGGCTGAGGCTGTATAAAAAGTAAAAAGAGCTATTTTTAAATATTCTTCAAACAGAATTTCTGAATTTAAATATTAACAGCCTTGAAAATTAAGTATTGTTTTATATTTTAATTATAAATTTTCTATGAAATTTGCAGCAAAGATAGAAACAAATCTATTATAGTACTTATTAACTATTAGCTTCCGAAATTTTTACTATATAGGAAAATTAAGTAGTTGATACTGTTCTATATTTACAAATTTCCAATGTGATAAAAATATTCACTTGGAATTTTCTTAATGGAGTGGAAGAGCTCTAAAATTGGGCCAGTTAGGATAAAGAAGGGATTAGAATGACAATAACAGCTGGAAATGATCATTTTGGATAGAAACTGGGTGTTGAAAGTAGGTAAAGGGATGTACCTGATAATCTTTCCGTTTCTATATTGCTAACAAAAAGGTTCAAAGGAAAGAGAGAGAGAGAGAAGAAAAGTGCCTACCAGGTTGGGGGAGGGAGAGAAACTGGGGACATTAAATGTAGGAAGTGTACACTGGTGAAGGAATGGATGTTGGTACATTATATGACTGAAACACAATCATGAACAAATTTGTAACTCACTGATTCAATTTTAAAAAGAAATTTATTTTAAAAAATAAAATAAAATTTGGGCAGAGTGATAATACAGTGGATAGGGCACAGCTGAACCAAATTCCGACCTCGGCACCACATATGGTCCCAAATCCCCATCAGTAGTGATTTCTGAGCACAGAACCAAGAGTAAGTGCTGCCACATGTGGCCACAAACGTAAATTATTTGTGTTTATTTGTGTGTGTGTGTGAGAGAGAGAGAGTTTTGCATTTCTTTATTATCACTGTTATATGAATTTCATATATTTGAAGTGAATCAGCCCATTGAAATAGTATTCTCAACTTACACTATCTTTGGGCAATATAAATGAAGTTAGTACATAGGTCTTTTGGTTTTGGTTGGTTGGTTGGTGGCCACACCCAACGCTGCTCAGAACTTGCTCCTGACTCTGCACTCAGGAATTAACTCCTGGCAGGACTCAAGGGACCATATGAAATGCTGAGGATAGAACTCCACTGGGCGATATGCAAGGAAAATGCCCTACCCACTGTGCTCTAAATCCCAGTGCATAGTTTTTTTGAACTGTTGCCCAATACTACATTGGTAATGTTTCTAAATCTAGTAGCTTTACGCAACAAGAACCTTCACCATCTTGCTTTGTTTTTCTGCTGGAGGGATTCAGAACTAATTCTGTAGAGAAGTTCTGTAATGGTTTCTTATAAAGTTTCAGACCAAGTGTTTTTTGAACTTCAGTCATAAGAAGATTCTACACTTGTTGTTACTGTTCTTGGCATATCGAATATGCCATGGGTAGTTTGCCAGGCTCTGCCATGAGGGTAGGATACTCTCGGTAGCTTGCCAGGCTACCGAGTGGGATGGAGGAATCAAATCCTACTGCAACATTCAATGTGAAGAAAACTGATGAGAACTATTAGCTGCCATTTTAGAAGCAGTCAGATACACTTTAGTAATATCTGGAAGAATTTATTTCCAGCTCTAGAACAGTTACCACGTGGATTCCATGGGACGTCAAAAAGACCGCATGGCCGCCCACCTAGGAGATGGTCAGACTTCTTCATCAAAATCCTGAACAAAAGATTTGAGGCTCTTCGTGTTCCTGGAGCAAGCAGATACCATCAGGCTACACTAGCATGCAACAGGAATAAATGGAGATGTTACTGGCACCGGCTCAAGCAAATCGAAGATCAATGGGATGACAAGTGATACAAGTGATTATTTCCAAGTATCTCAAGAGCTTTCAAGCTCATAATCTAGGTGTCTAGGAATGTTTGTAATATAGGGTGTCTTTTTAATAGTATAGGAATTGCTATTGCTTTCAGCAAATATTAGCAAGAAACATTCCTAAAAATTTTAAATTTCTTTATGAATTCAGTACTTGGAATATTTTGAGAGTTTGTTTTAGAGTGCTTATTTTTTACGTTATTTTTATTTATAATTCTAGCATCTCGTTTCCTCAGCTAAAACAAAAATGTGAAAGAAACATCATATCTTAGCTTTCAGAATTGTTTAGATCAAATTTCCATTTGTTTAAAATAATATGTTATTAAAAGATGGTAAAAAGGAAATAAGGGCTAAAAAAGACAATCCCTATAATTCTAAGAAAATATAGGTGAACTTAATATTTATATTTAAACAAAAAATATATACTTATGGATTCTAATAAGTGGCAGGCTCTTTGTACTGAACCCAAGTAATACACATTCTCTTTGAAACTGTTAAATGATGTTTATTTACCTTAACTTTATTTCACACCCCCATTCAAGAGTTTTTCTTATAAAAGTATTGTTAGATTGTTGCAAAATCTCTATAATAAAATATTTTCCAGGGTGTTCCATTATCAGTTTCCAAATATTGAAGCTTATTTTTCAAGACCTTACTATTATTGTTTAATATGCTATGATAAAAACAATACTAACCACAATTAATACTAATTAACTTGGTGATGGTTGAGATTTGAATTAGGGATAATCAAATTCAAATTAGATCAAATGCTTTGGTCTAATAACCTATCACTACTAAAGATTTGGAGTGGAGGAGGATTGGGCCCCACCTGTAGTGCTCTACGCTCAGGGATCACACTTGGTGAGACTAAGGAGACCACATGTAGTGCCAGGAATGGAACTGTGGTTGGTCTCATGAAAAGGCAAGAGTGTTAACTTCTCTATTATCTTTCTGGCCTCTGATGACCATATATTTTCACCTTTGTCAGAGAAGAACAACTAAGTCCAACTTGTAAATTGTTATACTCCCTACCTTGGCTTGATTATTAAGGTTAATTAATAAAATATAGAAACTTTAACATATGTAGCATAGCCAAATAAAAAATCCAGAATATAGCCAATAGTTCTGGATTTCAAATATTATTATCTTTATTATGTTAAATCCTGTATTTATGAAAAATTTCTTATAGCTTATATAAAGCCTTTACTATTATGAATTTACTTCCACTTCCTACCTACTTAGGAAACTTACACTTGGAAAGAATTGAGCATTGTTTTCAAAGAGTATGTTGGTAAGTAAAATTAAAATAATGCATAAAATAATATAAAAACACAAAATGTTTAGATATTTCATCACTAAACTAAAAATATAAAAAATTATGGAATAAATTAAAAGAATACCTAAGTAAATGTAAAGACATATATATTTGGAAATTAGAAGAGAAAAAATGTGTGCAAGTAGAAAATCAATGTGCACTCAATCAATTTTCTGAAATTTTTTGGTGGAAGTTTGCCACAATGATAAAGTTTAAGTAAAACTTAAAATAATAACCCAAGAGATTTTGGAAATGAATAAAGTAGAGGAGACAGACGACAATATTTCTTTTTTTTAAAATTTTATTTTATTGAATCACCATGTGGAAAATTACAATGCTTTCAGGCTTAAGTCTTAGTCATACAATGCTGAAACAACCATCCCTTCACCAGTGCCCATATCCCACCACCGAAGACAAAAAAAAAAAAACCACAGTACACCTCCCGTCCTGCGCACCCCTGCACCCCCCCTCACCTTGTAACTGATAAATTTCACTTTACTTTCTATTTACTTTGGTTACATTCCATATTTCAACACAAACCTCACCATTATTATTAGGAGCACCCCACTAGAGTCAGACCTGTTGTGAAGAGGTATGAGGTTTTGGATTTCTGTACTTTAACAACTAAGTCCAGTGAGATTTCTTCTGGATATTCGATCATTGCAAACTTGTAAACCCCATCTGTGGTCGTCAAAATAGGGCGGTCCCCATGCCCTTCATCCCCGGGAAGGGACAGGCGAGAGAGAGAAATACCTTTCCCCTCCTGGGCAGGCAGGGGGTCGCAGCTTAGGTTCTCTGGCTAGAGACAATCTGCAAGGAGCTGCCCATGTTGAAGTTGGTTCAGCTGGGTCTGGATTCACGCTCGTGCAGCTGCAGAGGAGCCGCACGAGCGTGCGGCCCCATGGGTCACATCTTGGCAGCAGTGGGAGGGGCCGGTCAGACGACAATATTTTAAGATTTAGTAGTCGGGCCCGTGCTCGGCTCCGGCCGGCCGGGTTTTCGGCCCGGGCGCACATGCCCCTGCAGAGCCGGTGGATGTGGAACAAGCGGGAACCAGAGACAGCTTTAGGAATTGGGGTTCCAGCAAGTGCCTGCACCCATGTATGGAGACTGTGAATTAAGCCTTTGCCCCACGCCGGCTAACGGAGGAAATATGTAATTTCTGGCAGAATTTTCCCAGGACTTTATACAGAAATCCAAAACCGCGTGGACGCGGCAGCGGACTTAACATTTATAATTGTCATCAATGTGAAAGGGTTCCATTTGAACAGGTCAGACTTGGGGGGGAAACTCCAAATAATAACAGTAAGTTTTTGTTGAAATATTGAAGGTTCTTAATGTAACAGCCACCTCTGGACTATGAGCTAAGCAAAAGCCCCACGCTGGCCAACGTGGCGTGGAGTACACCATACTATGAGGCGCAGGAAGGGGGATGAGGGGGAAAAATTAAAAAAAAAAATGGAAAAGGAAAAAGAGAAAAAAAAAGAGAGAGAGAGAGTTATGTCAACTATAGTGAGTTTTGTGTTGAATTATGGAATGTAATCAAGGTAAAGAAAAAATGAAGTGAAATGCATTAGTTATACAGTAGGGGGTGGGGGCGGGGGGTAAACTGGGGTTTCTGGAGGTGGAATTTGGGCACTGGTGAAGGGATGGGTGTTTGAATATTGTATAACTCACATATAAACCTGAGAACTTTGTAACTTTCCACATGGTGATTTAATAAAAATTAAAAAAAAAATTAAAAAAAAATATTTTAAGATTTATTAGAAATAAAGACGTTTCAAAAAAAACAGACATTGCAAGAATTCCAGACAGTCTTATTTTGGAAAAGACAAATAAATAAAACATATGTACACAGTATATAAATAAACCAATATATACAAATACACTGTATTTTGACAGTAAAGCCAAATTAATTTGCGTAGGTAATGTATTTTTTGCAATTTTTTAATAATTACCTATAACATAGGAAAATAAATGAAATTTTATCATTAAATAATTAGGACATTAAGTTAAAAATATCAAATAAAGATCAAACATAAAATTCTAATAATTGTAGATAAAGTAAGAGAACTTTTTAAATTTTAGTCAATGATTTTGTTAAACGATAATTGAATCATAAAGGGAAAAGTACTAAATTCAATCAAAATTTTAGATCTCTGCCTTTTAGAAAACATTATAAGAAAATTTAAAAATGAGCCATAAAATGGCAGAAAATACATGCAAAACGTGCAAGTGTTAAAGGGCTTGTACCCAAATGATTTGAAACCTCCAACAACTCAACAGGAAGAATAAAAATGCCCCAATAAATTATGGAGTTAAAGATGTGGACAAGAAAGCTTTCATAGATACCAAGTAAACTTATGGAAAGTTGTTTTGCATAATTACCAAGAAGGAAATGCAAATTAAACTTATAATGAGATATTTCTATTCATAGACATGCTTTAGTGGTTAAATTTAACAATACCGATAATCCAAATCCTGGTATAATGCAGTGCAACTGGAACTCTCCTACATTGTTTTGGGAATGCAATATGGTACAACCTTTTGGAAAAGAGATTGAATGTTTCTTATAAAGCTAACAATATACTGAACATATGAATCAAATGTCTCTTCTAGGTATTTACCCAAGAGAAGTGGGAACATATGTCTACATCAAAATGTGTACACAAATAGTAATGGCATTTTCATTCATAATTGCTCCAAATTCAACAATCCAAATGACCATAGACATGCCAGCAAGTACACAAACAGTATTTTTATAAAAAAAAATAATTCTAAACTTGCTCTTCAAGACTGTGTTCTCGAGCACAAATATCACTTACTTGTCTCTACTCTAGAGAAGCCTGTGTGCCTGTGTTCTCTTTTAACATGCACCTCTCTTTCTCTCCTCTCAAATCTAAGTAATTTTTGACAAAAAAAATCTCGATTCACAAAAAAATAAATAAATAATAAAATGAATTATTCTACTAGTGATTTATCCTTTTCTTTGTATGAGTGTTTCACCACTATGTTTCACTACTATTGAACTGATTTCTAGCTATTCAATTTTTTAAGGCACAGTTGTGAACAGAATATTTTTTAATTTCTTTTTCCTCATTGCTTGCATATAGAAATACCATGGATTTCTACATATTGACTTTTAAGCTTGTGAAATTATTGTATAAATTCATATTCCTAAGAATTCTATTTTTGCATGTCTTTGGGGATTTTTTCAAAGTACAGTATTATGTCATCTGCAAATAGTAGTAATTTTACTTCCCCTTATTCCAATATGTATCTCAATAATATTGTTTCTTGTCCAATTTCTATGACAAGGACTTCCAATACAATACTGAATTTTTTCCAATACAATACAAAATTCAATTACTGAATTTTGGTGAGAGTGAACTTTGAGTAGTCTTTGAGAAACCTGGTCATAGAGGAAAAAGCTTTCAATTTTCTCACCATTGAATATAATGTTTGTTATAGATTTGTGATATAATTAACTGTACTGAGAAACTTTCCTTCTAGTCTCAATTTATTAAGTTTTTAAGTCATGAATGGGCATTTGATTTTGTCAAGTGCATTCTCTGCTTCTCTTGATTTGATGGTATGATTTTTACCTTTCTTTGTATTGATTGGATTATTTTAGTTAATATATACATATTAAATAATTATTGCATCTGGTATAAATTCTACTTGGTCATGATCTTTTTAGATATATTTTTATTAGATCCATGTTATTCATATTTTGTTGAGAATCTTTGCAAATTGATATGTACATTAGGGATATAATTTTCTTTTTTCAGTGATTTGTTAGAAAACACAAGGAAATAAAAACACATCCTTTTTCATGGATTAAACAGAATAAGATTGTCAAAATGATAGTACCCAAAACACTATACAGAGTCAATGCAGCCCCTATAAAAATATCACTGACACTTTTTAGAGACATAGACCAAATGCTATTAAAATTTACAGGCAATAATAAAACGCCAAGAATAGCCAAATGAATCCTAGGAGAAAAAGATAAAAGGCTTCTCTTTATCCAACTTTGTTTTACTTGAATTTGTTTGTGGGACACACCCAGCTGTGCTCAGGGATCAATCCTAGCAGAGATCAAGGGACCATATGTGATGTCAAAGATTAAATACTCGTCTGCTGCATTCAAACAAGCTCTTTATGCACTGCACTATCAGTTTGGCCCTCTCCAACATTAAACAATGCATGAAAGCTATGTTTTAAATAAGTAGTCTTTTATATTCTATTATAAAATTTAATTAATTTATATAACACCCACTTTATTAAATTATCAGAATATATGTAAATAACTATGTACTTGTGGAAATATATATGGAATCTTTTATCCTATATTTATTTCAACAGAAACTGTATACTAACACACACATATACATATATATGTAGATAGCTATAAACAGAGTAGACACTGAATATATTGCTCAGAAAATTTAAAAGTATAAAAGTTGAGATGAAAAGTGGAAGACAAGGTGTTTTTGCTTTGCACACAGTGAATAGTTTATTCCTTGCACCAAATATGGTCTCCTGACCCACCAGGAATGATCCCTGAGTGCAGAGCCAGGAGTGAGCCCTGAGCACGGCCAGGTGTGACCCAATCCCCCAATCCCCCCCACCGAAAAAAAATATATATAAAAAAATTTCATGATTATCAAATGGACTTTTTTTCAGTTAAGATAAGCAAAATTATTCCTATGAGAGTAAAAGTAATCCAGAGTCTAAAGAAAATAATTGTAAGTTCTTATAACATGCTAATCAATCTCTCTTATGTAAAATATAACACATAAACAAAGTAGCAGGAAAGATATAAAGTGCAACATTGTTGAAAATAGTAGGGAAAGTCAAGATCTGGAAATAATTAAGCACATATTCTTACACATATTGTCAGATACATATTTGTATATATTCAAAAGTACATATTTATAGTGCCAGCTTTAGTGTATTTTTTTAAATACGTTATCTAAAAATTGAGTCAAGAGAAGCAAAGTGACCCCTTACAGGGTTAATCATAAAACTGAAGACACAAACCAATAATTCTGTTCAAGAATTCAGTTAAATAATTTTTTAAAAACCAAGATATTGTCTCAAATTTTAGTACTATCAAAGTTTCACTAATTTGGTAATTTTCCACAAAAACTACCATCCCACTACCCTGTCTCAAAAGGAGTGCTGAACTTGACTTACTTTGCCTCTTTTTCCTACTTGGTTTTAAGTACAATATATCAGCAACTACTTCACTAAGCAAATATCTCTGAGAGTTTGTAAACCACCAGGTTTAAAACCAGTTTTATGAACACTACTTTAACATTGCCCTCATCTGCCACAGTACCCATAGATATTGGTCATTTTAAATACTGATTATTTAAGACTGATTTTCTACTGAAAATTTAGTACTGAAACATATAAATTGATTTCCTTTCCCTGTACATGTATTTCATATTGAAGTATGGAGAAAGTCTATTTATTTTGCAATTCAAATTTAAAATTATCATGGAATTTGGCACTAATATGGGTCCTTCAATGTGTTATTGTGTTGCGTTATTTAGACTATGTTAAAATTGGCTTAACCTCTTTAGTGCTGGGGCAAGGAAGTATCACCTCCAAGCAAGTCTGTATGTCGCACTTGGGAATCAAACTATGAGGTGCTGAGGATTCTATCCTGCCCTTCACCATCCATTACATGCAATCATCCATTTGAGCTATCTTTCTGGCCCTTATTTCAACTCTTAAACCTCATTTCTTTCACTAATTACATTTACTGAAGATACCCTCTTTATTTAGTTTAAACATGCATGACTCTTTGGGTTAATTAACACATATTTTTTGCAACTTAATTTTTGTAATGTAGTGAATATAGTTTATATATATCATAAATCTTATATCATAAGTTTATATATATCATAAATTTATATAATAAATATTTTATTAAATATTTTATCTTTCATTATCCATAAAGAAAAACTTTTATTGAAATATGAATGGAGTTGTACTGTAGAATTTTCAATTCTTTCTGTTGATACTGATTCTTCCATCTTTGTGTCTACTTCTTACCAAGACAGTGATAATTCAATGATCTTTCTCAAGACAATTTGTCCTCATAATTTGATATCTCCTGAAAGTTTTTCATCTTAAATAGTCACTTTCATATTGACAGACTGAAGACATAAGAATCAAAAAAAATTCTTTAAAAACACCTTGCCTCCCACTTCTCATCTCAACTTTTGTACTTCCTAATTTCTTAGGCTATATATTCAATGTCTTCTCTGTTCATATGTATATGTACATATATGTGCGTGTTTAGTATACAATCTCTGTTGAAATAAATAAAAAATATAAAAATTTATGTTTCCACAAGCACATAGTTATTTAAAAATATTTTGGTAATTCCACAAAATGTTGTACTGTAGCACTGCCATCCCGTTGTTCATGGATTTGCCCACTGGGTTTCTTCACTGCTCAGTGTGCAACAGTTAATTTTTGACATAGAAACAAAAAGTATGAAGTGGAGGAAGGTGAATACAACAAACTGTATTGGGAAAACTGGTCAGTAACATACAAAATAAAAACTCAGACACTCTTCCAAAATGATGCAAAAAAAATCTAATCAAAATGGATTACAAACCCTGATATCAAATTTAAGCCCATAGAACACTCTGTGATATTGAATCTAGAAACATCTTTAAGGATCCAATGTCACTAGCAAAACAAATAATGACTCCTGGCAATGCTTAGTAGGCCATAGGGCATACCAGAGACTCAACTCAGGTCGGCCACATGCAAGGTAAGCACACTACCCACTGTACTAATTCTCAAGGCCCTTAGCCTCTAGTTTTGTCTCATTATGAACCACCAATTTGGGGCCTGAACAATAGATAGTAGAGTGGGTTGAGCACTTGCCTTGCACACAGCAGACCTGAGTTAGATCCCCAGCATCCCACATTGTTCCCCTTCATGATGTGCCCCCACCACCACATCCACCCTCAGTACTGCCAGGAGTATTTCCTGAGTGCATAGCCAGGAATAAACCCTGAGCATCTCCAGGTGTGACCCAAAGAAAGCAAGAAAAAAATAAAGAACAAATGTTTTTAGGTGTTTGCATGCCAGAGGACCAGAGTCAATCACTGATACTGCTGGCACTGCTGGTAATAGTACCTGGGCACAGTTAGGTCTGACCTAAATATCCAAAAGAAAAAGATAGTCCAAAATCAGTGTCCTTATGTAGGTGTGTTATTAAAGCATCACTTGAAATCGTGTGCATACATATAGAGTATGTAATAAAAATAATATTCTAATTCTGATTATTAAGATAGTGGCTACATAAACTACAAATGAACAGAGAATATTCATCATTGTCCTCTCAGTGTATATTTTTCTCTCAATTGGTGATTCAATGTATCTTAGTAACATCCATCTGTTATTTCAGCCTTACTTATAATTAATGTCATCTCCAACCCAGATGTCCAACACTAAAATGGAACAAAGTATTTTTTAGTTTCCTTTTTAATAAAAGGAAAACACGATTCCTCTTAATAAAAGAAAAGCTAATAATATTTAACTTAAAGTTAACTTAAGTTAAAACTTTAAGCAATATGCAAAATATATTAGTAGGTTGCATAAAAAATATGTGAGATGAAACTAAATCCAATGCGAGTGCAATAGCTCCTTATAACCCTGTGTTAATGCTAATTTCCAGCTTCTATCACTGCTTAGAGCAACCGGAAATTCTGTAGTGGTACTAATAGTAAGAAGAGACTATTTTCTGAGTCTTGTGTTAAGACTTCACAAAGTCTTAACAAAGTCTTAACACAAGATAGTGGGCATATGACTTCCCTGCTCTAATTTCTAGGATATCTTTTCTAGTACTGAATTCTTGCTTACTGGTTAGAACAATGTATATGTAAAACTACGTGTCTTATAATTTGTCATCTTCCTCACCACCAAGAAATGTCTTGTCACCCAAGAAATAAAAATCATTTTAATAAAAGAAACAATAATATTAAAGGCAAATGTCTTGATACTTTATTATATGAGAAGTTTCCTGCTAAGCCTCTAATATAAAAGTATATCAACTTATTACCTCATTTTGATATGAGAAAACTCTGACTTAAAGTGGTAGAGCAAAATGTAAATATAGGAAAAAGTAAAACTGGTTGTGTTATTCACTAAAAGGAATTATAAATACAAGCAAATAATACCGAGGAATTTATGACTAAAAGGGCATTCTCAAGACTGCCCTTCCTAATTCTTTGATTCTTCAGGCAACATGCTGCAAGTCTCTATTTTTCTTTACCGATGAAATGTTCCATGAATATAAATAACATTTTATACCTCAACTTCTTAGTTTATCCATTTCAGGTCACACTTACTAATGACATTTGAAAAGCTAAGAATTCAGTTTATTTTATATTCTCCCTGTTTGTACTGTCATTTTCTCAATATTTTATGATTGGACTGCTATTTTACTGGAACTACTTGCTAATAATATTTAAATAGTACAATTGCACAGCATTTTTTTGTTTCAGCTACTTTTATGTTATTTGTGGACTCCTGTTTTTTGAATATGAGGATATCTAAAACCTTTCTATATTTTTTCCTTTTTCTGCATGTTATATTTACTTTAATTACACATGCCAAGATAATTAACATTATAGTGTATATCAAATTATAGATACAAATTTGTCTATCCTTTGGCCCTGAAATTTGAGAATAGCTTTTTCATCATTTTGAGTTGATGAATATTGTATACCATCAGCCTGATAAGATTAATATCATAGTATCTAATGTCATTATCCCAAAGTAATAGTTAATCCACAGATCTTTAGTTTAATACAGCCTCCATTTCTCACTCCAAATCTATCATGCTGATTTAGAATTTCTGTTGTCTCCTGAGTACTCAAAAACAGTATCTATCCCCATCTATTTGGCACTCATGTGGCAGTATCCCAATTCTATCTTCTAGTAATTTTTTAATTGCTCTATAGTAACCTCCTTTTATACTCTTTTCTGTTATGAATTTATTATTTTTGTGTAATTACACTTAAATTTTAAGAGGGTTTATGGAAAAAAAGGCAATGCACTTGGCATCTTCAAAGGGAATTCACAAAAATTTTCTCTCTGCTCACCAGTTTGTATGGTCAAAGCCTCTTATCTTCTCTTAAAAAAAATGACAGTGATAGTTACACATCTCACTTGCTTTCAATCATGACTAGACACTCAAAATCGTTTCTAAGGTCACTTTTTCAGGAAAAGTCAGAGGTCGAGTCAGGCCTCAAGAATTATGTAAAAGATAAGAAATACACTATAGTATTTCTTCCTAAGGTGGTTAAGCAATTAAGACAAAATGTTTTCCTCTTACTTTTTATCAATTCACGAAGGTTGGAGGCATATTTCTCATAATCTTTACATGTTGGAGTACTATTGTGTTTCCAATTGATTATTAGCTAGCTGTTTTATCTGGTTTATGGAAATTTAAAAAATAAACAAAACAAACAAACAAAAAGCCAGAACTACTTTATTATTCAGTGAGCCGGAAGAGGTTTGTGATAGTAAGGCAAAAATTTAAGATCACCAATATCGATAGATGCAGAGAAAGCATTTGACAAGATCCAGCATCCATTCATGATGAAAACCCTCACAAAAATGGTTTTGGAGGAACTTTCCTCAAGATAGTCAAAGCCATCTACCACAAGCCTACGGCAAGCATTATCCACAATGGAGAAAAACTAAGGACCTTTCCTCTAAGATCAGGCACAAGACAAGGATGCACACTCTCACCACTTCTCTTCAATATAGTACTGGAAGTGCTTGCGATAGCTGTTAGACAAGAAAAAGAGATTAAGGGCATCCAGATAGGGAAGGAAGGAATCAAACTCTCACTATTTGCAGATGATATGATACTATATCTAGAGAAGCCCAAAGCCTCTACTAAGAAACTCTTAGAAACAAAAGATTTATACAGTAAAGTGACAGGCTACAAAATCAATACCCAAAAATCCATGGCCTTCCTATATACAAACAATGAGGCAGAGGAAAGGGACATGAAAAAAGCAATCCCATTCACAATTGTGCCCCAGAAAATCAAGTACCTCGGAATCAGCTTAACCAAGGAAGTAAAAGACCTCTACAAAGAAAACTATAAAACGCTACTCCATGAAATAAAAGAGGATATGAGGAAATGGAAACATATACTTGCTCATGGATAGGGAGAATCAATATTATCAAAATGGCAATACTCCCCAAAGCATTATATAGATTCAATGCGATCCCTATAAGGAAACCCATGACATTCTTCAAAGAAACGGATCAAGCAATCCTAAAATTCATATGGAACAACAAATGTCCACGGATAGCTAAAACAATTCTTGGGAAAAAGATGATGGGAGGCATCACCCTCCCCAACCTCAAACTTTACTACAAAGTGGTAACAATTAAAACAGCATGGTACTGGAACAAAGGCAGAGCCGCAGACCAATGGAACAGGGTGGAATATCCCTACACACAACCCCAAATGTATGATCATCTAATCTTTGATAAGGGAGCAAGAGATGTGAAGTGGAGCAAGGAAAGCCTCTTTTACAAATGGTGCTGGCACAACTGCACAACCACATGCAAAAGAAGACCTGGATTACCTGAATAGTCCAATTAACATCAAGGAAATTGAAATGGTAATCAAAAGTCTTCCCAAAAACAAAAGCCCTGGTCCAGACGGATTCACTAGGGGGTTCTTCCAAACATTTAAAGAGGACCTTTTGCCAGTCCTTCTCAAGCTTTTCCAGGAAATTGAAGAAACAGAAACCCACCAAAACAGTTTCTATGAGGCTCATATCTCCCTAATACCAAAAGCAAACAAAGACACCACAAAAAAAGAAAACTACAGGCCAATATCCCTGATGAACACAGATGCGAAGATCCTCAACAAAATATTAGCAAATAGAATTCAACAACTCATCAAAAAGATCATGCACCACGACCAAGTGGGATTCATCCCAGGGATGCAAGGATGGTTAAACATCCGGAAATCAATCAACAGAATCCATCATATCAACAAAAGAAAAGATAAAAATCATATAATCATATCAATAGATGCAGAGAAAGCATTTGACAAGATCCAGCATCCGTTTATGATGAAAACACTCACCAAAATGGGAATAGAAGGGACCTTCCTCAATATAGTCAAAGCCATTTATCAAAAGCCTATGGCAAGCATTGTCCTCAATGGGGAAAAACTAAAAACCTTCCCTCTGAGAACAGGGATGAGACAAGGATGCCCACTCTCTCCACTTCTGTTCAATATAGTACTGGAAGTACTTGCAATAGCGATTAGGCAAGAAAAAGATATTAAGGGCATTCAGGTAGGAAAGGAAGAAATCAAGCTCTCACTATTCGCAGATGATATGATACTATACATAGAGAACCCTAAAACCTCTACCAAGAAACTCCTAGAAACAATAGAGTCGTATAGTAAAGTTGCAGGCTATAGAATCAATACCCAAAAGTCCATTGCTTTCCTATATGCAAATAATGAGAGAGAAGAATGTGACCCGAGAAGAGCAATCCCGTTCACAATTGCGCCTCAAAAAATCAAGTACCTCAGAATCAGCTTAACAAAGGAGGTAAAGGACTTGTATAGTGAAAACTATAAAACACTACTTCAGGAAATAAAAGAGGACACAAGGAAATGGAAAGACATCCCCTGCTCATGGATTGGATGAATTAATATTGTCCAAATGGCAATTCTCCCCAAAGCATTGTACAAATTCAATGCGATCCCTATAGGGATACCCTTGACATTCTTCAAAGAAATGGAGCAAGCGCTCCTGAAATTCATATGGAACAATAAGCCCTCACGAATAGCTAAAGCAATCCTTGGGGAAAAGAAACTGGGAGGAATGAACCTCCCCAACTTCCAACTCTACTACAAAGCGGTAGTCATTAAAACAGCATGGTATTGGAACAAAGGCAGTGCTGCAGACCAATCGAATAGGGTTGAATACTCTGACATACACCCCCAAATATATGATCATCTAATCTTTGATAAGGGAGTAAGAAATGTGAAGTGGAGCAAGGAAAGCATGTTTAACAAATTGTGCTGGCAAAACTGGACAGCTACATGCAAAAAAATGGGCTTAGACCTCCATCTATCACCATGTACAAAAATCAGATCAAAATGGATTAAAGATCTCAACATCAGACCAGAATCCCTAAGGTACATTGAAGATAAGGTCGGCAAAACCCTCCACGACATTGAAGCCAAAGGGATCTTCAAAGCTGACACGTCACTGGCCAAGCAAGTGAAAACAAAGATAAATAAATGGGACTATCTCAAACTAAGAAGCTTCTGCAACTCAAAAGAAACAGTGACCAAAATACAAAGACAATGTACAGAATGGGAAAGGATATTTATGCAGTACCCATCCGATAAAGGGTTGATAACAAGGGCATACAATGCACTGGTTGAACTCCACAAGAACAAAACTGCCAACCCAATCAAAAAATGGGGTGATGAAATGAACAGAAACTTTTCCAAAGAAGAAATCCGAATGGCTGAGAGGCACATGAGAAAATGTTCAACATCACTAATTATCAGGGAGATGCAGATCAAAACAACAATGAGATATCATCTCACACCACAGAGACTGGCCCACATCCTAAAAAACAAAAGCAACCGGTGTTGGCGTGGTTGTGGGGAGAAATGGACTCTCCTTCACTGCTGGTGGGAATGCCGACTGGTTCAGCCCTTTTGGAAAACAATATGGACGATTCTCAAAAAGTTAGAAATTGAGCTCACACTTGACCCAGCAATACCACTCCTGGGAATATATCCTGGAGAGGCAAAAAGGTATAGTAGAGATGACATCTGCATTTCCATGTTCATTGCCGCTCTGTTTACAATAGCCACAATATGGAAAAAACCACAGTGCCCGAAAACAGATGATTGGCTAAAGAAACTCTGGTATATTTGCACAATGGAATACTATGTAGCTGTCAGAAAACATGAAGTCATGAAATTTGCATATAAGTGGATCAACATGGAAAGTATCATGCTGAGTGAAATGAGTCAGAAAGAAAGAGACAGACATAGAAAGATCGCACTCATATGTGGAATATAAAGTAGCTGAGAGGTACAAGCTTACAATGTTTCGATTCCTTGCAGACATTTCTCTGGACTTAGTTACTAAAATACTAAAATACAGAAATCCAAAACTATGCTGCTGCTAGTGCGGCCTCCTGACTTCATCTCTCTTCATTCTCAGCAGTGGAAAACAAATTACCAAATGCTTTCTTTTCAGCAGATCGACTTTAGGGGGGAGAAACTCCAAATCAATAACAGTGAATTTTTTTTGTTGAAATATTGAATGTAATCAAAGTAAAGTGAAAGTAAAGTGAAATTTACCAGTTACACATGCGGGGTGGGAGGCTGGGGAGGTGGGGGAAGGGGGGAGGTATATCGTGATTCTTGGTGGTGGAATATGTGCACTGGTGAAGGGATGGGTGTTTGAGCATTTTATAACTGAGACTTTAACCTGAACGCTTTGTAACTTTCCACATGGTGTATTAATAAAAGAATTTAAAAATTAAAAAACAAACAAACAAAAAAAGAGCATAAAGTCAGTTTTAAAAAATTTATAAAAAAAAAAGGATTCAGATCTGTTTAAAGGCCTCAAAAATGGCTATAAGGTGACCAGTATAGTTTGCTCCCCATTAGCCTCGATTCTTAGAGTGGGAATATCCTCTAGGTTTTTATATTTACATACATGTACAAAAATGTAAGAATATGTCCTTCTCAAAGATCCCTCAATCTACTGAGAGTATCCCACCCTCATGGCAGACGCTAGCAAACTCCCAGGGTTTATATAATCGATATGCCAAAAACAGTAACAACATGTTTCACAACAGAGACGTTACTGGTGCCTGCTTGAGCAAATTGATGAACAACGGGATGACAGTGCTACAGTGACATTATAAAACATGCATAAGACCTGTATACTGAAAGCCATAACATTGATAACAGTTATCAGGAGTCAAAAAAAATGTCAGAACAAGTAATCTCTTCTTAAGAAAATCAAAATTTTTAAAGGATAATAGAAACTAACAAAACAAAAATTTCAAACAAGTTGTCTTGTGCAATTTATGGATCCACTTGCTATGTGAGAGTGGCAAAGAAGAAATGATGCACCTTTCAATATTTGACCATCTATACCTAGAACCAAAGATAAGTTTGTGTTGATTATAATGACATATCGATTGTGACCTCAAAACATCAGAATACTTACCACCACTAGAAAAGAATGTTAGTAACAAAGGACAAAAGTGGCCAGCACACAGATTTAACATACTAGAAGCTAGAAATTGGGGAAACCCTGGGAACTAACCAGAAACTTACGGACAATGTTTCCTGTGGTGTTTAGATTCTATTTAGTAGACTGAACCAGCTATATATAGTACATAAAATGACAAAAATTTTGTAATCCCACTTTCTCATGGCAAGAGACTTACTAATGTCTTACAGTATCCTTTTCCTAAGAAGCAAAGCTAGAGGAGACGTGGATAATTTGTCTCTTAAGTCAGGTAAAAATGTAGATAAATGTAATTGCAGAATTCTTTTTTTTTAATTTATCTAAGTGCCACACAGTATTTTGTTCTCATTCTTCTTTTTATCACTTCTTTATTGCAAGTTCAAAAATCAATTTTTGACCATACAGTTCTTTCAACAGGTCAAATAAGTTCAAATCTAATACTCTCTTCTTTCTTTCTCAATAAACACTATCAAAAGGTGACTACGAAGATAAATTTGTCACGAACAATTATTTTACATATAATTTAATTTATTTTCTAACTTATTTTTGACATGTAGTTCATAAAACAGCATCCAAAACCAACACCAGAAAATTAGGAACACTGAGGAAGAATTCGTTTCTTTAATGGCATCAGAATCCATGAAATATTATAGACTAAAGCTAGAAATTCAGAATAATTTTAGTTTAATGAACACACAAGATCCAACCAGTCTTTTAAGGACCAGATGAAAAGTTTATCAAGTATCACTTGATTCTGTACTATAATTTAATTATATTTATCATCTGGTGCTATCATCCAACTTTACAAGATTATCCTAAAGTAGATAATAATGGCAAAATGGGCTAATAAAGTGTAAGTACCAGATAAACAATAAAATTAAAAACTTGTCTGGAATATAGGCAGAACATGCTACAGTATAAAAGCCCATAATCTGGTAACACATTTTTAGCAAGAATCGTTTTATTTTTTTCCGTTTCATTTTTACAGGTGGCATGTACTGGGGAAAATGTACCAAAAAAAGTATATCAAAGTGTTTAGAGCAAAGAGGCATATTTGTTCCTGTTTTTAAAAATTTGTTTACAAATCTATTCACATGCCTAGGTTAAGAATTCGTATTGTGAAATTTTTCATACTTTCTCATCCAGGAGATAACTATATCAAGAATAATGTTTAAGAACAGCTTGAATTTTATAGGCATGGAATGATGGAATGATGAAACTCTTCTAATAAAGCTTACCCCTGCCGTTCTTGCCCTGCAGTGAATGAAACTGTCTCTGTGTGTTGAATGACTGTAGTTTTAATCCATAATGATTAAAATTCAGACTGACAAATCCTAAAGTTACAGAATTTATAACTAATGAGTAGAATAGGACAGTAGATATTTTCCAATTGGGAATCCAGTTATCTCTAAGGTCCTCATATAATATAATCTAATTGTTTGGCTTGTGGACAAAACTGAAATCATTATTTCTATGAAAGCATATTTTTTTAAAAACATACTTTCTCAAATGAGTAATTGTGCCTTTATCTTTAATGAGGGAGTGGGGCCTACCCCCTAGTACTGGGGATCACTCTGCATTGCCTGAGAAGCTATATAGTTCCCTGGTTGAAGCAAACTTCCTAACACAAAGCATGTGCTCATCCCACTGAGCTGTCTCTCCAGTGGACTTTGTTTTGTTTTGTTTTGATTTTTGTTTGTTTGTGGGTGATAGCTGGCTGTGCTCAGGGCTTATTTCTTGCTCCAGTAAACTTTTTATTTTTACAAACATCCCTGGTGTTACCATCTCTTGTATTGCACATATTACATATATCACTTTAAGCACATAGATGTATTGCAATGTTCATCTTAGAATGGATTTTACTATTAGAAAATAGAAATACCATTTGCTCTTAAAATGTTTTTGTTTGGTTTTTGTTTTGGAACCATACTTGGTGGTGCTCAGTGATCACTCCCAGTAGGTTCAGAAGACCATATGGGGAGTGAAGGCTCGAACCCAGTTTGGCCATGACACAAGGCAAGAACTCAACCTCTATATTATCTCTCCAGGCCTATTATCTCTTAAAATGTTTTTTGATGATTAATAACATGTAATTCTGTGACTTTTGATGATTACAAATAGGCCATGAATTTTTTACTTGATTCAATATTCAGTGTTATTCAGCATATAAGATTCTTTGGTGCAAAATATAATTATCTGGTAATTTCAATCAACAAAGGCTTGATTCAAAATTTATCGGCCATCTGAAATTGTTTATAATTCTTCTGTTTCTTGAGTTATCAACAGATTTCAATCTTGTGATACAGTAAACACTTTTATTAACTTGGGATATAGTTTTTTTAGTTTTAGGTTAATTATTCATCCTGAGATTCATGTTACTCAGAAATTTTAAATAGAGGGCTGAAGCTATAGTACAGCAGAGAAGGTGCTTGCCTTGCACACAGCCACCAGGGTTTGATCTCTGGCACACCAGGGTGTCAGGTAAACACTAAGTTTCTTGAGCCACAATGTAATGGTTCTTAACTTAAATATACCAAATCAGAACTACATGATATTGCGCCATTAACTTACATATTCTGCCCTTTATCCATAAAGTAGTGATGGACTGGAATGCACTTTGAAGGTTACTCTATATGTTTTCTGTATGTAAAGAATTAAAGTAATATATTTATGCCCGCTCAAGCAAATCGATGAGCAATGGGATGACAGTGATACTATGATAGAGTTTGGCTCATTTCTCAGTCCTATACTCAACTCAGAGATCTTGCAACTATAGATCCCTTATTACACTGTTTTGCTTTCTGTTTTGTTCACATATTTTATAGCAAATTTTACTACAAAAAAGAGATTTTTTAGTGTATGGGAAGTTAGTAATACTTATAAGTATCAATCTCAAGTAACTATGAGAACTATTAGAGTAATACCTTATATCGATCACATAATTTATTGTCTGAGAGTATCACTTTAAAGAATAGTGACTGACACTAATAGTAATAATGCTATACAATTGAATTATATCACTGGCAGAAGAAAAATTTTATACTTTAAAAAGATATTTTTGTAAATGGTTTGAAATAATCTTTACCTAGTACAAAACAAGAATGGTGAAATTACACAGAAATTACAAGCTTTAAGGGAATTTAGAACTCTGATTTTAGCCAGCAATGCTTGGTTTTATTTTACTTTCTCTTGTTTCTGTTCAATGATGAAGAAAATAGTCAAAATGTACTCTTTATGCATGGTTCTCTAATTGTCCAGACTCAAAGGTTTAAGAACTACTGATGAGAGAAATTTTAGTGAGAATCCAATAGACTTATAGTATAAAATAAAATGGACTATTATTGAAGGTTTCAGAGAGTCTCTTGCCCGAACGCCTGGCTGTCTTCCCCGGGGCCCCTCGGAGGGGATGGGCTCCAGCTTCCCTCCCCGCCTGAGCAGAGCTCCTGGTGGCCGAAGACCACCGGAACCTAGCCACAGCCATGCTCAAGGCCCCTCTCCAGACGTTCGGACAAGCCTCACACATGAAGGAAGGTACCGGCAGAGGAACCCAGGTATGTATAATCCCATCAACAGCCAACATCCAGAGACTTAAAAGCAAGCTCCCAGAAGCATTATCTTATAACCTCCTTTTCCCTCTGGGAGAAACTAGCAAGCTACTGAGAGCTTCCTGCCCTCATGGGACAGCCTTGAAAGCTTCCTGTGGTGTATCCATATGCCAAAGCCTCATTACCCTGACTGAAAGAGCCTCCAATGTGGCATCGTTGGAAAGGCCAAGAAGAGAGAGGCTTCTAAAATCTCAGGAATAGGATGAATGCAGAGGTTACTGAGCCCGCTCGAGCAACTCTACGGTCAACGGGATTTCGTGATCGTGATCATGATCGTGATTATTGAAGGTAAGCTTTAAAACAGCAATCCCTGTAATATCAAAATATCTCTGTTCGTCCCATTATTATTTCCTCTTTTAGTAATGCCTCTTCATAGGGTAAGAATAAACATTAAACTTCTAAAATTTAGTTGTAAGTTTACCTAATTAGGACAACGATAATCTCTATTATACCAAATTCATTATTAATTTAATTTTAATTTTTAATATTGTAAATTGTGGTTGGATTGATGATATAGTAGGTAGGGCATTTGACTTGTACCCCCGAGATCAGGAGTGACCTCTGAACACAGAATCAGAAGTAAACCCTGAGCAGCACTGGGTGTGGCCCAAAAACAACAACCAAAAAAATTGTCAATTTTCTTGTGGAATAATGAAACAGATATAATTTTAAAAGAAAGGATTTGTAATTATGGGGCTATTAAAAATTCACTTTGAGCCTAAATTTAGTGAAAGATGAAATTTTAGAAGCTAATAGCAGTAGTCATATTTCACACATGCTCTGTACCTATGGTTTTTGTTTTTAAACTCAGTATTTATCTAACACATTTATATATAATGAGGAACTAAAGACCTGGAGCAGTCATAGTATGGAAGCAAAGTAGTATACAATAATGGTATGAAAACTCACAACTGTAGGCAACAGTAAGATAGATATGAAAACTAATGTCATAAATGGAATACATTTTAAATGGTTTATTATAACTAAAATATACCAGTTTAAGTGTTTTATTATCCCATGGTACAAAGGTTTGAAAACAAAAACCAATGAAGATAGAATGCATTGATTTAGCTGGGGGTTTTTGTTGCTATTGTTAAAAATCCAAATAAAGAAGGTATTCCTAGAATCAAAATAATGAAGCAAAAAAATGTGCATTGGCAGAATGTCACAATTCATCAATTTGTGACTATATATATAATAGTTCAGAGTTTCTCAAATTTTAGAGAGCTTATTGATAATATACTTTTCACTCCTGTATACTTTAACCATCTTATTTTTTCTCCTTTATTTCTAAGTTTATTTTTATATTTCACATATCTTAATCTCCTGCAAACTATTTCCATATCTCACATCAAAACATTTTTTTTCCTTAGTATTGCCCACAAGATGTTTTTTGTTATTTATTTATTGCCTGGATTCTTGATTTCATCTTTGTTAGTGATGATATCAAAAGATGATATCAAAAGTTATCTCTACTCCAAAAGATCAAGTAGATGTGACTGAGTTATAGTTGTTTGGGTTTTGGGTGGGAACTTTATTTGCATTAACATTCATTAATTTTCATGCAGAATTCTAAATTCCCTGGAAGAATTTTAATATAAAATTTTCCTATTTTATTTAATGATTTCACATTGTAATCTGCATCAGTTAAGCCAAGTATAAATAAAGCAACTGTTCCGAACAAAGCAGACAAAGGAAGCGGTTGCCTAGCAACAGAAATCACAGAACAGATCCTGAACTCCTACTCAAATGGAGGCTTTGTACCACAGCTTGGTGAAGAAAGAATTTCTGAGTATCCATTCTCTCACTGGGTATACCCCTCACCCTGGAAGAAAGGCAAGCTTTGATCCTGCTATTAAATAGAATTGAAATTAATAGACCAGCAGATATCTCCATTTTCTCTGAGATACATGAACTATATTGAAACAATGAATAAGTTATATGCCTGACATTCTCATACTTTTGTTTTATAGCTGAGTGACTATGTACCTGAGAATTATTCTGGATGCTCTGGGGGTGGGGGGACCATATGGGCTGAGCAGGAGATTAAAATGCATCTGAATCTGATTTGTGTATGAACAAATCCAAAACAAGTACTGGGGCAACCTCAAAACCAAGTCAGCTTTGTCATCCAAATCGGGAATGCTGTTATATACAGCTCTGGCTATTGCATATGAAGATGTGTAGACCCATGCAAATTACAACTACTTTATACTTTACTTCACATCAAAATTCCTTGTGTTTGAGCACAGAAATATCATAAAGAGAACAGATTTTTTTATCTTGCTTTGTAAGTATGTGTGTTCAGTTTCTCTCTAAAATTAGTATATGAAGGAAGAGCAGTATATTTTTAAAACAATTTAATATTTTTATATTATGAATTATGTTTTTGAAAAATTTTTTACAGATGCTAGATACATAAAGTTGGATCAATCTTAATTTCTGTTTCATCTTATTATCATTAATTTTTGAAAATAGTCTGCATTTTAAATAGCAGTATGTACCAGTATCAGCCATATATATGATGATCTCTCATTGATAGATAAATGAAGCTTGATCATTGCCAGGGACCAGCCATGGTGAACATTGTGGAGGATTAATAAAATGAGGCAGAAATAAAGGAAATAAGAGCTTGGGGTCTAACAGCCTGGTGAACTGTGATTCCCAGCTCTACTTCATATTTTATATTTATTGCTTTAAATCAACAATCACAAGAATAAGGGCAATGTTCTACAGTCCACTGTCTAGCTAATCTAACTAAGCTAAACTTTTGCATAACAAAGAGTTTCTGTGTATCAGAACAACATCTCTAAAGTGGGTTTATTTCCAGGGATGCTTTTGTAAAGAGAATCAGCAGAGACAGAGGCCACAGGAGCCTGGCCTAAGTGGTTTTCCACATCAGTTCTCCAGATGCCAGATTCCTATTATTTGTCAATTCTTCCTTTTTCCTTATTCTATCTTAGTCCTTTTTTTCCCCTATAGGTCATTGTTGTCAAATCAACTGGTCGCTCCCTATATAGATTGTATGAAACAGAGATGAATGTCCTCCCAAGTGAGCAAAGGCATGAGTACAAATTCTATTCCATATTATTGAAAGAAATAACTCATATTATTGAAAGAAATAACTCTATGCCATATTATTGAAAGAAATACTGTATCCTGTGATATAGCATAAAACATCATTTTTAAGGAAAGAAGTATTGCCATTTGCTGAAACTTAGATGGAATTGTTAAGTAAAATAAATAGAATGGAAAAGAACAAATAAATATCAAAGGGTCTCACTCATTTGTGGTATACAGAGAAACAATACAAAGAAATAGATAATATTTAATACAAACCTTTGACCTTTGATTGTGAAACTAATATTGCCAAGAAATAGAGGGGTGGGGGCAGTATAAGGGAGAGAGATTTGGAATGCAGGAAGAGGCCGACTACAAGTGACATAAAGTAGTGGAGGGACTTGAACACTTAGAAGGAGGTAAAGGAGAAGTAACTTTGTCCATGAAAATCATGGCAGTTAACACAATTATAACCATGTTATGTAAATTATAATAAAATATTTAAAGAATGAAAAAAAGACCATGTGAGAATCATAGGCAAAAGAAAACAGAACAGAAACCAAAGTGTTCACTGAGATATTATAACCTCATGAAGAGGATACAAAATGTAATGAAGTATGTGGCTGAGGACCTACACCATTGACCAAGCTAGAAAGAAAGAAATCATTCTTATTGGATACTGTTTATAGAGTTCAGGGGCAAACTTGGTTTAAAGGTGTTATGTTTCTGTTGTGCTGGCAATGTGTTCCAGGCTTTGAAAACCCAGTGACAAAATAAGTGATTATGTTATTAACAAATTAATTGCAACATGGTCTCTGATCGTAAGAGTTCGTAGTAGAATTGGAGAAGATAAGTACATAAGTAAATGGCTGTTATAAAATTAGACAAATGTTGGGAACAGAAAGACAGTTTGTAATCACCAAGTAACTAGGAAAATCCCTCGGCTCGCTCTCACCACCTGCGTTCGGTGGTCTCCTGCCACTTCCCCACCCTGGACAGCTGATACCATGGGAGATGAAGGAGCAAATGAAGGCCAAGCCGGTTGGTGATCAGTTACTGTTTATTCCATTCTCCCCATCCTCCTATTCCAGTCTTACTAACTCCCCATTTCAGTCTCACACTGCCCCTCATTCCCATCTCCTCCTGTCTCTCCCGCTCATCTCTCCACTTGCTGCCTTGGTCTCTCCCTAATCTCTCTCCCACTTCCTGAGGGTAGCAACCACACACCCAGGGTAGCACAATCAACATATCAAAGCTCTTACTGATCGCCCATCAAGCTCAAAGGCAAAATACCAGTAGGGGTGTTTCTCCTCTCCTAAGTCTAATAACTTAATTAACATCTAAATTAACATCTTAATTCCTCTTCTTAACATTAGTTATTTTGTATGGGCACAATAAGAGATACATTAAGCTTGTAGGGTAGCTCTCATTAGAGCATCTCACTACAAAGCTTAGGCTACAAAGCTCAGGACAGTCTTTCCTAACCCTAGCAGGGTCCTAATCTAGATATTACTTTTTGGATCATGACAGAATTTGTCCATGATTATGCTCTTAACTTATAGTTAAATACTATGGCACTTTGTCCTGCCCCATTTCGATGCCAAGATAGCTCACAGCTTGCCCTGAGTCCATCCTCATCGGGATCCTGATTTTGGGTTGCTAGGAAGTAAGGGCAACTGAGGCTTAAGCAGAGAGAACAGTTCCCAGGAGTGAATATTATTTGAAGTCCATTAATTCCCAAGTTACAAACACATAGCATTAACTGTCTTCTTGTGTCTATGCAAAAAGAACATTACTCTGAATTAACTATGCAAAGGACTTAGGAGAAGAGAAAAGCAATATTCACAAACTAACAGAATCTGATTAGGAGATAAAGGTGATTGACCAATAGGGGAAGCAAAACACAAAGAAAGAGGTTACAAATAAATAGGAATGGGAGCACTGTGATGGGAGCAACCCAATAAAACCCAGAAACCCAAAAACACTTAAGCTCCCTGTGGCAAGGAAAAAGGACAAAGCAACGTTATTCAACAAATAGGACAGTGGGCAGGGCATTTGACTTGCATGCATTTGACTTGAATTCTGTCCCCAGGATCCCATATAAACCTACCAGAACTGTCAGGAATAAACCTGGGTGCACAGAGCCAGGAGTAACCCTTGAGTATTGCCAGGTGTGGCTCCTCCCAAAAAACAATTTGGCAAGTGCTGGGACAGAAGCATTCACTGTCTATTTCAGAGTAAAAGGTACTGTGCAGAAGAGAGTTTGGGTTTTCTTAAATAGTATTTCCTGTAAGTTCTGGAGTAGTTTAACCTCGGATGCAAGAGTGTCTCTATGAGACTCAATAACCACAGCTCAGCCAAAGGCATGGTTTTCCATTGTCCTAGTTTATTTGCTACAGTCACTTAAGCACTTTTTCTCACTTGTCCAACTCAGGACTACTTTAGGTCTTGCTATTTGAGAGTAGCTGCCTTTATCCTTCTCTAAAACACTGAAATTGTCTCTTCTTTCTGTGTACCATATGTCATTAGAAGGCACCAGGGGCTCAGTGAAAAGGATGAAAGTTAAAACAAAGACCAGTGACAGGAGAGTTATTCAGATGACTAACAAATCATTACTCTTCCCTGAGGGAAAGGAGAATAAGAATAAAAAACATGGAAACTAAAGAATTAAAATTGATACACAGACCACCTAACTCTTTGTTGGTGTCAGGGTTAAATTAGATAATAGAATTTAAAAGTCTAGCAGATAGCAAGCCCTACAAAAATGCAGACTCCTCTTTGGTTTCTACATATGCTTTGTCCTGATGCAAAATGCCTTATTTCTTAATGTGACATTATGATTTAGGTATGTATAGTAATTAATGTTAATTTGTGGATTTAAACATTGGCTTTTGTTATCCATCTGTTCTAGTTGAAATATTTGTATCTTGCAATTCTAACTTGTGTGTTGTTTAATAATCTTGTTAATTTTAAACTTAGCATGCTGGATACATTCTAATTTCTCAGACCCAACTTGCATAGCTGGTAGTTGAAGTTTCTTGGGGGATTTACAAAAATTTTTCAGGCCTAGCTGCAACACCTAAGGTAATTACAGCTAGAACAATTAAAATTAGCTCTCACAGTTCTCCTGCAACATACATGAAATACGTTGACATCTGAGGAAAAATGTTTTATTTAACAGAGCTGTTTAATGACACATTTAGATATTTCTTATTCATTAATTCATTTATTATTTAGTTATCAATTGCATAAAGTATAGCCATTATATTTCAAGTGATCAATAATTATTTGCCAAGATTTTTTGTGTAAAGCATAGAGCTTGATTTTTTTCCCCATAATATTTAGTATGTCATGCACATGGCAGAGCCTGGCAAGCTACCTGTGGCATATTCTATATGCAAAAACCAGTAACACAAATGGACTTCATTTCCCTGGCCGTGGAAGAGCCCCAATATGGCAGCATTGATAAAGACAAGCAAGGAAAGGCTACTAAAATCTCAGGGCCGAACTAGGCTGCCAAAATGAAGGAGGACTAAAATGACTGTCTGCACTTTTAATGCACATATGCTGGCATCAGAAGCATCCATCAAGGACCTGATGATGCAAGTGCAGAAGATCAAGTACGATGTCATTGGATTGACCAAGATGAGAAGGCATCAAACACATCCCACCAGTTTTGACACTGGAGAACTGTTCCTCAGAACATGCGACAACAGAGGCATCAATGATGTCAGTGTCTTCATCAACATGAACTTGGCCATGAGCATCGATTTGTTCCAATGCCTAACAACCCAAATCGGATGCTTATGTTTGAATAGATGTGGATCATTGCTGGCAGTTTCTATCTTCGTTGCATATGCACCAACATCCAACTACAACAAAGAAAAAATTGAGTTCTAGAATTTCTAGAAATTTAAATTTCTAAAAATTTAAATTTAAATCTAAATTTCTAGAAATTTCTAAGTTCTAGAAATTTCCTCTCAATTTCTTCAATTGAGTTGGAGAAATTCCATAAAGAAGATCACACCTTCTACAAGGTCATTGTCGGTGATTTTAATGCCAAGATACGACCAAGAAGGTTGCCTGAAAAACTTCACAATGGGAACTGTCCTGTCCTGTGTGACTTGGTCAATGTGGGAGAGGGTGCACAAGTGAAAAGGAGACAGACACAAAAAGAAAAAGGCAGACACAGGCAGACACAAGAATGGGAGCAAGCTCCAATTTTATTTCTCCTAAGCTAGTCTTTTATAATTGATTATATGAGGAAGTGGGCAGAATGGGAGAATAGCAAAGAATGCAAACGTTTAACAAAACTGGATATCGGCCCTGATGGCAGTTTCCCTGAGCATTGTTCTGCAACCTTTCCCAAGAAGTGGTTGTTCCTAATTACAGGTCAGTTTGTACTGACATATTGGTTCCCAGACATAAGTTTCTGGCCGTTCCCAGGCATTGGTTCCTGGCATCTCCTCCCTTTTTCATCATCATCATCATCATGCCGTTGATCGTCAAATTTCTCGAGTGGTCTCAGTAACGTCTCCATTCGTCCAAGCCCTGAGATTTTAGAAGCCTCTCTCTACTTGTCCTTCCAATGATGCCATACTGGAGGCTCTATCAGGGTCAGGGGAATGAGACCCAGCTTGTTACTGGTTTTGGCATATTAATACACCATGGGGACCTTGTGAGGCTCCCCATGTGGGCAGGAAACTCCCAGTAGTTTTCCAGGTTCTCCCAGAGGGAGTCTCTGGATGCTGGCTATTGACAGGATTACACAGCGCTGGGGGCAGTTCCTGGGTGTGACCGCCTAGCTACTGGGAGGTGGGAAATCTGGGTGAAGGAGGCCCAGTCCTGATCCGAGCAGGCTTGGAGGTCTCAGCCCTGGGTCCCACACACCTGGGTTCTTCTGCTGGTTCCTTCATGCATGAGGCTCATCCGAACGTGTGGAGAGAGGCCTTGAGCATGGCTGTGGCTAGGCTTCGAAGGTCTTCGGCTGCCGGTAGCTCTGCTCAGGGTGGGGAGGGAAGCTGGAGCCCATCCCCTCTGAGGAGGCCCTGGGGAAGACAGCCAGGCACGTGGGCAAGAGACTCTCTCTTGCTTTTTATTTTCTAAAATAGGCAATTAGATATTGGTAGTATAGCAAGCCTGCCCTCGCAGCTCCAGAGATGGGCCAACCCATTTCACTGAAGGCAAGCCCACCTCCATAGAAAGAAGGGGCATTAACCAGCGGGGGAAGTAGGGGCCTATCCCCCAGTCACTATTAAGGATACTTTTAGTGGGGGGAGGAGTATTGTTCAGATCCAACCTCTATGCAGATAGACGTGCTCCTACGAGCTCAGGACGGCCTTTGAAGGCTTCTCATAGGTGGATACCGCCTGGCCCATGGCATTATTACAACTGCCCCGAGATGCAGTCACCCTTGCTCGAGTGAGAGGAGCCAGTAGCTGCACAAGGAGCAGGTGTTAATCCTGAGGGTGGCGTAGAAAATCCGGTGTAGGAGTCCATTCAGGTATCTCCAGCCCTCGATCAGCTAGATCCAATCGATGATAATGAATTTGGATGGGTTTTGATGCCAGGGAGTCAATCTGCCTTTTATGAAGGCCATAATTCTATTAAACAAAAATGGACCCAGGGATAATACAATCAGAAAACGGAAAAGGGGACCAAGCAAGGGAAGCACATAGGATAGTACTCCTCCCATCCCCCACCAAGGGTGTTGGTGAATCATCTCCGCTTCTCAAGGTTTTCTTGGAGCTGTCTTTTTCAATCTCAGACCACTCCACTCTGATTGACGAAGAAGCAGCATTTTTCTTGCAGAAAAACATAGAGGCCCTGTTCGGCAGTAAGGGTGTCCAGTCCTTGCCTATTCTGCAATACGACTTGGGCAAGAGAATTTAATTGTTCGTGAACAGTCAAAATAATTAGGAAGGCAGCTATGCTCACCACTATACCACCAACGCAGCCAGTCAAAGTAATTTGGGATACCTCTTGGATGTCCCCTATCAGCTGATTCTGCATGGAATTATGTAAGGAGACAGCAGTGGTGATTCCTGCTGCACAGTGGCTACTCCAGATGCAACCCCCAGACCAACAATGGATGGGATAAAAGCAAGGGAGGCATGTTCTTTCAGAAGTATGGGGATGGATTTGGATGCTGGGAGTATACTAAGATGTGGGAAAACAAAAACAATAGCACAAATTTCAGTCCAATTCCCATACAAAAAGGGGTGGATACCTGTATCACAAAGAAAGGAGGCATTAAATGGAGGACAATACATGAGGGAAGCATTCATTACTGGGGGTTCCAGGAATCTTTGACAACCAAAGGAAAGTTTCCATGTAAGAATAGTGGCTGAATTAGAATTACTAAAGCAAGTAAGATTCTCTGGAACTGTAGACAGTACATAATGGGGAAAATAATAGAAAGGTCTATTATCATGACAGGGCTTAATTAGATCAGAGGAATCAAAGGTATCATTAATCAGCAAAATGGAGACATCTAAGGGGGATCTCATGAGAGAGACACATACATAACCAGCACCCTTGAGCTAACCCACTCTGAGTAGTATTAAGCAACTGATAGGATAACTCCGAAAGTTTAAGCAAACGGGTAAAAGTCCAAGAATGTGTTAGATCTGGCTGCTGATCTAGCGAGTGGAAGATTTGAGAAATATTGGCTATCTTTTCCAGGGAAATCTCTGTGGGGGAGGCGGTAGGCCTTGGGACCCGTATTTTCTGTGTCTTAATTAGCCCATAGGGGTCCATCCCCCTTCCGTCCACTTGAATTCCTGCTAAGGCACCGGTTATCCAAAGCTGATTGTTGGGGTCAGGGATTTTATATTTTACTGGGTTGCAATTCCCCGGAGTGCAAGTTTTGCTGGCAGGTCATAGAAACTCCAGGTTAGCCTTCAAAGAACCGGAATGCACGTGTGGGCAAGACCAATGAGGGCAGTAAAAGCTACTGCCTATTTTGAGCATTATTACATTCTCTTCCGGTGGCACTCCTCGAACGTGCCCGGGTTGGGCAGGCACCCGCAGGCCCATTGTCCGCGGTCCCTGTGGCACAAGTGGCCACGACTCCTGGCCTCCGCTTCTAGCCACGCCCCGCCCCAACCCTGGCCCCCAGGCCGCCCCCGAGCGGTGGCAGCATGAAGCCTGGAGGAGAGGGCAGAGGCAGCGGCAGTCCCACTAGGGCAGGAGCAGGGGGCAGCGGTGGTCCTGCGGGCAGTGAGGTGGCGGCCAACACGTTCCTTATGGTAGCTGGCGGCAGCACCTGCTCCCGGCCTGGGATCCGCTCCCACCCTGCGCGCCACGCGCAACAGAACCCGCTGCCGCCACCGCCTCATGCATGAAGGTACACATTCAGACAGGCCTCATGCATGCAGGTACCGGCAGAGGAACCCAGGTGTGTGTAATCCCTTAAACGGCCAACATCCAGAGAAAGACTTAAAAGCGAGCTCCCAGAAGATATCTTTAGCCTTCTTCCCCCTCAGGGAGAAACTGGCAATCTTCTGAGAGTTTCCTGCCCACATGGGACAGCCTTGCAAGCTTCCCATGGTGTATTCATATGCAAAATCCAATAACATGCTTGATCTCATTCACCTGACCCTGAAGAGCCCCCAGTGCAACATCGTTAGTAGGGCTGAGTCTAGATAGACTTCTAAGATCTCAGGGAAAGGACGAAATGAGATGTTACTGAGTCCGCCCCAGAAATTGGTGATTAATGGGATTCTGTGATTCGTGATTCGTGATCACATTCTCCCAATTGCTCGTGCTTCCAACAAATATATTTATGGAATGTGGATAATATTTTTTCCAGCTGCCGCAGGAACCTCACCCAGGGGTGGTCTTGCAGGCATCAAAATACAGACCTATGTGGCTATCTTTTAGGGGATTATATCAGGACGTATTAGGAAGCAAAGGTGGATCAAACCCAACAGCAAGAATCTGAAATTCCCTGTGTTTGTCTTCTTTTTTACTGTAGATTTTCTGTGTCAGTGCCATCAGGAGGGGAAGTATGATTCTCATCTCTATCTGTGGGAAGAGAAAAAGGGCCATTCTCAGGGATTTGCATCTCCCTGGACTTTTTGGTGTTAGCAGGTGTATATACAAGCTTAATTAACTGTTCAGGGAGCCAGCGAGCTGCACCCTCTTGGCTATCAAAAATACAAGCGGACCCTCGTCCCCAGATAAGCACAGGGTCTGGGCCATTCCATTGAAAGGTAAGGGGGTCTTTCCACGTGGCAAGGGCATGGTTATTTTGAGTAGATGGATGCCAGAGGCGGTCTGCTGCCGAATGTCCTTGTAAACCTAAGGTTAGAAAATTAAGAACAAAAAGGGCATGATTCAATAGGTTTCTAGGAGTGCCCAAGATTGGGTAAATAATTCCTTGTTTCAGTATTTGAAGGTAGGCCTTCAATGTTTGGTGAGCATGCTCCACTATGCCTTGGCCTTGTGGGTTGTAGGGAATGCCCGTTATGTGTTATATTTGGAACTGGTAACAAAATGTCTGAAAATTCTTACCCACATAACCTGGGCCATTGTCAGTTTTAATCATCCTGGGCTTCCCCATAAGGGCAAGGCAGGTTAAAACATGGGCAATAACATTCTTGGGAGCCTCTCCAGATTGTAATGAGGCCTGGATAAAGCCGCTGTAAGTATCAATAGTAACATGAATATATTTAAGTTTCCCAAATGGATTGTAATGAGTGACATCCATTTGCCAAATATCATTAGGTACCAGTACTTGAGGGTTAACCCCAGATGTGGTGAGGGTAACATAGTAACGCATTCAGGGCACTTTTTAACTATCTGCTGGGCTTGCTCCCGGATGAGTTTGTAAAGAAGCCTAAGAGTATTAGCATTCAAATGATGGAGGCAATGAGCTTGCTGGGCTTGAGTAACTGAACCAATGAGAACCGGGAAGGTCAACTGAGTGGTGGCATCAGCTAGAGCATTCCCAGCAGCTAAAGGTCCAGGGAGATCAGAATGAGCACGAAGATGACCCACATAAAATGGCTGGCATTGTAAGTGGATCAATTCTTGCAACTGAGCAAAAAGAGGGGATGCATTTGTGGACAGTTTAATAAAGGGAGCTGTTTCCAAGAGAGGAAGGGCAAAAGCTATATAGGAGCTATCTGTAATAAATTAAAGGAAACAATAGATAGTTGTTGAAAAACTTGGACAATAGCAAACAATTCAACCAATTGGGCGGAGATATAGGGAGATTTCTTATGCTGGGGGGTGCTATCAGTCACATAGGCAGCTTGACCATTAGAGGTAAAAACGGTGAGAGCACTTTGTATGGGAGAAAAGGAGGGACCTTAGGGAATATAAAAGAATGTACTCTAGCAAACTGTAAAAGTCTGTTAGCTGGATAGTGATTATCTATTTTACCAGTAAAGGAATAGCAAGCAATTGGCCAATCATCAGATTTGCACATAAGGCAATTCGATTGTTCCTGGGAATAGGGAACAATTAGAGTATCTGGTTCCTTAGCAAATAGTTGAAGGCTATGCTCCCTTCCGAGCCTAGTCACCAGCAATGGGTAGGAGGCTAAAATTTTTGAGGGAGAGATTACAAGTTGTAACCAAAGGATGGGGCCTTCCTGCCAGAACACTCTGGTGGGTGTATGGGAGGTGGCACATATAACAAAAAGAAGGGGTTTCTCATAGGAAACAAAAGAAATAGTTTGATTTTGAATGGCCGAATTAACCAACTGTAAGGCAGCGAGACCAGAAGGTGTAAGCTGTCTGAGGGAGGAAGGGTCAGGGTCACCTTTGAGGATATCAAAGAGCAGTTTAAGTTATCCCTTGGTCAACCATAAATAAGGGCAGACCCAATTAATATCCCCTATCAATTTTTGGAAATCATTATGAGTTTTCAAATGAGCGGTTTGCAATTGCATCTTTTGGGTAAAGATTCTAGAGCCTTGCAATTCAAAATCTAAGTAAAAATATGGGTCTTTCAATTGGATTTTATCAGGAGCCACCTGAAGGCCAAATGTGGCTAATTTCATGACCAATTCCTTGCAGCATGCAAGGAGTTGAGAGCCATTAGAAGCTGCCAAAAGTATATCATCCATGTAATGGATGATATAAATTGAGGGCCAACGGCATCTTATTGGATTGACAGCCTGGGCTACAAATTTCTGACACAGGGTGGGACTATTAGTCATCCCTTGCGCACCTTTCACTGAAATCTAGGCATTGGTCCAGCAAAATTCACAACCAGCAAACTAAATGCAAAGCACTCCTAGCAAGGTGTTTTACAAAAGCACTTTCGTTTTCTCCGCTGCTAACAAAGCCCTCGGCCGCATCAGTCAGGCGGCTGATGAAACAGGTTCATCTCCACCCTGCCGCAGCTTTGAGAGAGAGGTGGTCGCAGACCCCTTAGGAGGAGAGGAGCTTCCATGCCTTGAGCTAACAGGTTCGAGTCTCAGAGCGGTGCCAGCCTGAGTGGGGCCAGCCTCTGAGGGGGTCTTACTATAGGCGACTGGGAAGGCAAGGGCAGAAGGCTTAGGCTTTTGGGGATGTTTTGATTGGGCTTTCTTAGGAAGGGAAAGTCTCACTAATTTTTCATCTAATGCATGGAGTTCTTTGATCAGGCAGAGGTTTTCCTGCTTATGCTGGAGAACAGCCTGAAGGGAAGCCACCTCTCTAAAACAACTGGTTTTTAACCCTACCCAGGTCACTGGAAACTAAATCAAAATAAAAAACCGGAGCACAAAGGGGAGGGTTTTTAGGCTCACAAGGGAGTGCACAGGCCGAAATAGGCTCAAGATTAGGATAGGGTGGGGGTAAGGTAGGAAAGGCTCCTAGAGGGGGAAGAGGCTCACCACCGTGATAACGGGTGGCCTCATCCTCCAAGGTTATAACACCAGCGGGGTATAATTTGTCAGGAGGACTCTTTAGGGAGGGGTAAAAGGCCTTGGTCTGAGGCGGATCTCTGGATTATGTCTTACAGTGGGAGGGTTGTAACTATTGGGCATAGGAATAACAACTGAAGAGCAGGTGGATGGGGGGGGTTGTGACAATGTTCTTAAGAAATCTCTTCCTTGTTGGACAAGCTTCCTTACTTCAGGAGAGTGATTATAAATTTTAAGAATATCATTAATAAGATTCCAATAGGAAAAGGCTTGGACGGAAACTTTCTCAGGCACAAAGGTTTCATAATCTTTAAGCAATCTCCTACTCTGCCCCAACATTTTTCATCAATAATACCTTCCTGGGGAAACTAGGGACAAACCTCACTGATGTAAGTAAGGAATCTGCAGGTCCTTTTACTCAACCCTAGTGCCCCGTGTCCTAAGGAACTCCTTAAGCCCCTTGAGGAATATATTATGTTTACTCAATGACTGTCCCATAATCAAAAGCAAGAAAGGATAGACAGAGAAAAGATCACCAATAATTTCTTAAATAGGAGGGACCAGTGGAATGCTTGGTAATGAGTGCCTACTTGATGCAGTTTTTCCTCTGCAGGGGATGCGAATTTATTTGAATTTATCTGGGATTCGAGGCTGTGACCCCCTAATCCTCTCACGGGAGTCTTCTAGTAGTGGGATGTCCTAATGGCATTTATGTGCCTGACCCTTGCTCACAGGGGAAGAGATTATTGGCTTAGGAAAAACAGCATGTAAACAGACAAATAACAACAAAAGTCACAACAATTAAATGAAGATAATAGTAATGGGCACTTCCTATAGGTGAGTACAGATAAAGGCAAGGAAAGGAAGAAAAGCCATGAACCTAATGTGAAAAGAAAATTCCCAAATCCCCAATTGGTCAGTTCCTCAACCACCCAGTCTGCTAGACTTGGGTGGAAAACAGATATGCACTGCTTACCTTTCCCAAAGTCTTTGTGACTTCTATGATTGTGGCCACTTTCCAGCAGTGCTCATCGCAGTGATCCCTCATGCCTGTCGCACATGTTGGGTGCCACCTGTCCAGTCCCTAGAAACTACATGTGGGCCTTGATGGCAGTTTTCCCTGGACATTGTTCTGCAACCTTTCCCAAGAATAGGTTGTTCCTTAGTTACAGGTCAGTTTGTACTGATGTATTGGTTCCCAGGCATAGGTTTCTGGCCATTCCCAGGCACAGGTTTCTGGCCGTTCCCAGGTGTTGGTTCCCGGCCGACTTAGACTGAGAGTGTGGAAAGGTCGGACTGCAGCTGAATCTCACCAAAACAATGTTCAAGAAAAAAACGAACTAGTCCTTGACGTTTCATTTGCACTCAACGAAACAAACATCTCCGATTTCCCAGCAAATGTACCTGGGTTGAGAACTCAACATGACAAACGACTTCGGACCTGAGGTGTGCAGGAGGAAGAGAGTGGCATGGAATACCTTCAAGGGTGTCAGAGAAGGTGTTAACAGGATGAAAAACCTACAGCTTCAGGAACATCTTTTTGCCTCCAGCATTCTTCCTGCACTAACATATTGGGCCCTACGAAAATAGGGTAAGAATGCTATTCGGGTCTCCCAAAGAGGAATCAAAAGAGCTATGCTTTTATCTTTACTTTTGTTGATGTGATGGATTATGTTGATTGATTTCTGAAAGTTAAACCATCCTTGCATCCCCGGGATGAATCCCACTTGGTCATGGTGTATGATCTTTTTGATGACTTGTGGGATTCTATTTGCTAGTATTTTGTTGAGGATCTTCGCATCGGTGTTCATCAAGGATATTGGTCTATAGTTTTCTTTGTTAGTGGTGTCTTTCTTTGCTTTTGGTATTAGGGAGATATGTGCCTCGTAGAAACTGTTCGGAATGGTTCCTGTCCTTTCAATTTCCTGGAAAAGCTTGAGGAGAACTGGCAACAAGTCTTCTTTAAATGTTTGGAAGAATTCACCAGTGAATCCGTCTGGACCTGGGCTTTTGTTTTTGGGGAGACTTTTGATTACAGTTTCGATTTCCTTGATATTTATGGGCCTATTCAGGTATTTCACGTCTTCTTGGCTCAGTCTTGGGAGATGGTAGGAGTCAAGGAATTCGTCCATTTCTTTTAGGTTCTCTTGCTTTGTGGCATACAGACTTTCAAAGTAGTCTCTGATGATCCTTTGAATCTCCTTGGTTTCTGTTGTGATGTCCCCCTTCTCATTTCTGATTCGGTTTATTAGGGTTTTCTCTCTTTCTTTCTTTGTGAGTCTTGCTAGCGGTTTATCAATCTTATGTATTTTCTCGAAGAACCAGCTCTTTGTTTCATTGATCTTACGGATTGTTTTTCGGGTTTCCATATCGTTAATTTCTGCTCTAAGTTTTATTATTTCTTTCCTTCGATCTGGTTTGGGTTCCTTTTGCTGGTCCTCTTCTAAGATCTTGAGCTGCGAAGTCAAGCTATCTATATAGGCCCTTTCTTCCTTTCTGAGGAAGGCTTGCAGAGCTATAAATTTTCCCCTTAACACAGCTTTAGCTGCGTCCCATAGGTTCTGGTAGCTTGTGTCTTCATTCTCATTTGTTTCGAGGTATCTCTTAATTTGTTTCTTGATTTCCTCCATGACCCACTCATTGTTCAATAGTGAGTTGTTTAATTTCCAAGTGTTTGATTTGGTTCTCCGCGTCTGTGCATGATTAACTTCCATCTTCAGTGCATCATGGTCTGAAAAGATAGTTGATACAATTTCTATCTTTCCAATTCTATTAAGGTATAATTTGTGGCCCAGAACATGGTCTATTTTGGAAAATGTTCCATGTGCGCTGGAAAAGAATGTGTATTCTTTCTTTTTGGGGTATATAGCCCTGTATAGGTCTATTAGCCCTGTCTCCTCCATTTCTTCCTTCAGGGCCATCGTTTCCTTGCTGAGTGTTGTTCTTGTCGATCTATCCAGAGGTGATAAGGCAGTGTTGAAATCTCCAACTACTATCGTGGTGCTAGTTATGCCCTCCTTAAATTCTGTTAGGAGTTCTTTTAAGTATTTAGCTGGTCGTTCATTAGGTGCGTATACGTTTAGGAGTGTGATTTCTTCCTGTTGTATATATCCCTTGGTGAATATAAAATGACCTTTGCTGTCCCTTCTGATCTTTTTCAGCCTGAAATCTATGCTATCGGATACTAGTATGGCCACCCCCGCCTTTTTTTTTAGGGGGCTGTTTGCTTGCAGGATTGTTTTCCATCCTTTGATTTTTAGTCTGTGTTTGTTCGGACTATTCAGATGTGTTTCTTGTAGGCAGCAGAAAGTTGGGTTTAGTTTCCGAATCCATTTTGCCACTCTGTGCCTCTTGATTGGTGCATTTAGCCCATTAACATTAAGAGAAATTATTGTCATGGGATTTTGTGTCATTTTTCTGTAGGGTTTGTTGTTCTTATAGGTCTTTTTCCTTGTCTTATAGTAGCCCTTTGAGTCCTTCTGTTAAATTTGGTCTTGAGTCTATGAAGTTCCTGAGCTGTTGCTTGTCCATGAAATAGTGTATGGTTCCTTCAAGTTTAACTGAGAGTTTAGCCGGGTAGAGTATTCTTGGTGAGGCTTTCATTTCATGAAGTTTCTTCACTATATCCCACCATTGTCTTCGGGCTTGGAGGGTTTCTTCTGATAGGTCTGCTGTGAATCTAAGGGGTGCGCCTTTGTATATGATCTCCTTCTTTGATCTTGCTGCTTGCCGTGTCTCTATCCACGGCATCCATCATTCTGACTATGATATGCCTTGGGGATTTTCTATTTGTGTCCCTTTTAGCTGGCACCCGTCGGACTCCTTGGATCTGGATGTCCGCATCTCTAGCTCTGGGAATTTTTTAGCAATTATGTCTTTAATGGTGTTTTTTTTCATTGGGATTGGTTCCGTGTGGTTCCAGCACTCCCATGATTCTTATGTTGTTTCTCCTGAGGTCACCCCCTAGGACTCTAACTTGCTCTAGAGCCATTTTGAGGTCTTTTGCCATTATTTGTTGTTGCCTATATGCTTTGTGCAGCTCATCTTCAAGCTCACTGATTCTGTCTTCGGCTGTAGTCATTCTACTATTGAGGGCTCCTACGGAGTTTTTAATTTCATCTACTGATTCTTTTAGTTGTGTGACTTCTGTTCGTAGCTTTGAAATTTCTGCTCTCATTTCTTCCTGGATTATCTTGGTGGAGCGTTCCAATGCTGCATCCATCCATATCCTCCCTTAATTTATTGGATGTTCGTTCCATAGTTTCTTTGAGTTCGTGAACCATCCTCACAATTTCCTCTCTGAATTCTTTATCTGAGAGGAGGATGTATTTCTGGGAGGTCGCTGCTGAGGTTAGTGAGATATTTTCTTGGCTCTCTCCTGGTGGTGGGGATTTTCTCTGTTTCTTCATGTTGTTATGGGCTTTACTATCTGGAGCTCTCATTAGCTTGGGAGGAACCTCAACTGAAGATTTGGGGCTATGCTCTTTTGACAAAGGACTTTTCTGTGCAAGTTGATGTGTTCACTGACAGTTTTCGTGAAGTTAGGATAGGCTAGGTTAGTTGAGTATTAACATATAGTAACTAAGATGATCAGGGAGTTCTTCGGAGGAATGGGTTCTATCAATTGTGGCCAAAGGACAATGCATGGAATGGTAAAAAAATAACTGCGGGTGCGTTGGCGGCCTGTGCTCCGGAAAGAGGCCACGCCCACTTTTGATGTCACGCCCCCTAATGAGAGGACACGCCCCTAACCTGTTCGGACATGGGAGGGCGGGGTCAGGCGCGATGGGCGAATGACTGAGACCTGCCCAGCGGGGCTGGGGTGTTCCGAGTTGTCCCGCACCCGCGGGCGGGCACCTCACTCTCTTTACTTTTAAAGAAAGGTTTATGAGATCACTGAACTGTTATTGATGGAACCAAATTTTCTTGTCATTGTGGTCAATTCTATTTCAAAATATGATACCATTTCCTATTTTCCTCAGTGTAGTTTGATAAATACACTTATTAGGTGATATCTTGGAAACATGATAAGCTGCTTTGCTTCCAAGAATATTTTTGTGCAGCTCATATTCAAGCTCACTGATTCTGTCTTCGGCTGTAGTCATTCTACTATTGAGGGCTCCTACGGAGTTTTTCATTTCATCTACTGATTCTTTTAGCTGCAGACCAATGGAGCAGGGTGGAATATCCCCCCACACAACCTCAAATGTATGATCATCTAATCTTTGATAAAGGAGCAATAGATGTGAAGTGGAGCAAGGAAAGCCTCTTTAACAAATGGTGCTGGCACAGCTGGAAAACCACATGCAAAAAAAATGGGCTTAGACCTCGACCTGACACCATGCACAAAAGTCAGATCAAAATGGATTAAAGACCTCAACATCAGACCACAAACCATAAGGTACATTGAAGACAAGGTCGGCAAAACCCTCTACGATATTGAAGATAAAGGTATCTTCAAAGATGACATGGAACTAAACAATCTAGTAAAAACAGAAATCAACAAATGGGACTACATTAAACTAAAAAGCTTCTGCACCGCAAAAGATACAGTGACCAGAATACAAAGACTATCTACAGAATGGGAAAGGATATTTACACAATACCCATCAGATAAGAGGTTGATATCAATGGTATATAAAGCACTGGTTGAACTCTACAAGAAGAAAACATCCAACCCCATCAAAAAATGGGGCGAAGAAATGAACAGAAACTTTACCAAGGAAGAGATACGAATGGCCAAAAGGCACATGAAAAAGTGCTCTACATCACTAATCGTCAGATTGATGCAGATCAAAACAACCATGAGATACCACCTCACACCACAGAGACTAGCACACATCCAAAAGAACAAAAGCAACCGCTGTTGGAGAGGATGTGGGGAGAAAGGGACCCTTCTACACTGCTGGTGGGAATGCCGGCTAGTTCAGCCCTTCTGGAAAACAGTATGGACGATTATTCTCAAAACACTAGAGGTTGAGCTCCCATTTGACCCAGCAATACCACTGCTGGGAATATATCCCAGAAAAGCCAAAAAGTATAGTCGAAGTGACATATGCACTTATATGTTCACCGCAGCACTATTTGCAATAGCCAGAATCTGGAAAAAACCTGAGTGCCCAGGAACAGATGACTGGTTGAAGAAACTCTGGTACATCTATACAATGGAATACTATGCATCTGTTAGAGAAAATGAGGTCATGATGTTTGCATATAAGTGGATCAACATGGAAAGTATCATGCTAAGTGAAATGAGTCAGAAAGAGAGAGACAGACATAGAAAGATTGCACTCATCTGTGGAATATAGAATAATAGACTATAAGACTAATGCCCAAGAATAGTAGAAATAAGTACCAGGAGGTTGTCTCCATGGCTTGGAGGCTGGTCTCTCATTCTGGGTAACTCAGGGAAGGGACCACCAAGTAAAATGTGGTTGGAGGTCATGTGGGGGAAGGGTGATGTGGGCCGAATACAGACTAGAGACTGAACACAATGGCCACTCAACACCTTTATTGCAAACCACAACACCTAATCAGAGAGAGAGAACAAAAGGGAATACCCTGCCATAGTGGCAGGTGGGGTGGGGGGAGACGAGACTGGGGAGGGGGGAGGGATGTTGGGTTTACTTGTGGTGGAGAATGGGCATTGGTGAAGGGATGGGTTATCGAACTTTGTATGGGGGAAACATGAGCACAAAGATGTATGGATCTGTAACTGTACCCTCACGATGACTCTCTAATTAAAAATAAACTAATAAAAAAAAGAGCTATGCTTGGAGTATCACATTTTACTCAGATGAGAGAAGGAATCCAGAGTCTGACCTCCATCAACAATTGAGACTCAGGGACGCTGTTTCTTTGCCAAGGTGTCAAAAATCAGATGGGCTGGATACATAATGTGATTTGGAGACGACCACTGGACTAGAGCTGTTACCAACTAGATTCCACGGGGCGTCAAAAGAATGCATGGCCACCCTATGAGATGGTCAGATTTCTTCGTCAAGACCCTGAACAAATGGTTGAGGCTCTTCATGTTCCTGGAGCTAGCAGACGTCATTGGGATACACTAGCATGCGACAGAGATGAATGGAGACATTACTGGCACCCGCTTGAGCAAATCGATGAGCAAAGGAATGACAAGTGATGACAAGTGACAAGTGACAAATATGCATGATGCCATAAACATTATGCTCTCAAAACTTGATTGAAGATAATTATTGGAGAAAACTGACACTATACATATACACATATTTTGACTTTTTCTGACTTCCTCTTATACTTTGGATAAAATTGGGGAAAGGAGATTAATAGTCTTTATTTTTATAAAGGTCATGACTTTACTTTCTCTATGCTATATGTATTGATCTTTATTATTAGAATCAAACATAATTTTACCACATTTTTTGAAATTTATTATTCCATTGACATTTTTAATAAATAGCAATACTCAAAAATTATCTCTAGAATGCAAAGGTCATATTTCTTTGGGTTCCAGAAATACCCTCACATGAAATTTGTGAATACCAGTAAAAGCCAGAGTGTATGAGATCAATTGTGCTAAGCTAATAGAATATAAAGAAAGCTCAAAAATCTCTTTCTACCCCTGCCATGGGAAAAATCCAGCAGCCCCCACCTTCATTCACCACCTTACCAGCAGAGAAATGACCCGGCATCATATCTCCAAAAAACACAATATGCTGAATCTTACCAGGTAAGCTGGTCTGGTCTGAGAACTCTGGACCCTTCTCTGAATGCAGACGAGCAGATTCCTCTTTTGGCCATACTTGACACCCTCCAACATAGAAACATCCCAGTCCATAACTGCACTTCATCAGATTGCTAAGCCACCAAATTGTCCTAGATATATAGCTCTTGGACTGCAGGACAGTGACACCTCAAAATTGCATAGTACTGTCAGCCTAATAGGACCACAACAAATCTGATTAAAAAGTTGCATTAAAGGCCCCCAAGCTCAATGAGTCTAAACAATAACACAGAAGGCTCAATTAACACTAGTCAGCATAGCAGATCCTCAGACAATGGCTTTAATAACATTATTAAGATATAACAATTATTGAAAAATTGACTTGTATTGATATAATTTTTAATAATTTCATTTGCTTTTTTGTTGTTACAAACAATAGGCAAGGGGGGAGGGGGAAGGCTGAGGTGATGGGTGGGAAACTGGGACATTGGTGTTGGAACATTGTAAGCTTTAAAACAACTGCTATGAAAATTTGGTAAATCATGATATTATAATAAGTTTTTAAAAAATCTCTCTAATATGTTTGTGTGCCATTAGGAATCAGTGCTAAGACTATGAAAACACTATTTGAAAATTATATGCACCAAAAGCAGAGAGAAAAACAGCTACAGACAAATATTCCTGATAAACATAGCTGCAAAGAAATTAAAAAAGATCTTGGCAAACAGAATTGAGATAGATTCAAAGATAACTAAGTATGCACAAACATATACATATATTTACATAGATATCGTGTATAAAAGAAAAACAAATATCAAGATTATATACATAATACATGTGTAATAATATATATACACTACATCATAGCTAAGTGAGTTCGTTCCAGGAATACAAAGATGGTTCAACATATTCAAATTAATTGACACAATATTCAATATTAGCAAAAAAGTAAAATGTAAAATATATGATCATATCAATAGGTGCAGAGAGTTTGTAACTAGATAACATTTATGATAAATGCAATCAATAAAATGGCACTAGTAGGAACATACCGCGACATAGTAAGATGTCATATACAACAAACTCACAGCTGACATCATACTCAATAGCAAAAAAATTGAAAGTTTTCCTTGAAGACCTGGCACAAAACAAGGATATCACTTGTCTGTGCAATGTAAAAAAATAAGCAATGGAATAGATAATATCCAATAAAGATTAATCTTTACAATTTGGCTAAAGAATTGAGGGTGGAGGGAAGCATAGTGCAGTAGAGGAATATTTTGGTAGTAAGTGTGATATAGTAATATTCTACCTTTAAAACATGTAATCATTATGCTCCTATTGGCCAATGATTCTTCAATAAAGAAAAATTTCACCTTAATGGGATATAATGCAAGGTAACTGCGAATAATAGTACTCCACTGCATGTTTGAAAAATTGCTAAGAGAGATGCTCTTAACAGTTCTCATCACCAAAAACCAAAAAGCATGATTATGAAACTTATCTAGACTTACTTGTGATGTTATAATTATAATGTGATTATAATTATAACAAAATACATTAAAATATTAAGTCATTATGTTTTATACCTGAAAGGTAATATAATGTCAATTATACATCAATTAAACAAATTCCAAATCAGTAATTTTTGGTAAGCAGATGGTAAAAACAATATTTTACTGTATAATAAATATTTTAAAAGTAATTTTATATTGTCTATGAAAATACATTACTATGATAATAAAAATATATTTCAATATAATAGATTTCAAAAATATATTGAGAGGCTTTGGTTTCCTTATTTTAAGGAAATATATTTAAGGCTAAAACTATAAATGGCAATTTTTCAAGCTAGTAAAATAGAAGGCACTTTGAATGAAAAATGTCTCCTATTGTTTTTTTTATCTAGGTTACAAGTTTCTGATTTTTTCCCATTCTTCCTAGGGTATGAACATACAAAATAGTTAATAATTAAAATGTGTTCATGGCTTATCATACTTCTGCTTATTTATTTTGTTTTCAAGGTTCCTTTCATGTTTTGCATGTCCAAAATAGTTAAACAGATTAATGTGTCTTTTGCTTTCAACAGAACTATCTATAGAAGCAATTGCCTTAAAGTTAATGATTTAAGTTAGTACTTCCCACACATGTCATGTGCTGGGGCTGGGCACTATTTTTTGCACTATTCAAAAGATCAGACACAGACATCATGTACAATCTCCACAGCAGGGATCAGAGACACCTTGTTGAAAGCAAAACAAAGAGTTGAAATTAGCCAAGCCTATATTCCACTTCTTTTACTAATTAGCACGATTATTTTGCAAAAATGGCTTCTTACCAACTGATTTCTGGCAAACATATTTTTAAAGTTCACTTTTACTCTCTTCAGCTAGTTCTAATTTAGGATAGCTGGAAGTGTTAATTATTAAGACTACTCTTCTCAGATACCTCAGCAAGCATCTTGTGAGAATCTTGTGAGAGCCCAGTGACACAGTGTACTTTGTGTTAACAAAACAGTTTTTAATGGAGTAACATCCCTGCAACTTTGATGGCAACTACAAAATAAAAATTGTAAAGAATATTTAAGATGTAATTGAAACAGGACTAAGGGACTATGAATTTTTTTTGACAGCCACAAAAAAAAAACAAAAGAAAGTTCCACTTAAGAAATAATGAATCTTGAAGAATAAATGGAATGAACAGGGAGATGAAAGGCATACAAGGTAGAACAGGAAGCAAAAGATACAAGAATCATTTAGCAAAATATGAGATGCTAAGCTATCTATGGTAATATGTCAGGTCTACAATTATAGGTAAAGGCCAGATCCTGAAAGTATCTGCATATAATAAAAAGCAGAGGAACTGAAAGATTTGTGCATCAAACTACAAGTTACCATTAAAATAAATAAAAGAAGACAGACATAGGAAGATAAGGTAGTAGCCTATGCTTACAGATTGGAAGGATTAGCATTGTTAAAATGACCATAATATGCAAAGGATTATATAGAGTCAATTCAATTCCTCTATTGACATTCTTCAAAGAAATAGAATAAATCCTATTAAAATTTGCATGAAAGCACAAAAGACCGCAAACAGCTTAAGCATTCCTAAGACAAAGAAGAATTTGGAGATACCACAGTCTCAGACTTCAATTTAAATTATAGTTATTGTGATCCAAAAAGAGTATAGTAAGGAATGGGCTGGAGACATAGTACAGTAGATAGGGTGCTTGCCTTGCATTCGGTTGACCTGGATTCAAGTCCAAGAATTCCGTATGGTCCCAGAAACACTGTCAGGAGTAACTCCTGAATATAGATCCAGGAATAGCCCCTGCGCATTACTGGGTGTGGTCCCCAAATAAAACAAAACCAAAAAAATGTTTAAAAGAACATGGTATTCGAAATCAAAATAAACATACAGATATATGAGATAGAATGGAGTACCCAAAATTGAATCCTCACACATGTGGGTCATTAATTTAAAAATAAATTAATTTAGAGGATCCCGGGGACCGCACATGTGTGCAGCCTCTCTGCTGCTGCACGAGGGTGAATCCGGACCCAGCTAAACTACCTTCGGCTTGGGCAGCTCCTCGCAGAATGTCTCCAGCCTGAGAACTAAGCCACGGCCCCATGCCCGCCCAGGAGGGGAAAGGTATTTCTCTCTCTCGCCTCTTCCTTTCCAGGGATGAAGGGTGTGGGGACCACCATATTATGACAACCACAGATGGGGTTTACAAGCTTGCAATGATCCAATATCTGGAAGAAATCTCCCTGGACTTAGTTGTTAAAATACAGAAATCCAAGATGGACCTCATTTCTCTTCACAACAGGTCTGACTCTAGTGGGGTACTCCTAACAATAATGGTGAGGTTTGTGTTGAAATATTGAATGTAACCAAAGTAAACAGAAAGTAAAGTGAAACTTATCAGTTACAAGGCGGGGGCGGGGGGAGAGGGTTGCGGGATAGGAGGTGTACTCTGTGGTTTTTTTTTTTTGGTGGTGGTGGGATATGGGCACTGGTGAAGGGATGGTTGTTTCAGCATTGTATAACTGAGACTTAAGCCTGAAAGCATTGTAATTTTCCACATGGTGATTCAATAAAATAAAAGTCTTATTAAAAAAGAAAAATAATAAAATAAAATAAAATAATTAAGAATAAAAAATGAGAAAGGAACTTGTCTTCAATAAAGGGTACTAGGAACACTGGATTGCTACATGAAAAAAATACAAACTAGATAACTGTGCCAACACCATGCACAAAAGTTAGCTTGAAATGGAGGAGGAGGGAGTCATGATAAGAAAAATAAGTCAATAGAAAAAAAGGCAAATATTGAATAACATCATTCACGTGCAAAATATAGCAAAGCAAAGTAAGTGAGCAGATCAAGTCAACCTTTAGACTGTGTAGAGTGAGCTTACCAGAGAAGTAACAGAAGAAGATGGAAGTGGGAAGCTATCCAACTTCAGTGGTAGATGTGGTGAGATAATACATTCTTTCAAAATGTTTACCTTCACTTTTTTGAGGAAATTTCTGTTCATTTCTTCTCCCCATTTTTTGATGGGGTTGAAGGTTTTTTTCTTATACAATTCTACTAGTGTCTTATCAGATGGATATTGAGTAAATATTCTTTCCCATTCTGTGGGCTCTTTCTGTATTTTGCTCACTCTTTCTTTTGAAGTGTAGAAGCTTCTTAGTTTCGTGTAGTCCCATTTGTTTATGTTTGTTTCCACTTGCATGGTCAGTGCTGTTTCATCCTTGGAGATGCTTTTAGCTTCAATGCCATGCCTACATTTTCTTCTATGTACCTTATAGATTCATGTTTGATAGTTAGGTCTTTAATCCACTTTGATCTGACTTTTGTCCCTGGCATTAGACAGAGGTCAGAGTTCATTTTTCTGCAGATAGCTATCCAGTTTTCCCAGCACCACTTGTTGAAGAGGCTCTCCTTGTTCCACTTCACATTTCTTGCTCCTTTATCAAAGATTAAGTGGCCATATATTTGGGGTCAATGACAGGATATTCAACTCTGTTCCATTGTTCTGATTTCAGCTCAATACCATGCTGTTTAAATTACTACTGTTTGTAGTAGAGTTTGAAGTTGGGGAAGGTGACGCCACCCATCTTCTCTTTTCCAAGGATTATTTAGCTATTTGTGGGGGTTTATTGTTCCATATGAATTTCAGGAGTGTCTTGTATATTTCTTTGAAAAATGTCATCGGTACCCTGATAGGGAGCGCATTAAATTTGTATAGTGCTTTGGGCAGTATTGCCATTTTGATCATGTTAATTCTGCCTATCCAGGAGCAGGGGATGTGTCTCCATTTCCTAGTGTCCTCTTTTATTTCTTGAAGTACTGTTTTAAAATTTTCCTTGTATAGGTCCTTCACCACTTTGGTTAAGCTGATCCCAACATACTTGATTTTCCCAGGTACTATTGTAAACGGGATTTCTTTTTAATGTCTCTTTCTTCTCTTTCATTATTTGTATATAAGAAAGCCATAGAGTTTTGGGCGTTGATTTTGTTGCCTGCCACTTTATTATATCGAGCTATTGTTTATAGAAGCTTTTCTGTAGAGTCTTTAGGGTTTTCCAAGTATAGTATCATATCGTTTGCAAATAGTGATAACTGGACCTCTTCCTTTCCTATCTGTATGCCCTTGATATCTTTTTCTTGTCTAACTGCTATGGCCAGGACTTCCATTACTACATTAAATAGGAGTGGTGAAAGTGGGCAACCTTGCCTTGTGCCCAATCTTAGAGGGAAGTCATTTGTGATGTATAGAATAACATCACATGAGGCTGACACTCAAGGACAGTAGATACAAGGGCCAGGAGGATTGCCCCATAGCTGGAAGACTGCTTCATGAGTTGAGGGAAGAAGACAGATAGAATAGAGATGGGATCACTAAGAAAATGATGGCTGGAGGAACTAGTTGGGATGGGATATGCATGCTGAAAGTAGATAGTGGAACAAATAAGATGACCTCTCAGTGTCTGTGTTGCAAGCCATAATGCCCAAAAGAAGAGAGAGATTATGGGGAATATTGTCTGCCATGGAGGCAGGGGGAGGGTGGGAAAGGGGGGGTATACCCTGGATATTGGAGGTGGGGAATGTGCACTGGTGGAACAATGGGTGTTTTATCATTATGAGATTGTAACCCAAACATGAAAGCTTATAACTATCTCACGGTGATTCAATAAAATTTTTAAAAAAATGTTTACCTCCACTACCTAGCCACCGCCACACTCCAGGCTGCTCTCCGGACACTCAGGTTGAACCTCATGCATGAGTGAAGCCCCACAGAACCAGATAAAGCAGAACTTTGTGACCTTGAACTCCAGGCTCAATGAGACCCTGGAAACAATGTCCTCTGTCTGCCTCCCCCAATCTTCGTTGCTCCAGGGACTAAACCCGGACAACCCACCCTACCCACACCAGATGAATATCTCAATGGCTAACATTCACTACCTCCACTACCCAGCCACCACCATGCTCGATAAGACACCATAAGACACTTAATAATACACCATAAGACTCTTAATACCCATTTTCCATAATTTCCGCACCATATTTGATGAGGTTCAAATATGGTATGAACCATGGGAACACCTGTAAGGGTGATTGGAAACCACCCAAAAATCCTCCATCCCTGTCGGACTGCCCGGCAATCTACTGAGATACCTCACCAGCATGGCAGAGCCTGGCAAGCTACCTGTGGCATATTTGATATGCAAAAAAACAGTAACAACGATGGGCCTCATTCACCAGACACCAAAAGAGCCCCCAGTACGGCAGTGTTAAGAAGGATGAGCAAGGAGAGGCTGATAAAATCTCAGGGACGAACTAACGTGCCAAAACAAAGAAGGACTAAAATGACTGCCTGTACTTTCAACACACTTACGCTGGCATCAGAAGCATCCATCTAGGACCTGATGATTCAAGCTCAGAAGATCAAGTACGACATCATTGGTCTGATCGAAACAAGAATCATTCAAGCATTATTCACATCATGCCATTTTTGACACTGGTGAAGAAATGTTCCTCTGAACATGCTACAATAGAGGCATTGGTGATGTCAGTGTCCTTGTCAACACGAACTTGGCCATGAGCATTGATTCACTAAAATGCCTAACAACTCAAATCGGATGATTACACTTCAATAGATGTGGCTCATGGCCAGCAGTTTCTATCTTGGTCATCTATGCGCCAACATTCAACTACGATGAAGAAGAAATTGAGAAGTTCTACATGGAGCTAGAGAAGTTCTATAAAGAAGATCACACTTTCTACAAGATCATTGTTGGTGATTTTAATGCCAAGATAGGACCAAGAAGGTCGCCCGAAGAACTCCACAATGGGACCCATGAACTGGAATGGAATGAACAGGGTGAGAGACTGTCTGAGTTCATTATGTCGACCAAGACCATCCATGGTAACTTACAGTTCCAGAAGGCCAAATCTAAACATTGGACATGGGAGTCTCCCGATGGACAGTTCCACAACAAAATTGACCACATCATATTCAATTGAAGATTTTGCCTAACAGATGTCGCTGTTGTCCCTAAATTCCAAACGGGATCAGACCATCATCTCTTTCATGAAAAATTTGACTTCACAGAGAGGGGAGAAAGGACTGCAAAGTTTAAGAAGAGAACTCCAAATTGTATAACTGAGACTTTAACCTGAAAACTTTGTAACTTTCCACATGGTGACTCAATAAAAAAAAAACTGTAAAAATATAAAAAATGAATAATTTTTTTTAAAAAAATTTTAAAAAAAAAGAGAACTCCAAGAATGACCACCAACTGGGAGCTCTTTGGCACTATTGCGGCAAAGTAGGAAGATGCTGTCCTTGACAGTATCGACGAGGAATATGATAAACTGGTTCAGCACCTCCATAACTGCGCGAGGAATGCTGAGAGTGGGAAAGACATAAACAGATGCCTCTCTTCGCAAACTCTCGAGCTCATTCACCAACATGGTTTGGCACAAGCCTCAGGCAGTAACAAGCTAACAGCTATGCAGAGAAGCAATAAAGGAAGACCTTAAAGAGATAAGAGCCGCAGTGTTGACCAGGAAAAGTATTCACAATGCTCACCTGTTCTTTGCCAACTGCAAGACCAAGATGAATGCCCTCCGACCTCCTGATGGATCTATCACATCTTCCATAAGGGCAATGGAGAGGATTATTCATGACTTCTACTCGGATCTCTTTGACATAACACATAACAAATTCCGCAGGATGGATATATCACTCCCAACGTCCTCCCTTCCAAAATCCAACATGCCATTTTGTTGGTAAAGATGCGTACAGCACACAGTCTGGACAAGGTCAGACAAAAACACCTGAAGAATCTGCCACCAGTACTCATCAATACACTGGCTTGGCTCTTCACATGCTACCTGTCCATATGCAAGGTTCCATCCCAATGGAAAACCAGCAGGACCGTTCTGTTGTACAAGAAGGGATACATCCACAACATTGGCAACTATTGCCCCATCTGCCTGTTATCCATTGTCTACAAGTTGTTCACTCTAGTCATCCTGAATAGAATAGGCAAAACACTAGACAAAGGACAACCATGTGAGAAAGTGGGGTTCCAAAAAGGATTCGGTATAATTGAACATATCCACACAGTGACCAAATTCATTGAAGTTTCTAGAGAGTTCAAGATGCCGCTCTGTCTAACGTTCATCAATTTAAAGAAGGCCTTTGTAAAACAATTATTGGGAAAAAGACGATGGGAGGTATCACCCTCATCAACTTCAAACTTTACTACAAAGCGGTAACAATTAAAACAAAATGGTACTGGAACATAGGCAGAGCCGCAGACCAATGGAACAGGGTGGACTATCCCTACACACAACCACATATGTATGATCATCTAATCTTTGATAAGGGAGCAAGATATATGAAGTGGAGCAAGGAAGACCTCTTTAACAAATGGTGCTGGCACAACTGGACAACCACATGCAAAAGAATGGGCTTAGACCTCGACCTGACACCATGCAGAAAAGTCAGATCAAAATGGATTGAAGATCTCAATATCAGACCACAAACTATAAGGTACATTGCAGACAAGGTCAGCAAAACCCTCCATGATATTGAAGATAAAGGTATCTTCAAAGATAACATGCAACTGGCCAACCAAGTGGAAACATAGATAAACAAATGGGACTACATTAAACTAAAAAGCTTCTGCACTGCAAAAGATACAGTGACCAGAATACAAAGACAATCTACAGAATGGGAAAGGATATTTACACAATACTCATCAGATAAGGGGTTGATATCAATGGTAGATAAAGCACTGGTTGAACTCTACAAGAAGAAAACATCCAACCCCATCAGAAAATGGGGCAAAGAAATGAACAGGAACTTTCCCAAGGAAGAGATACGAATGGTCAAAAGGCACATGAAAAAGTGTTCTACATCACTAATCATCAGGGAGATGCAGATCAAAACAACCATGAGTGCCACCTCACACCACAGAGACTAGCACACATCCAAAAGAACAAAAGAAACCACTGTTGGAGAGGATGTGGGGAGAAAGAAACCCTTCTTCACCTCACTTCAGCCCTTTTGGAAAACAAGATGGACGATTCTCAAAAAATTAGAAATACAGCTCCCATTTGACCTAGCAATACCACTACTGGAAATATATCTCAGAGAAGCAATAGAAGAAATATAGTCAAAATGACATCTGCACTTATATGTTCATCGCAGCACTGTTTACAATAGCCAGAATCTGGAAAAAATCCGAGTGCCCTAGAACAGATGACTGGTTGAAGAAACTTTGGTGCATCTATACAATGGAATACTATGCAGCTGTTAGAAAAAAGGAGGTCATGAAGTTTGCATATACGTGGATCGGCATGGAAAGTATCATGCTAAGTGAAATGAGTCAGAAAGAGAGAGACAGACATAGAAAGATTGCACTCATCTGTGAAATATAGAATAACAGAGTAGGAGACTAACACCCAAGGCTAGTAGAAATAAGTACCAGGAGGCTGACTCCATGGCTTGGAGGCTGGCCTCACATTCTGGGGAGAGGGCAACTCAGATAGAGAAGGAATCACCTAGTATAATGTGGTCTGAGGCCATGCGGGGGAAGGGGGGAAGTGTGATGCATGCTGAATGTAGACTAGAGACTGAACACAATGGCCACTCAACATCTTTATTGCAAACCACAACACCTAATTAGAGAGAGAGAACAAAAGGGAATACCCTGCCACAGTGACAGGGTGGAGTGGGGAGGAGATGGTATTGCGGAGGGTGGGAGGGATGCTGGGTTTATTTGTGGTGGAGAATGGGCACTGGTGAAGGGATGGGTTCTCGAACTTTGTATGGAGGAAACATGAGCACTAAAATGCATAAATCTGTAACTGTACCCTCCTGGTGATTCACTTATTAAAAAATAAATAAAAAATAAATTTAAAAAATAAAAAAAAATTTAAAAGGCCTTTGATTCTGTTGAGACTGAAGTGGTCATCGAAGCCCTAGCCAAACAGGGCGTTCAAACTCAGTACATCAAGATCCTTCACAAGCTGTATTGCGGATTCACTACCAGGATCTCATCATTCTACAAGGAAATGATCATTGACATAAAAAGAGGGATTCGGCAGGGTGATACCACTTCACCGAAACTCTTCAGTGCCACCCTTGAGAATGTCATGCAATAACTGGAATGGGAAGGAATGGGCGTGAAGATAGATGGTCGGCAACTACACCACCTCTGCTTTGCTTATGACATCATTTTAATAACACCAAACATTAGCAAGTGGCACAAATGCTGGCTGCCTTGACCAAGAGTGTGAAAATGTCGGACTGCAGCTAATCTCACCAAAACAACATTCAAGAAAAATGAACTAGTCCTTGACGTTCCATTTGCACTCAACGGAACAAACATCTCCAAATGCAGCAGCTATGTGTGTCTGAGTCAAGAACTTAACATGACAAATGACCTGACACCTGAACTGTGTAGAAGGAAGAGAGCAGCATGGAATGCCTTCAAGAGCATCAAAGAAGCAGTTAAGAAGACAAAGAGCCTCTAGCTCCATTCACATCTTTTCGACTCCACCATTCTTCCTGCATTAACATATGCCTCAGAGACCTGGGCCCTATGAAAACAGGATGAGAGCGCTACTGAGGTATCCCAAAACGGAATCAAAAGGGCTATGCTTGGAGTATCACGTTTCACTCTTGTGAGAGAAAGAATTGTGAGCTCCGACCTCATTTACGATCAAGAGTCAGGGACGCTGTCTCATTTGCCAAGGCATCAAAAATCAGATGGGCTGGACACATAATTCGATTCAGAGATGAATGCTGGACTAGAGCTGTTACAGACTGGATTCCATGGGACATCAAAAGACCGTGTGGCTGCCCACCTAGGAGATAGTCAGACTTCTTCATCAAAACCCTGAATGAATGGTTTGAGGCTATTCGTGTTCCTGGATCGAGCAGACACCATTGGCCTACACTAGCACGCAACAGGGGCGAATGGAGACATTACTGGCGCCCGCTCCAGTAGATCAAAGATCAACGGGATGACAAGTGATACAAGTGATACAAGATGTTTACATTGTACTCATAAAACATGATCTCATATACCAATAAAAATATAAAACAATGGGTTTTGTAGATATCTAAAGTAAAAAGTAACAAAATGATGTCTAAGTTAACATAGGAACTAATACAAATAAAGATTACTTCATATTTAATATTTTGCTCAAATGGATTCTCATTCCCCAAAGAAATCCTCTTTTAGAGGGATACAAGAAAGAGTAAGATGAATATTAGCTGCTATAATTTACATTCGACTGTGTAAAAATATTTGGTGTAAGTCTTCTTGCATAAAAAAACAGAGACATGTTCTCTTAAAACTTCACAATTGAACATAGAATTAAAGACTCATATTCTAATCATTGCTTTTATAATAAATTTTCATCTGATCCATCTATGGTTTTGCTGAAGCACATTTATAAGAGTATCTTGGTGCAAGACTTTCTTCTGCAAGCCTCTAATGATTTATTCAAGCCCTTTTTTATCAGAATTGCAAAAACTTTAGACTGAACTTAGATATATCTCTTACTAGAGAAATAGAATATTGGAGTAAAGCAGGTGATATGATAGAATTACTGAAAAATTGGAATAAAAAAGGTGGTAGTGATTTATTATAGAGGTCCCCTAAAGATTGATAGAATCTGTTGTGCTGTAAAAGAATAGTGCTAACTGCATTTTAAATATCAGTCTTGAGGAATAAGTAAGGGATGATGAAAACACTGAATTGAGTAAAGTTATTGGATTCCATTATTAAGTCTGGATGATGTTTTTCACACCTTTTTTCCTGGAATAAGAAAGGATTTAACAGCCTAGGGTCCTTGGGTAGGTGTGAACATTTTGTTGTAATTAACAATTGTACTGCAATCTCTAAATCTCTGTAAGTAGGATCACAGAAAGTTTTGATCAAATTTGATTTTATTACCAGACCATGTAATATGTATTTTCCAATAAGGTCTAGATTTAGTTGAATTCAAGACCATATGATTTTCTAGGATGATACAGATACTGAAAAATCATAAAATGTTTTGTTAACCCTTTATTTAATTCAGTAATTCACCTTCCCTTTTCAGGCAGTTTCTTATCTCAAAGTGGTTACATGTTGCAGATCAGGACACATAGTTTGGTTTTGCTATGTTTTTTTTGTTTTTACAGGGTGTGTGTGTGTGTGTGTGTGTGTGTGTGTGTGTGTGTGTGTGGTGTGTTTGGGAGGGAGTATTTTGAAGAATATTTGACTGTTCTGGTGACTTGACTAAATTCAGTGCTCTGAGATCACTCCTCATGGTGCTCAGAGTACCAAGTGGTGCCAGGGAAAAAAACTGGTGTAAACCACATTCAGAACCAGCACCTTAACCTCTGTACTATCTCTCTGATCACAAGACACATAATTTTCTGTTTTCACTCTAAGAAAATTATAAATAAGTCATGTTTTTACTTTACATTCAAATTATACATTTTCTTCCTTTTCTCTGAGTCTGCCATCTTTGCCCCTCCAGATATTCAATATTCAATTATTTCCACTTTCAGTGTGTCAAAAACTTTTTTCATAAAGGCACTGTATAAATTCCTTCACACTGAAGTTTAAATTTCTGGTAAGGATTAAAATGATAGTTCAGGTTTTTTCCTTCAGTGTCAGAACAAAATGTTCACAAGAGCAGAATTGCAAGGTATCAAGTGGCTAAGTAAAGATGAAGACCACTCTAGGAATCCCATTGGGTTTTATTTGGGGGGGGTTATGTCTGCAATCACCATATCCCTATTAAATACACCATAGCAAAAATAATGTTCTCTTTACTTTTTTGCACCTAAAAAAACAGTGAAGTATACTAGAAGTGATTCAGATATCCAAACTGATTTTCTCACTTCCTGCTTCTTACTGGTAACCTGTGGTGATGTTCCAGATTCCTGTTAGATTAGTTCTTCCTCTGTTCTGTCACTTGGTATACTTTTTCTTTCCAAATTTCTTTCTCCTTTCTCTATGCATCATAGTCTCCATAAATCAACTATAACAAAAAGATGTCTTCCCGTAGCAATTCCTATGAGGCAGGATGTAACTGATAAGAATAATGATGAACAAGTTAATTTCAAAATAAAACACTCTGTGTCATCATTAGGGTTTCTCCATAATTTATATACTCACTTATTAAATTATAGACTTACCTGGTTCATTCAAGAAAAAGACCCCAAATTATTTTTTATCTCAACTAAGAATTAGAAGACTAAAAGCAAAATTAAAACATTTTAAACGGCAATTTTTATTTAAAAAAGAAATTAAATTACCTAAAATAATGCATATAATAATTATATGTATTATTTAACTATGATTACATAGTTATATTTCTTTAATTCCTGAAACATTAGTATTAGAAATACATTGATATTGTTTACAATTCACCAAATTATCTGTGTACAGGCATCTACAAATTGTATGAAGATATCCAAGAAATAAGAATATGGTTAAAAATATAATAAAAATAAATCATCAAATAACAGAGCTCTTTTTTTTAAAATTTAACTATTTTATTTAGATTATTTTCTCTTTTTTTATAATTTATTTATTTTTAATTAGAGAATCACCGTGAGGGTACAGTTACAGATTTATACACTTTTGTGCTTATACTTCCCTCATACAAAGTACGGGAACCCATCCCTTCACCAGTGCCCATTCTCCACCACCCGTAAACCCAGCGTCCCTCCCACCCTCCCCAATCCCATCTCCCCTCCAACCCACCCTGCCACTGTGGCAGGGCATTCCCTTCTGTTCTCTCTCTCTAATTAGCTGTTGTGGTTTGCAATAAAGGTGTTGAGTGGCCGCTGTGCTCAGTCTCTAGCCCTCATTCAGCCCGCAACTCCCTTCCCCCACATGGCCTTCGACTACAATGTAGTTGGTGATCGCTTCTCTGAGTTGCCCTTTCCCCGGAACGTGAGGCCAGCCTCGAAGCCATAGGGTCAACCTCCTGGTACTTATTTCTACAGTTCTTGGGTATTAGTCTCCCACTCTGATATTCTATATACCATAGATGAGTGCAGTCTTTCTATGTCTGTCTCTCTCTTTCTGACTCATTTCACTCAGCATGAAACTTTTCATGCCCATCCACTTAACTACAAAATTCTTGACTTCCTTTTTTCTAACAGCTGCATAGTATTCCATTGTATAGATGTACCAAAGTTTCCTCAACCAGTCATCCGTTTTGGGGCATTCGGATTTTTTCCAGATTCTGGCTATTGTAAACAGTGCTGCGATGAACATGCATGTTCAGATGTTGTTTCGATTGTACTTTTTTGCCTCTCTGGGATATATTCCCAGCAGTGGTATTGCTGGGTCAAATGGGAATTCAATATCTAATTTTTTGAGAATTGTCCAAATTGTTTTCCAGAAGGGCTGAACCAGTCGGCATTCCCACCAGCAGTGAAGAAGGGTCCCTTTCTCCCCACATCCTCTCCAACAGCGGTTGCTTTTGTTCTTTTGGATGTGTGCTAGTCTCTGTGGTGTGAGGTGGTATCTCATGGTTGTTTTGATCTGCATCTCTCTGATGATTAGTGATGCAGAGCACTTTTTCATGTGCCTTTTGGCCATTCGTATTTCTTCCTTGGTAAAGTTTCTGTTCATTTATTCGCCCCATTTTTTGATGGGGTTGGATGTTTTCTTCTTGTAGAGTTCAACCAGTGCTTTATATACCATTGATATCAACCCCTTATCTGATGGGTATTGTGTAAATATCCTTTCCCATTCTGTGGATAGTCTTTGTATTCTGGTCACTGTATCTCTTGCAGTTCAGAAGCTTTTTAGTTTAATGTAGTCCCATTTGTTGATCTCTGTTTTTACTAGATTGCTTAGTTCCGTGTCACCTTTGAAGATACCTTTATCTTCAATATCGTGGAGGGTTTTGCCGACCTTGTCTTCGATGTACCTTATGGTTTGTAGTCTAATGTTGAGGTCTTTAATCCATTTTGATCTGACTTTTGTGCATGCTGTCAGGTCAAGGTCTAAACCCATTTTTTTGCATGTGGTTGTCCAGTTGTGCCAGCACCATTTGTTAAAGAGGCTTTCTTTGCTCCACTTCACATCTCTTGCTCCCTTATCAAAGATTAGATGATCATACATTTGGGGTTGTGTGTAGGGATATTCCACCCTGTTCCATTGGTCTACGGCTCTGCCTTTGTTCCAGTACCATGCTGTTTTAATTGTTACTGCTTTGTAGTAAAGATTGAGGTTGGGGAGGGTGATGCCTCCCATCGTCTTTTTCCCAAGAATTGTTTTAGCTATCCTTGGACGTTTGTTATTCCATATGAATTTTAGGATTGCTTGATCCATTTCTTTGAAGAATGTCATGGGTATACTTATAGGGATCGCATTGAATCTGTATAATGCATTAGGGAGTATTGCCATTTTGACAACATTGATTCTCCCTATCCACGAGCAGGGTATATGTTTCCATTTCCTCATGTCCTCTTTGATTTCATGGAGTAGCGTTTTGTAGTATTCTTTGTAAAGGTATTTTACTTCCTTGGTTAAGCTGATTCCGAGGTACTTGATTTTCTGGGGCACGATTGTGAATGGGATTGCTTTTTTTATGTCCCTTTCCTCTGCCTCATTGTTTGCATATATGAAGGCCATGGATTTTTGGGTATGGATTTTGTAGCCTGCAACTTTACTGTATAAGTCTATTGTATCTAAGAGTTTCTTAGTAGAGGTTTTAGGCTTCTCTAGATATAGTATCATGTCGTGTGCAAATAGTGAGAGTTTGATTTCTTCCTTTCCTATCTGGATGCCCTTAATCTCTTTTTCTTGTCTAATAGCTATCACAAGTAATTCCAGTACTATATTGAAGAGGAGTGGTGAGAGTGGGCATCCTTGTTTTGTGCCCAATCTCAGAGGAAAGGCCCTTAGTTTTTCCCCATTGAGGATAATGCTTGCCGTAGGCTTGTGATAGATGGCTTCGACTATCTTGAGGAAAGTTCCTCCAAACCCCATTTTGGCGAGGGTTTTCATCATGAAAGGATGTTGGATCTTGTCAAATGCTTTCTCTGCATCTATTGATATGATCATATGGTTTTTATCTTTACTTTTGTTGATATGTTGGATTATGTTGATTGATTTCCGAATGTTAAACCATCCTTGCATCCCTGGGATGAATCCCACTTGGTCGTGATGTATGATCTTTTTGATGAGTTGTTGGATCCTATTTGCTAGTATTTTGTTGAGGATCTTCGCATCGGTGTTCATCAGGGAAATTGGTCTGTAATTTTCTTTCTTAGTGGTGTCTTTGTTTGCTTTTGGTACTAGGGAGATATGTGCTTCATAGAAACTGTTTGGGAGAGTTCCTGTTTTTTCAATTTCCTGGAAAAGTTTGAGGAAAACAGGCAATAGGTCTTCTTTAAATGTTTGGAAGAATTCGCCAGTGAAACCATCTGGGCCTGGGCTTTTGTTTTTCGGGAGGTTTTTGATTACAGTTTCAATTTCCTTAACATTGATGGGTCTATTCAGGTATTCCAGGTCTTCTTTCTTCAGTGTTGTGAGATTGTAGGAATCAAGGAATCCATTCATTTCTTTTGGGTTCTCCTTTTTTGTGGCGTAAAGACCTTCAAAGTAGTCTCTAATGATCTTTTGAATCTCACTGGTTTCTGTTATGATGTCCCCCTTTTCATTTCTGATTCGATTTATTAGAGTTTTCTCTTTCTTTCTTTGTGAGACTTGCTAGCGGTTTATCAATCTTATTTATTTTCTCAAAGAACCAACTCTTTGTTTCATTGATCTTTCGGATTGTTTTTTTGGTTTCGATGTCATTAATTTCTGCTCTAATTTTTATTATTTCTTTCCTTCGGTCTGGTTTGGAGTCCTTTTTCTGGTCCTTTTCTAAGGTCTTGAGTCGTGAAGTCAAGCTATCTATGTGGGTCCTTTCTTCCTTCCTGAGGAATGCTTGGAGAGCTATAAAATTTCCCCTTAACACGCCTTTAGCTGCGTCCCATAGGTTTTGGTAGCTCTTGTCTTCATTCTCATTTGTTTCTAAGTATCTTTTGATTTCTTCCTTGATTTCCTTCCTGACCCACTCATTGTTCAAGAATGAATTGTTTAATTTCCAGGTATTTGATTTGATTTTCCGTGTTTGTGAGTGGTTAGCTTCTCTCTTCAGCGCATCGTGGTCTGAAAAGATGGTTGATACAATTTCTATTTTTCCGATTCTATTGAGGTATGTTCTGGGGCCCAGTACATGGTCTATTTTAGAAAAGTTCCATGTGCACTGGAAAAGAATGTGTATTCTTTCTTTTTGGGGTGTAAGGCCCTGTATAGGTCTATTAGGCCTCTCTCTTCAATTTCTTCTTTCAGAGTCAGTGTTTCCTTGTTGAGTTTTGTTCTTGTGGATCTATCTAGAGGCGATAAGGCCGTATTGAAGTCTCCGGCTACAATTGTGCTGTTAGTGATATCCTCTTTGAAGTCTGTTAGGAAATGTTTTAAATATTTAGCCGGTCGTTCATTAGGAGCATATACGTTTAAGAGTGTGATTTCTTCCTGTTGTACATATCCCTTGGTAAACAGAAAATGACCTTCGCTGTCCCTTTTGATCTTTTTCATCCTGAAATCTATGTTGTCGGATACCAGGATGGCCACTCCAGCTTTTTTAAGGGGGTTGTTTGCTTGCAGGATGGTTTTCCATCCTTTGACTTTGAGTCTATGTTTACTCTGTTTGCTCAGGTGTGTTTCTTGCAGGCAACAGAATGTTGGGTTTAATTTCCGGATCCATTTAGCCACTCTGTGTCTCTTGATAGGTGCATTTAGGCCATTGACATTGAGAGAGATTATTGTGATGTGGTTTTGTGTCATCTTTCTGTGGGATTTGTTGTTCTTATGGGGCTCCTCCTTGTCTTACAGTAGCCCCTTTAGACCTTCTTTCAAGATTGGTTTTGAGTCTATGAAGGACCTGAGCTGTTGTTTATCCAAGAAGTAGTGTATGGTTCCTTCGAGTTTGAGTGAGAGTTTAGCCGGATAAAGTATTCTTGGTGAGGCATTCATTTCGTTGAGTTTTTTCACTATGTCCCACCATTGTCTTCGGGCTCGGAGGGTTTCTTCTGACAGATCGGCCGTAAATCTGAGGGGTGCTCCTTTGTATGTGATTTCCTTCCTTGACCTTGCTGCTTGCAGAATTGTGTCTCTATCCATGGTATCCGTCATTCTGACTATGATATGCCTTGGGGTCTTTTTATTCGGGTCTCTTTTTGCTGGTACTCTTCGGACTCCTTGGATCTGGATGCCTGCCTTGTCCAGCTCTGGGAATTTCTTAGCAATGATATGTTTGACTGTGTTTTTTCATTGGGGTTGCTTCCCTGCGGTTCTGGTACTCCAATGATTCTTATGTTGTTCCTCTTGAAGTCATCCCCCAGGGCTCTGATTCGCTCTATAGCCATTTTGAGGTCTTTGGCCATGATTTGTTGTTGTCTATAAGCTTTCTGCAGCTCATCTTCCAGATCACTGATTCTGTCTTCGGCTGTAGTCATTCTACTGTCGAGGGCATCTAGTGAGATTTTTATTTCATCTACCGATTCCTTTATTTGTGAGACTTCCGTTCGAAGGTTTGAAATTTCTGCTCTCATTTCTGCTCTCATTCCTTCCTGTATTTTCTTGGTAGACCGTTCCAGTGCTTCATTCATCTCCTCCCTTAATTTATTGGATGTCTGTTCCATATTTGCTTGGAGTAGTTCGAGTCTCCTCCAGATTTCCTCTCTGAATTGTTTATCTGAGAGGTCGTAGATGTGAGAAGCCCCTGTTGAGGTTTCTGGTATCTTTTCTTCCCCCTCTCTTCGCGGAGGGGATTTCCCTGCTTCTTCATATTGTCACGGAAGTATAGAGTTGGAACCTTGTAGTTATTTATTCCTCTTCCTTTTTGTGTAAAGAAGGGGCTCTGATTGTGCTAAACTTCCCTTATTCCCTGATAGCTTTTATATTGTCAGCCTAAGCTACTGGCTATTTTGCATAAGTGTTTGAGATCGCAAAAGTGAATTTTCAAAGGAATGCACGGTACCGATTGAGCTGAGGTAGGAAAGAATAACTTTGGCCGCGTTAGCGTTGGTGGCTCCGAAAAGAGGCCACGCCCACTTTGAGACCACGCCCACTAAGGTACAGGCCACGCCCCCAGTGTCTTCCTGTTGATGGGGGGGACGGGAGGGCGTGGCCGAGGGATGGTCCTCGTACCTGAAGGACGTGAGCAGTTACAAGCTGGTTCGGGAGACGGGGTGCGCAGGGCGGGCAGGGAGTGGCTTCAGAAGTCAACAGAGCTCTTTTTTTAGAGATTTTGTTCCAAAATATTTTTCAGTATAAACTAATTTTGTATGGATATATTCAAATAAGAAAAAAACAAAGATTTAAGTTGTATCAACTACCAGTAATATAGGTTTTATTCTACTTTAGTTATCCTATTTAGAGCCATTTTCTCCTCAAGAAACCAGGTATTCAGGTAAGACAAAGCATATGGTGAGTAGAAAGCAGAGAACTAGTTCAATCCAGACTATATATTAATTATATAGTCCCCATTTAACCTTCTTTGAAGCTGACATTAGGATCATTTAGGTGATTATTTTCATCTTAAATACACACATCCAGGAGGCCTAGCTACACAATTTGTCAAGGTAGAGGAATTTTTGAAACTACTATTCCAGCTTCTTTTTCCTCCATGATTGTCAATTCCTCTCACAAAATGCCAAAGAAATAGCTCTTAAGTATCTAGCAAAACCATTTTCTCTCCAGACATCATTAACAGAAAAGTTTTGGGGATTAAAAAGAAGACAGATGACATGATACTATACATAACCCTAAAGACTACAAAAATACCTCCTAGACTAGAAACAATGAATTTTTACAGTGAAGTAGCAAGCTACAAAATCAACACATGAAGTTCTGTGGCATTTCTATAAGGAAACAATGAAGTAGAACAAAGGATTTTTTAAAATTTCTTTCCAGGTTGTGCCAAAATCAAGTATCTTGGAAGAAGCTTAAAAGTGAACAGCTTGGGACTGGAGTGATAGCACAGCGGGTAGGGCATTTGCCTTGCACATAGCCAACCCAGGTTTGATTCCCAGCATCCCATATGGTCCCCCAGCACTGCTAGGAGTAATTCCTGAGTGCAGAGCCAGGAGTAACCCCTGTTCAACCCCGGGTGTGACCTGAAAAGCAAAAAAAAAAAAAAGTGAACAACTTATACAAGAAAAACTGTAAGTTACTACTAAAAGAAAGAAAAATTACACACAGAAATGGAAATACTTTCCCTGTTCATGGATCATAAGAATTAATATTACCAAAATAATAATTCATCCCAAAACACTACACAGACTCAATGATGTCCCTATAAATATATTCATAGTTTTCAGGGACATACACAGATATTGTCAGAATTTATGTGGAGTAATAAAACCCCTGAATATTCAAAACAATACTAGGAAAAATTTAAATTACATTACAGAAGTGCTTTAAAAAAACTTTAATTTGCCCCATAGAGTCAGAGAGATATTACAAGAGTTAAGGCACTTCCCTTATATGCTTCTGGCCCCAGTTTCAGCACTTCATGGAGCCCAAGCACTACAGGAAATGATCCCCTAGCACAAAGATGAGAGTAGTTCCAGAACAGTGATGGACATGGCACCTAAAACAGCAAAATAAAATTCATATTTGGGACTAGAATGATAGTACAGAAGTTAAGGTGCTTTTCTTGCATGTAGTTAACCCAAGTTTTATCCCTAGCACCTCATATGGTAATGCCAAGAATTATCCCTGAGCACAAAACAAGGAGTAAATCTGAGAGCATCCAGGTGTGGATCTAAAGACCTGCCCTCAAAAGAGCCTAAACAAAAAAAATTATACTGAAAAGTTATAGTAATCAAGAGAGTATGGTATTGGGTTAAAGACAATCTTCGACCATAGAAAATCATTAAGAGCAGAGACAGACCCTCGGGTATATGGTCAGCATCTTCCACAGAGCAGTTAGGAGGGTGAAGTGACTTGTCAGCAAATGGTGATAGGAAAGCTGGTAAAATATATGTGAAAAAATAAGCTCAGAAACCTATTTCACACCTTCCACAAAAATTAACTAAAAGATGAATTAAAGACCTTAAAAGCAGACCTCAATCTATAATTTATATTGAGGAAAACTTAGGCAGAAACTTTCATGACATAAAATTTAGGGGCATATTCCATGATTCAATGCCATTGACCAAGCAAACAGAGAAATAAATACATAAATAAATAAATAAATAGAATTACATCAAATTAAGAAGCTTCTGCACTGCAAAAGAAATAATGATTGTAATAAAAAAGATACCTACAGATGGAAAAATATATGCTTGCTACTCATCCAATAAAAGGTTAATAGCAAAGATATTCATGTATAATTTAGCAACAAAAAACAACCCCCAAAAATTAAAAGTATAAGCACCATTTTTGTCTCCACCAGAGGACCCTGAATCAGAGCCAGGAGTAAGCCCTAAGCATAGCTGGGTGTGCCCCATACCAGGAAAAAGGGAAGAAAAAGAAAAGAAAATGTCTCATTTGTAAAATGTATAGGTAGAAAGTGGGTTGGAGCAATAGCACAGCAGGTAGGGCATTTGTCTTGCACACAGTCGACCCAGGTTTGATTCCTCTGTCCCTTTCAGAGAGCCCAGCAAGCTACCAAGAGTATCTCGCCTGCACAGCAGGGTTGGCAAGCTACCTGTGGCGTATTCAATATACCAAAACCAGTAACAAGTCTCACGATGGAGACGTTACTGGTGCCCACTCGAACAAATCTATGAACAATGGGATGACAGTGATACAGTGATAGGTAAAGGGATAAATAGTAACTGAGATTTTTGATCCTAATGTCTAACACTAGAACACTAGAACTTGAACACTTCCAAGAGTGACCCATAAACCCAGAGTCTGAAGTAAGCTTTGAGCACTGCTGTGTGTGGTCCAAACACTCCTTCTCCTGCTCCCCCAAATGAAGTATAGGTAGGAATCGCCATCTTCCACTCACCTTCATTCTACTTTAAGAAATTGATTCTGAGTGGTGTCAGGAATGGAGTAAGATAAAAACAAAATGAAATCATAATGCTATTATGATAATAAGAAGAATGCTATAGCTTTTGCAGAAGAAATTTAAGAGCCCTTTTCCTGTTTTACTGAGTAACTTTTGGTGCAATGAGGGTGAGCGAGAAATAAATCATACCTTAGTCCCACGATCCAAGCTTCTCATAAGTATAATTTTCTTATTGCTGGCCAAGAAATGTATGGCACAAAGTAAGCCTTGAAATAATTCAATGAAGATGGTATTTATAAAAGTGGGCAGAACCTGGCAAGCTACCCATGGCGTACTCCATATGCCAAAAACAGTAACAACGACGGTCCTCATTCCCCTGTTCCTGAAAGAGCCCCCAGTAGCCATCGGGTTACACTAGCACGGGACAGGGACAAATGGAGACATTATTGGTGCCTGCTAGAGCAAATTGATGAACAACGGAATGACAGTGATACAGTGGTTTATAAAAGTATGTGCAGGGTCGCAAATACTGATCACGGATAGTGAGATCCCAGAGGATCAGGAGTACGGTGAGACATTTACCCTCTCCAGGATGGAAGGGGTCAAAAGAGTAAAATCCAGTGGAATTTGAGTCTGTAAAAGGGTAGTCAAACCTTAGCCATGGTCATGGGGAAGGCAGACACGCTGCCAATACCCAGAAGTAGAGACAGGAAGGAAAGCTCATGTCTTTGTGCGATCTTATTGATTTCCTGCTAGTGTCTCTTACTGGTTGAATTCAACTGGAATCCTGAAGCAATTCAAGGAAGTCTGCTCTCAAATTCTAAAGACACAGTAGGGAAAATTTTGGATTATTTTTTTGTGTGTGCAAAAACAGCATAATGGAGAAGAACTGCATGTTTGTCTACTTCCATTTTGAGTTACTGGAATGAATTCCAAAGTTGAGGGCATTCTGTATGATGGAAAGAAAAACTGAGTGGTAAAATAGTCATTTCAAATACACATGCCTTCTTTTCCTTTTGAGAACACATTCTGATTTCTATTAATGTTAAAATTAGTTTCCTAAACTTTACAAATGCAAAGTAAGCAAGGCAATACATAAATGAGTATTTTTCCTTATATTTCATGCTCGTTTATTCATTTATAATTTCATTTTCCAGTATTTTTAACAATAACAGCTAATATTAATCCATAATATTTGTGAAACAGACTTCAAATTTTCCTATGTATTGAATCATCAAAATATTAAAATTAGAGCTATTATACTCCAGTTTTTTCTAAATTATGATATGAAAATTTTTTAAATTCTAAGGACTGTAAGGGAGAAGTAGATTTTGAAGATGGCAGGCTCATTCTAAAGCTTCTTTCTTCTTTCTTAAACTTCTTTCTTAACTTCTTTCTTTCTTCCTTTGCTGCACTGTTAAAGGAATATTGGCAAAACCCTGCTATGCTACAGGGACTTTTCTAAGCATTCAACATAAAGGAATGAACAAACCAGACAAACATTTTGCCTCAAATCATGTATATTCTAGCTGTGAAGGTGAACACTAAATAAATAAGTCAATATATTTATAAAATAATTTTGTTTGAAAAGGATGTTACAATTAATACTCCTAGCTTTGTGTTCAGAAATCATTCCTGGGGGTGATTGAAGAATTCCATGAGGTGCTGGGTATCAAACTGGAGTCTGGGCATGGAAGATGAGTGCTAAGCCTTTCGACTATTTCTGTAGTCCATTAATGCTATTTTTAACTAATAGACTGTTATGTCCACCAGCTTTCCATCCCTGGAGGAAGTAGAACTAAATTTTATTTATTCATACGCTGTATTGTTGCTTAATACTCGGAGCCATAACTCTAGGAGCTATTTGCAAAATAAGTTGGTGTTAGTAGGAGAAATATCTGAAGCATAATATAGTTTTTCATGCTTTTAATCTGAAATATATAATACTACCACACACACTACCAGAAATTAGCCATTTGAGTCTAGAGATGGCTGTTGTTGCAACATGTAAAGCTGAGTGTAACTGTAACTGTGCTATTGTAGTACTTTAGTTTGGAGACATTCACACATTAGAATTTACAAGCATTATGTGAAGAAGTCTATAATAGGAATTCATAATTACGTATTTGTATGGCATGGCAGTCAGTAATCAAAATTTAGTGAGGCACGTATACTACCACTGAGTTACCTCCCTGTTGTCTGAGTGGAGTAATATTGGAGACAGCTGTTTAATAAGTAACAGCATTCCTTTGTACTGCATATTGAAGGAAATTCATTGTTAAATTTATTCTTAGTCATGTTACCAAGCCACTTACACATTGAAACTCTTGTAAGCTTTTAAAGGCTTTATTTTCCCCTTTAACTAACAAGATCCAGTAAAATTTAAAGTGGGCTAAAAATTACTCTTACTGAAGTTTGATAGTTAAACATTTTAGATACTATTTGGACATGAGAGTCTGTCTCTAAACACTACAGCTCTTATTGGTGTACTTTGCTTTCTATTCAGGATTTTGTTGCATGAAAATCTCATGAAAATTTGAATCTTGCCCACAGAGATAAGACAGTGGATAAGATGCTTGTCTTGCATGCAGTTCACCTAGGTTCAATCGTCAGTACTACATATGGTCTCCTGAGCACTGCCAGCTATAACTCTCCACCCACCCAATAAAAGAAAAAAAAAAAGAAAATGTAAGCTCTTTCTACTATCTCTAGGTGAGAAGATAGAAATTTATTCTGATTTTCTTAGGATTTTTCCCAGTACATTCTAAGTTGCTTTTCTATAATGCCAAGATTGTGTTAGGCCTTTTTTTGAAATGCTAGGAATTGTACCTAGGGTTGGAACGATAGCACAGAGGGTAGGGCATTCACCTTGCACACAGCTGAACCAGGTTCGGTTCCTCTGCCCCTCTCGGAGAGCCCAGCAAGCTACCGAGAGTATCTTGCTCGAAAGGCAGAGCCTGGAAATTCGATATGCCAAAAACAGTAACAACAAGTCAGTCTCACAATGGAGATGTTACTGGTGCCCACTCGAGCAAATCAATGAGCAATGGGATGACAGTGACAGTGATAACACTGTAAAATATATAAACATTTACACATCTTGAAAAAGAGAACCCCCAGAATGACCACCAACTGGGGGCTCTTTGGCACTATTGTGGCAATGTGGGAAGATGCCATCCTTGATGAGGAATACTATCAACTAGTTCAGCACCTTCATGATTGCACGAAAAATGCCGAGAGTGGGAACACCACAAACAAATGTCTGTTTTCGGAAACTCAAGCTCATTCGCCAATGTGGTTTGGCACAAGTCTCAGGCAACCACAAGCTAACATCTGAGCTCACAAAGCTGTGCAGAGAAACAATAAAGGAAGATCTCAGAGAGAAAAGCAGCAGTGTTGGCTGATGTAGGGAGCCATTTTACAAGCCTGGATCTTATCTTCTAGTCAAGCGGAGGCTTACTTGGGATTCCTGTAACAAGGTCGCCACTGCTGACCTTACTGATCTTATCATTTTGCTATTTGTCTCTCACTAGCCAACGCCCATGCCTGATCTGCATTTTACTACTGTTTGTATGGGGGTCCAAGCATGCATACTATACCACCTCCTTCCAGCAGAGAGGTATAAGTATTGTAACTGCAGTAGAATAAACTCTCTCTCTCTCCCTCCTCCTCCTCCTGGCTCTGCGTCTGTTCATTCTGCTGCATCCCCTCCTTAGCTCCACGAAGGGTCCTCCCTGCTGGACAGGACGGGACCCCACAGGCTGATGTGGGAGAAGTGGGGAAAAGTATTCGCAATGCTCACCTGTCCTTCGCCAACTGCAAGACCAAGATGACTATCCTCTGAGATCCTGACGGATCTATCACATCTTCCAGAAGGGCAATGGACAGGATTATTCACAACTTCTACTCGGATCTCTTCAACAGCCACGTCCACCTGCCCACATAACAAATTCCACAGGATGGATATGTCGTTCCCAATGTCCTCCCTTCCGAAATCTGACATGCCATTTCGTTGGTAAAGACGCATACAGCACCTGGTCCATACAAGGTCAGATCTGACCACCTGAAGAATCTGCCACCAGTACTCATCAATACACTGGCTCAGCTCTTCACACGCTACCTGTCAATATTCAAGGTTCCATCCCAATGGGAAATAAGCAGGACTATTCTGTTGCACAAGAAGGGAGACATCCACGACATCGGCAACTATTGCCCCATCTGCCTGTTATCCGTCATCTATGAGCTGTTCACTCACGTCATCCTGAATAGAATAGGCAAAACACTAGACAAAGGACAACCATGGGAGCAAATCGGGTTCCGAAAAGGATTCAGCATGATCGACCATATCCACATAGTGACCAAACTCATCGAAGTTTCGAGAGTTCAAGATGCTGCTCTGGTCTAATGGTCATCGATTTAAAGAAGAACTTTGATTCTGTTAAGACTGAAGTGGTCATCGAAACCCTAGCTAAACAGGTCTTTAAAACTTGATGAATACATCAAGATCCTCCGCTAACTGTATTACGGATTCACCACCAATATCTCACCATTCTACAAGAAAGTCATCATTGACATGGAGATGGATTCGGCAGGGTGATACCATTTCACCGAAACTCTTCAGTGCCACCCTTGAGAATGTCATGCGATGGGAATAGGAAGGAATGGGAGTGAAGATAGACAGTCGGCAATTACACCACCTCTGCTTTGCTGATGACATCATTCTCATAACACCAAATATTAACCAAGCGGCATAAACGCTGGCCGACTTCGACCACCAGTGTGGAAAGGTTGGATTGCAGCTGAATCTCACGAAAGCAATGTTCATGAAAAATAATCTAGTCCCTGATGATCCATTTGCTCTCAATGGAATGAACATCTCTGAATGCAGCAACTATGTGTATCTGGGTTGAGAACTCAACATGAGGAATGACTTGGCTCCAGAATTGCGCAGGAGGAAGAGAGCAGCGTGGAAAGCCTTCAAGAGCATCAAAGAAGTGGTTAAGAGGACAAACAACCTCTGGCTCCAGTCACATTTTTTCGACTCCACCATTCTTCCTGCACTAACGTACACCTCAGAGACCTGGGCCCTATGCAAACAGGATGAGAAAACTATCTGGTATCCCAAAGAGGAATCTAAAGAGCTTTGCTAGGAGTATCATGTCTCACTCAAGTGAGAGAAGGAATCCGGAGTTCTGTCGACGGTCAAGAATAAGGGATGCTGTCTCGTTTGCCAACGTGTCAAAAATCAGGTGGGCCAGACACATAATGCGATTCAGAGATGACCACTGGACTAGACCTGTTACTGACTGGAATCCACGGGATATCAAAAGAACACGTGGTCGCCCACCAATGGGATGGTCAGACTTCTTTGTCAAAACCCTGAATGAATGATTTGAGGCTCTTCCTGGAGTGAGCAGATATCATTGGGCTACACTAGCATGAGACAGGGACAAACGGAGATGTTACTGGCGCCCACTCAAGCAAATCGAGGATCAACGGAATGACAAGCATCAAGTGATACAAGTGAAAAAGAGAGAACAAAAGCAGAAAATTAATTTGTAGGTTTTTAGGTAAAAAAATTCATTTGTAGGCATCTTAGTTCATTCATATAAATATTAAAAATTACTATATTGATATCTAAAAATGTAATAGACATTGCATCGGCTCACAGGCTAACGTCCATTACAAGTTAGAACTACATATAGATTAAGTAAATTGCATTTAAACAAAATTATAAAGCCAATTAAGCTGAAGAACTAAGAAGATAAGTCTAAGTTAAATTCAGAACGTTTTATTTTTTTAACTTTTATTCGTATTTTTCTTTTTCACAGTGAAGAGAAGGAAACAAAGTTGTATTTCACTCTTAATTATAGTGTTGCAAAATCAGCGCTGTAATTAGAGCTGTGAAAATTGTCTGGCTACAGATTTTCTTTGAAGTTTGAAGGAGTGACAAATCCTATCGATAGTAATTTATAGGAGTCGCATCAAAGTGCATCAAAGACATACTCTAACTTCTTAAGGTTTCTTCAGCACTTTTTGTATGTGACAACTGCTAATTGTTAGCATTTCAGTATGTAGTAGCTGTTTACAAATATTCAAGCTTGCCTTTATAAAAGGTTTACCACTTTTTTACCACTTCTCTTTCATAACAATAATTTTACACTTAGAATATTAAAGAAGTGTACAGGATAAAAATATCAGGTAAGTATTAAAGTCAACGCTTTCACCTCTTCATTTTTCTATGGCATCAAAAGGATAGCTACTCATTGAAAATGAAAATAAACTAATTATCATAGGATTAGATTCCTTGATTTCAATGAAGAGGTTACCTAAAATGCAGTCCAAAAATCTTTAGGAACATTTATGCTGGCCTATTTTAGGGCTTATTATTTTTATTAAGAGTTGATTGCCATTACCTGTTATATTTACTGAATCAACTAGGCAAAGCCTATAACTTATAAAGCCTATAAATAAATAAAATACACCTAGTATAAATGTATTTTTACTAAATTTTATATTAATTAGGTTTCTTGATTAATTCCTCATACTTTTATTCACTTTAAGTATATATATTTTTGATGAGATCTAAATTAAGTCACAGGAGAAAATATTGAATAAGTAATAAGTTAACTAAATAGGAGATGGTTGGGTACATGCCTTGCATTTGAGAGGCGCCTTCCCAGCAACTACCCAGCATTTTGCAGGTGCAGCTACAGCTACCCTGAAGACCACCTTCATGGTCCAGCCTGCACTCCCCACATGTTCCACTTCGAAAACAGAAACTGACTAAAAAGATAACCAAGGGTAGTAATATTATTTAACACTTTTAAAACTTGTCCCTCTCTGTTGGCGGATGACCATGATCCCGGAGGCCAGCTAAACTACTTTTGGTACCAGCAGCTTCTTGCAGAAATGTCTCTAGACTGTGAACTAAGCCAAGGCCCTATGCTGCCCCGGGAGGGGAAAGGTTCTTCTCTCTCAGCTTTACCTTTCCTAAAGAGAGGTACAAGCTCGCAATGATCCAATTTCTGGCAGAAATTTCCCTGGACTTAGTAACTAAAATACTAAAATACAGAAATCCAAAACCACGTGATCGAGACCTCATATCTCTTCATTCTCAGCAATGGAAAACAAATTATTAAATGCTTTCTTTTCAACAGGTCTGACTTTGGGGGGAAAACTCCAAACAATATTAGTGAGATTTTTTGTGGAAATATTGAATGCATTTCCAAAATACATTCAAAGTATGTATTTAAAAGTATATATACATTCAAAATACAAATCAAAGTAAAGAGAAAGTAAAGTGATAATTATCAGCTACAGAGGCAGGGGATGGGTGGGAGGGGGGAGGTATACTGGGGTTCTTGGTGGTGGAATATGTGCACTGGTGAAGGGATGGGTGTTCGACCATTGCATAACTGAGACTTAAGCCTGAAGGCTTTGTAGCTTTCCACATGGTGATTCAATAAAAAAAAAAAATAAAAATTGAGAACATTAACTATACCCCCTCCCCAAGTCACCAGACAATGTTCCTTTAAAAATAAAAAATAAATAAAAATAATAAATAAAAAATTAAAATAAATAAAAGTTACTCTTTTCCACTGCTGCACGAGCACAATCCCAGAGTCAACTGAACTACTTTGGACACAAGCAGCTTGAAGAAATGCCTCCAGACTGTGATTGGAGCCACTGGCCCATGCGGCACCAGTGGGGCAGGATTTTTCTCTCTCAACCCTTCCTTATTGGGAACAGCATGGCGATTGCCGGTTTTTAGAACACAGAATACACGTACCAGCGGGACGCCCGGGAGATCCCAGGGGGCGGGATTGCCAGACCCGCCCTTTGCCAATATTTAAGCACAGCGCCACATGGGTACAGTCTTTTCCACTGTTGCATGAGCATGATCCCGGAGGCAACTGAACTACTTTGGACACGAGCAGCTCGCAGAAATGCCTCCAGACTGTGATGGGAGCCACTGGCCCATGCACCGCCAGCAGGGCAGGGTTTCTCTTTCTAGGCTTCTCCATCATATGAGCACCACAAAAGGGAAGTTAAAGCTTGCAGTGATGCAATTTCTGGCAGAATTTTCCCTGGACTTCATACAAAAACCCAAAACCACATGCAGCCGCGTGACCTAATATCTCTTAATAGTCAGCAATGTGAAACGGTTCCTTCTTAACAGGTTTGACTGTGGGGGGAAACTCCAAATAATAATACTGCGTCTTTTGTTGAAATATTGAAGGTAATCAAAGTAGAAGCCATTTCTCTAGACTGTGAACTAAGCCATAGCCCCACAGTGGCCGAGGAGAGGAAATATCCTCCTTTCTAGGTTCTTTTCACTTTTGGGGGAGAAATGCGGTGTGGCCTCCACCATATTATGAGGTCTATTAAGCAGGCATGAACTTAAAGGCGCGGGAATGGGAGGGAAAAAAAATATGTACTTGGAACAGCATCCCCGAGGCATGCACACCAGTGAATTATGGCAAATGGATATTAGTTATGTCACGTGCTTCCCCAAAAAACCTTTTATGCATGTAGCTATAGATACTTACTCTCACTTCCTATGGGCTGTTCCCATGTCTTCTGAGAACCAAAGCAGTTTGCTTGTTTCTACTACAATGTTTTTCTGTCATGGGCGTTCCCTTTGCTATTAAGACTGACAATGGCTCAGCCTATACCAGTAAAGCTTTTAAGGCTATCTGTGAAAAATGGCAAATTAAACACATTACTGGAATTCCTTATAACCCACAGGGACAAGGCATAGTTGAGCGTGCTCATAGAACTCTCAAAACACAGTTATTAAAAAACAAAAAGGACAAGAACTCCTTGTCCTTGACATTGTTCACTTTAAATTTTTTAAATTTACCTCAAGGAAAGCCACATACAGCAGCTGAAAGGCATTTCAAGGAAGGTATGCAGGCTCAAGAAACTACTAATTCTCCTATTTGGATTAAAATTGACAAAGAATGGGTAGCAAGGAAACTCCTCATTCAAGGAAGAGGCTATGCTTTAGTTTCAACAGATGATAACCCCATTAAGAAACTTTGGGTTCTACCAAAACTGAGAGGCCGCTAAGTGTGGTTACTCGACCTCATACCTCTTCATCCTCAGCAATGGAAAACAAATTATCTAATGCTTCCTTTTCAGCAGGTCTGACTTTAGGGGAGAGACTCTCCAAACAATAATAGTGAGTTTTGTTGAAATATTGTATGCAATCAAAGTGAAAGTAAAGTGAAATTTATCAGTTACACAGGCGGGGGGGGGTTAGGGTGGGGGGGCTAGGGGCGTGGGGGGGTTTGGGGTGTGAGGGGGCGGGGTGGAGCTATACTGGGATTCTTGGTGGTGGAATATGAGCACTGGTGAAGGGATGGGTATTCAAGCATCGTATAACTGAGATTTAAACCTGAAAACTTTGTAACTTTCCACATGGTGACTCAATAAAAAATTTAAAAAAAAAGAAAGAAACTTTGGGTTCTATTTTGTCTCATCAGGAATCGAATTCATCCACCTGAGTTGGCCCTCAGACCATCAAAGACTCCACAACCTTCAAAAACCCAACTCCAAGCCATTGCAAAACCTGTCCAGGCTGAAAATCAAGAAACCAAGAAACTGGAGGAACTTCTATTGACAGAGGATCTGCTGAAGAAAATGCAATCTCTACAGGTCAGCAGAAGAAACCCCCAGACAAAAGCCTCTAGTCCTTGTACTATATTATAGGGTCACACCAAGGATCAGATCCGAAAAAAAGAAGCTATCCCTAGAACTCCCTACACTCTCTTTACCCCTAAAATTCTATTCTTGGTCATAATGGCAGTCTTGTTCTGCAGTCCCATGGTAAGTGAAGCTAAACATGTCTATTGGACTTACATTCCTCACCCTCCACTGTTACAGGTTGTGGATTGGACCATTGCAGGACCCCGTGTTTGGACTAAAAATTCTTTCTTTTTACCTTATCCATGGGATTCACAGATGCCTCAGTTGCCAAATGAAGAAGAAACACCTTTTAATTTTTCTCTAGGATACCCACTCAATGTTGTTTGCATTGGAATGCCTCCCTGTCTTCCTCTTCATCCTCAAACTTGGATTCATACCAAGCCCCCTATACATACCACCTCTGATCACTCACAAAAGGATTTTTTCTTTTACACATGTCCTTTCCATTTATGTAACACCTACTAACTTAACCTCTCGAGGTCAATCCTCCATTCCAGTTTGTGAATCCATCTCTATGAAAGACTGGAAATACTTGCCTAGGAAGTGGACTGAATGCCGGTCCCCACTAGGCAAACTATCTCATCGAGATGATTATGAGTTGGTAGACTTGGGCCCTAGAGGCAAGTTCATTCCTGATTGTACTGATGATCCTGGTTAAGATAAATGCAATTTTCTCCCTGCAACCAATTTGCCTATCACTTCTCCTTTTAGCTCTCATCTGAGCTTTCATATGTGGACCCACAACCTGCTGGAATGGTACATTGGGGGGTACTACCCCCCTAGCCCTCAAGCTATGTGTAGTGGAACACTCTTTCCGGAACATACTGACATATGGAAGGTGATTGCAGCCTTAGGCCCTGGCCACTATAGGGATGGATATTTACGTGGCTCTAAACAGCTCAATTTTACTTACTACATCCGTTACAAGTCCTCTTTTCACATGCAAGCATGTGTCAAGCATCTTTATGTGTTTGCTCGAGGCACTCTTTCTTGTCGCAATTGTGCATTATTTTCCTGTCTCAATTCTTCCCTCTCAGTCCAAGGTTCTTCCCACAGTATAATTTTATTAAAGGCCAGATCACATATATGGCTACCAGTGAACCTGACCAGAGAATGGCAACTCTCTCCTGCTGAAGGACTCCTGACTGAAGTTGTGACACGACTGCTCTGGCAATCCTGACGATTCCTTGGACGCCTGATTGTAGCTACCCTGGGACTCATCGCTGTGACCACTACTGCTGCTGTTATGGGAACAGCTCTTCAAACCTTGATCCAGACTCACGATTTTGTCAAAACATGGCAAAATGACTCTCACCACCTCTGGACAGTGCAAGCTGCCATCAACCATGACATTGAACAATGATTGGACACTTTACAACAAGTGCTACTTTGGGCCCAGGGGTGGATTGATATCTTAGAGAAACAAACAAAACTATTTTGTGACTGGAATAGTTCTTCTTTCTGTGTCACCCCCCATAGATATAATGGGTCCGCTCATACTTGGGACAAAATTAGATACCATTTGCAAGACCTGAAAAGAAACATGTCTCTAGATACTCTCACCCTTCAGAATGAGATTGTTTGAGTGTTTTAAGGATAAACTCCAAGGAACTCAGTACGACGAAAACTTAGCCCAGGGTATTGCGGATGCATTACAGGGCCTTGACCCAAGGTCATGGTGGCAAAGCATTATGCATGCCATTGGTAGTGCAGGTAGTGATATATAAGGTAGTGCTTATGTATTTTATGATACATAAGGTAGTATCTTATGTATCATGTTCATTCTATTAGTTATAGGATCCTGAATCTTTCAAAAAAGACTAGCCAATACTGAGCCCATGGCCCATCTGAATTATTACGATCTTTGGCGTTTTGTAAACAGAGAAGGGGGAGATGTTGGAGTATAGCTCTGAACATTTTAGGATAACATTGATCTGTCCTTCCTCCCTTGTCACAGGGAGCTTAGGTTTAGACACTCCTGAAGACACTCCCAGAGACACTCCCTTCCTCTATTTATCTGTAAACTCTTCTCTGCACCCTCCTTCCCAACCAGTTAATAACCTTTTCCCCTAATCAGATTCTGTTAACTTGTAAGATACAATACAAGACATTGAACTTGTATTGTAAGATAAATATTGCTCTTCTCTCTTTTGCATATTTTACCTTAAAGCAATGTCCTTTCTGTATGGATACAGGAAGACAGTTAATATTATGCTTTGTAACTTGGGAGTTGGTTGACTCCAAATAATATTTACTCTTGGGCATCTGCTTTCTCGACTCCATTGCCCTTCATTCCTAGCACCCCAAAAGCGGGGTCCTGATGAGGGATGGAATTGACCCAGGGCAAGCTGTGAGCTACCCTGGCATCGAAATGGGCCAGACCAAAGCACCACAATACTCACCTACAAGTTCAAGTCATGATCATGGACAATGCTGTCATGATCCAAAGGTAATGACGAGATTAGGACCCTGCTGGGGTTAGGAAGATTAACCTGGCCTGAGGACTGTGGTCTGGAATGTATAGTGAGATGTCCTAAGGAATAACTAAACTTTAAGGTTATATCACTTACTGTGCTCATACAGAATGACATTGCTAGAAATATTAGAAGTAGATTTACTACAACTATGTAAGTGGATTACTAGTTGAGGAAAGGAGAAAGTGACACACCCTTGTTTGGATCCCACCCTTGAGCAGATTTTATATCCTTAGATGAGATTTTTGTCCCTGAGGAGTGGTCTTACCTCTCTTTGTTGATGTATTAATGTTCAGACCCACCTTTGTGTTACCACCCTATGTGATTGCTATATAAACTTAAGACTATAAGATCTGGGGGGAGAGAGAAGAGACAGACAGACAGACAGAGAGGAGAGAGGAGAGAGAGATAGAGGAGAGAGAGAGGAGAGAGAGAGAGAGAGAGAGAGAGAGAGAGAGAGAGAGAGAGAGAGAGAGAAGCAGAACGGGAAAGGAGATTGGAATAAACTGCAACTGAGACCAGCCTGGCACTTGTTCCTTCCTTCGCCTGCCCATCTCCATCAGCCTCCCCGGGGTGGGGGAAGTGGCGTGAGACTACCAAACTCGGGCGGCGGGAGAAATAGAGCCCTACTGCCCTGCCCTTCTCCTTTTGTGAACACAATGTGAACAATGTAATATAGGACATATTCTTTTTCTGGGAGCTAGTTAATGGAAGGATTTTATCTTTAAAAACTCATCAAGCTTATGATCAGAATCAGTGAATTTACATATATACAAATTTACTATAATTAACACTTCTAATTTTGTTTCCATACTTTTGGGGCGCTTTGGATTTTGGTTTTGGAGCATACCTGGTGGTGCTCAGGGCTTACTTCTGGCTCTGTGCTCAGGGGCCACTCCTGACAATGCCCAGGGAACCATATGTGGTGCTGCAGACTATTTCCACACATTTCTGTGGGGCTGTAACCACATTTTTAATAATCTCAAGAGAATTCTTCAGATAGTATTATGGATTTGCTTATGTTTGCCATATATCACTGTCTTCTACTGCCTGCTAAAGATCTTGACCATAGAACTGACTAAACAGGGGGCTGGAGCGATAGCACAGCGGGTAGGGCATTTGCCTTGCACGCGGCCGACCCGGGTTCGAATCCCAGCATCCCATATGGTCCCCTGAGCACCGCCAGGAGTAATTCCTGAGTGTAGAACCAGGAGTAACCCCTGTGCATCGCCGGGTGTGACCCAAAAAGCAAAAAAAAGAAAAAAAGAACTGACTAAACAGGCCACATAATCATACTCCTGGCTCTGAGCTCAGGGATCATTCCTGGCAGGGCTTTGGGGATCATATAGGGTACAGAAGACTGAACCAAGATTAGCCCCATATAAGGCAAGAGGCTTACCAGTTATTGATCCAGCCTAGAAAAGGCCACATTTTAAATTTATTTTTGCCACAAAACCAAGACCTTTCTTTGTTTCCTGATGACTTTTTTTTTTTTGCTCAAGTACCCATATTTGGTAAAGGCTTATTTGTCTTATTTGTCTTCCTGTTATTGAAAATTCTCTTCAGTCTCATTTTCTGCAATTTTGCTACAGGATCTCTTGTCTTTAACAACCCTGGAAAGAGCTTAAGCTCTGGATTTTCTATATTGTTCTCAATTTGTTTGTAAATCAGCTCATTTATTCCCTTCCCTTATTACTTTCTAAAATGCCTTGTTAAGCAAGAAGTGAACATACTCCCAAAGGTTGACACTTTTTTCCCAAACCAATTATACAACGTCATATGCAATCAGGACTTCATGAATTTTCAATTAATCTAAGCTGCTGCTTTTTTCCTAATGTTTTGCTATGGCATGAAAAAGATTTCCAGATCCCACCTTAGCTATCTTATTTAGTTTCCATAACTGGCAACGAATCCAAAGTTATGATTTTTTTATTTTTCCTTTTTTTTTAGAATAACACCTTTAACATGGTTTTCAACTCAAATTTCTTACATACAAGAGGCAGAATTTTATTTTCCTTTTGATGGAGGGATGGGGAGAATCACACCTGTATTACTCCTGCTCTGTGCCAGGAATCACTGCTGTTGGGGTCAAGGGAACCACAGGATATGCCAGGGATTGAATCCAGGTCAGCCACATGCAAAGCAAACATTTTACCCACTGTACTATCTCTCTAGCCCCTGCTTCTTCCCCTTTTCCCCCTACAACTTACAAAAGTTTTCACTATATCATACATGCTCTGCATAATTATTTGAAGATTGATTTATACTATTTTATCCTAATTTTTTATTTTAGGTTTTAATAATAAATATTCTACCATTTATAGTCTAGATTTTTATATTATGCATAATGAACATTTAGTCTATTAGACAATTGTGTTTAAGATATTTTGCTATTTGTGGCATATGGATACTTCTTAAAATATTACATATAAGACTCTCACTCCCATATGACCCAGCAATTCAACTTCTTGGTGTCTTCTCAGGAATCCAAAAGCATTTACTCAAAAGTTATAAACATGTCTATGTTCATTGTAGTACTATTTACACATAACTAAATCTGGAAACACTCTAAATGTCTAATGACAAGTTCATTAACTTAATGAATAAGAAGCTCTCTATATATACATACACTGAAGAAAAGTTAACATCTTGCTGTTTGCTACAACTTGGATGGAACTAGAAGAGTTCATGTTAAGTGGTACAAGTCAGAAGGAGAAGGACAAATACAGGATAATTTCACTCATATATGGTATCACTGTATCACTGTATCACTGTCATCCCATGCTCATCAATTTGCTCCAGCGGGTACCAGTAACATCTCCATTGTGAGACTTGTTGTTACTGTTTTTGGCATATTGAGTAAGTCTCAGGTAGCTTGCTAGGATCTGCCATGCAGGCGGAATACTCTAGGTAGCTTGCCGGGCTCTCTGAGAGGGACAGAGGAATCAAACCCAGGTCAGCCATGTGCAAGACATACACCCTACCCACTGTGCTATCACTCCAGCCCATATATGCTATATAAAGAAATAAAGCAAGGCAATGGGTAGTATTTCCTGATAATAAACATTTTGGTTTTGACCACAAAACTGAGATTTATCAATAACAAAGGGGGAAAGTGGTTTCGGTGGAAAAGGAAGAGGTAGACTGGAATTGGTAAAAAGAAGTGTTACAATATTTGACATTTCCTGGCAGTGAAAGTGTAGCAACTTTGTAGAACCAAAGCACAAAAGTTAACACTATTATAATCATGTTTCCTCAACTATAAGAAAAGTAAATATAAAATATTTTAAATTTAATTATACCATGTACTTTTGACTTTCTATTTTAACAAAATTAATTAGTCATAGCTACTTGTTATCATAAAAAGAAATTTAGAATCTTTAGAGAATGGATTCGATGGGTCTCAAGGTGTATTCATGCTTTACATTACGGAAGTGTTAAGGGTTGGCAGATCTCTGCCCGGGGGAGGCTCAGAGGAACAAAAGAACAAAACCAAGACAACTCTTTCTGCAAACGCACAGGGTTTATTCAAGCCAACATGTTGGTGACCCTACAGCGTGCCTGAAAAGCCAGCACGTCTGAGGGCCTCGAACTCAAAAATCAAACCGTTTTTGTACCCTTTTGGGGTAGAAAAGAGAATGACACATCATATTGGATCAAAGGGAATTTGCACCTATTGAATCAAAGGGAATCACACATAGGTCACTTAACTTGCTTATCTCAACATTTGTTAACTGTTAACTGTTTCCTTGCAAATGTTTGCTTTACAATCCCTAGAGCAGTTTGTTGGCCCATTTGGTGATGTTTCCTGCCCAGTGGTAGGTCTCGAAAACATCTTTCAAAGCAGCCAAGCAGTTACAAAGGCAAATTCAGCTTTAGCAGAAGCGAGTTTTTAACCCTTAACCTGCCCTCCTCTTCAGAAGAAGAAAATCAAGTTAACTTAATGAAGAAAATGATATTGAAAAATGTATTGACAGAGAGGCATATTAAGCCTTTAGAGGTAAATGTCAGAATTTTATCGTTGAAAAACCAAAATGGTTACTCTATAGTACTACTTTTTAAAAAAAGATTTAAAATATAGTTCAAGCATTCATTTTTTAAATGAAAGGAAGAAATTAAATTTTTTTAAATGTATAAAACTAGGACCAAATCGATAGTTCAAAGAACTTAAGCAGTGATGTTCAGAGCTTTATTTTGTGCACCACCTGGGGTGACCCTAAGAGCCCTTAGGGTGACATACTGGGGTGACCCTCGAGGTTCCCACCAGTGCCAGATCTTAGTACAGTTGTGACAACAGACCCAAGCACAGAACTGATAATCAGCACCACTACTGGACCAAAAGGCAAAAAGAACAATGAGGCTTTAGTTATCTGTTTAACACATACTAGAATTCAAAAGGATTTTTTTTCCTTTTTTTTTTCCTTTTCAAAAGGCAGAGTCTCTTGCCTGTGGGCCTGGCAGTCTTCCCCAGGGCCTCTAGGAGGGGATGGGCTCCAGCTTCCCTCCCCGCCCTGAGTAGAGCTCCCTGCGGCCGAAGACCTCCGGGACCTAGTCACAGCCATGCTCAAGGCCCCTCTCCACAAGTTCGGACAAGCCTCACGAATTTCCCATTTCCCAGTAGCTAGGCGATCACACTCAGGGACTGCCCCCAGAGCCATGTAATCTCATCCATGGCCAGCATTCAGAGACTTAAAAGCAAGCTCCCAGAAACTTATAGCCTACTTTTCCTCTGGGAGAACCTGGCAAACTACCGGGAGTTTCCTGCCCACATGGGAGAGCCTCGCAAGGTCCCCATGGTGTATTAATATGCCAAAACCAGTAACAAGGTGGGTCTCATTCTCTTGACCCTGAAAGAGTCTCCAATGCAACATCATTGGGAAGGACGAGTAAAGAGAGGCTTCTAAAATCTCAGGACTAGGATGAATGGAGACATTACTGAGACCACTCGAGAAATTCGATGATCAACGGGATGATGATTGATGGTGATGATGATGATGATGATGATGATGATGATGATGATGAGAATTCAAAACACTAAAAAGCGAAGAAAAATTTTTAAAGAAGTTTAACATTAGTCTAAAAGTTAAACCATGTCTAAGATAATTTGGAATAAAGATACTTTCTCAAAATGTAACATTCTCTTCCTGAATTCTGTTGCTTGCCAGGAAGTGCCTTATTTATACTTCGGTGCCTAGAGCTTTAGTTTTCACTTACGTGCTCATTTCTGTACCTCTACTCTCATGCAAACATTTTTTGCTTTTTTTAGGGCCACACCCAACAACGCTAAGGAGTTAGTCCTGTCTTTGCACTCAGGAGTTATTCCTGATGGTGCTTGGGGAACCATATGGGAACCAGGAATTGAACCTGGTTCATCAGCGTGTGAGGTAAGTGCCTAGTCACTACACTGTCACTCCAGCACCTCACAGAAACATTTTATGGATGTCAAGTAATCCTTAGGTGAGTAAGAGAAAATTTGAATATTTTCATTTTTACCACTAAATTTTTTAATAAAATTTATACACTAAAATAAACCTTTTTGGAGTTGGAGTGTTAGCACAGCAGGTAGGGCTTTTGCCTTACACATGGCCGGCCCAGGCTAGATTCCCAGCCTCCCATATGATCCCTTGAGCATCATCAGGAGTAATTCCTGAGTGCACGAGCCAGGAGTAACCCCTGTGCATCGCTGGGTGTGACCCAAAAATAAATAAACAAATAAATAAATAAACAAAATAAATTTTTTCTTTCTTTTCTTTTAATTTTATTTTATTGTATCGCCGTGACAAAAGTTACAAAGCTTTAAGGTTTAAGTCTCAGTCATATAATGATCAAACCCCCATCCCTTCACCAGTGCCCCTGTTCCCCCACCAAGAACCCCAATATGCCCCCTCCCACCCACCCCCACACCTGAGTGGCCAATGATCTTCACTTTATTCTCTCTATACTTTGGATACATTCAATATTTCAACAGAGAACTGACTATTATTATTTGAAATTTTACCCCAACAATAAAACCTGCTGAAAAGGCATCATTTGATAGTTTGTTTTCCATTGCTGAGAATGAAGATTATAGGAGCTCGCGCGGCTGCAACAGTGGCCACGCGGTTTTGGATTTCTGTTGTTTTAGCTCAGTTTACAGTCTAGATGCATTTCTATAAGTTTCTGGATACCAAAATGGGTTAGTAGCCCTCCCGGATCATAGTCTTTAAGGAGCAGAGGGGCCAGATCTCATCTGGGCCAAGGGCATGCCGGTAACACCCCTATCCCATGACCTCTTGCGCACCGCATCACAACAAGCAAGTACCTCTGGGTTGTGAGTCCTAGAAAATGGCGGACACCACGTGGACGCTGGTGCTGCTGCTGCTGCTATCTTCCCCGTAGAAAGAAAGTGTTGGGAAAGAAAATCCTTCCCACTCCCGGGACGGCATGGGGTCGTAGCTCAGCTCACAGTCTAGATGCATTTCTATGTCTCTGGGTGCCAAAATGGATTAGTAGTCCTCCCAGATCAGAGTCTTTAAGGAGCAGAGGGGCCGTGGTGTGTACGGCTGCTCCAGATCTCATCTGGGCCGAGGGCGTGAAAAATAAACTTTTTCAATGTGGGAAGGGCTTTTGAAAGAATCTGGAGGGATAAGCCTCGTAACAAGAAATGCTGTTTTTTTGGCCAGTCAAGCTGAAAAGTATTTGATGATTCTAGAGAGAGCAAATGTTACCTGATGATTACATATCTCTTCTATCTATATGATTTTAATAATAATATTTTGTGACAAGTTATGAAGAGCATCCCTTTAGGTATATTATGGTACTAAATATGCTAAACAATGGGGCCAGAGAAATAGGACAACAGATATAGTGCTTGCATTGCATGCAGCCAGTCAGAATTTGATCTCTGGCACCGAGTTCCCCCAGCAGTGATCCCTGAACAAAAGTCTTGTAGTAAGTCCTGAGCATTACAGAGTGTGACCCAAAAATTGAAATAATAAATAACAATACTGAACAAAATGAAAAGATGTTTCTAAAACTAATGAATGTATAGAACAAAAATCTAGCATGAACTAGCTCCAAATAAACAAATACAAAGCATAATGCTCTAAATCTAATAATCAGAATTCCAGAAAAATTACAAAACATCCATAAAAATGAACAAAGTTCAGTGTCCAGATGGATTGGAAACAGAGATGCATTTCCTGAGAAAGAAACCTCAGAAGATGCAGCAAACAGTCATCAAGAAGAGAAATAACCCCTGAGCATGGCCAGGTGTGGCTCAACATCCCATCTTCCTCTCCCAAAAATATGACTTCTAATACTTCGTCCTTAGGGACAGGAATCTGATGCCATAATTACCACATTGGAATTGGAGACAAGAAAATGTAGTGTGTCAAAAAAAAATGTTAAGAGTTACTGGCAGGCTCTATCTTGGCAACCTCTCTTGACCTCCCTGAGAGCAGTGCTGGTTGACTCCATACCGAATCAAACTCCTGATGATAGCAAAACTTGAGGCCATACCCCCAAGGAGATTGCTATGCAACTCCAGAATATAACTCTGCTACCTAGGGACTGAGAATATTTTCTCTTGGCAGACAAATGAATACAACTTACTGTAGTTCACATCTGATTGCTAGCCAGAAAACACAATCCCCAGAAAAAGCACCCAGTGGGCTTTTAATGTGTCATCACTGAACTCCATCACCTGCCACACTCCATCACCTGCCGCACTTGCTTACAGGCCCACAGGCAGCCAGGTGGCATATTCTGTCACCAGATAGTGCAGAGGCCTCAGCCTCATCTTAAAAACACCCTGACACAGTTTCCTTGTCACCACTCATGTCTGTCTGATTTCAGTAGCCTGGTGGCCATGGTACAACGGTGACTTTGAACTCAAGGTTAATGCTAAGACCTATTAAAGTGTGTGCAGTTTCCCACAAATACCAGTTATTTTTGATCCCTGGTCCCACCCTGATATGCCAGAGTGTAGCCAGGCCTTTGCACTGAGAAACAGCAGATATACAGGCAAGAAGGAGAAATTCAGCAACACTGAAGGATCAAGACAATAGCCTGGAAATAACTCATCATGCAAGCTAGAAGGGGAAAAATTTAAGCAAACATCCTAAAAATGCTCAGTGAAATAGGAAAGATAGAGGACATTCTAGAGAAGTCCAAACAGAAATCCTTGTTACATCCTATAGTAGATAAACTTAAAAAAACTTAAACTTAAAATACAACCACATGGTTCTTCTATAAACATACAAGTCCAGTTCTTCTTTAGGATATTTAGGATCTTTTCATGCCTCTCTCGGTATATATTACCCCACCACAACCACAACCAAAGGACCAAGATCTGTCCATCATAGTCCATCAGGCCATGTCCCCATTTCAAATCACATCTTGCACACTAATAATCACAGACACTTCTGCAACCTGAGTTCATGAGTTTGTGTGTGTAAAAGCACATGGTGAGTAAGAATGTTCATTTCTGCTTTTCACATTAGCATAATGCAGGTCTCAAAAAAAGTGTTTGGGAAATTCCCTTCACTTAAATAGCTTGGAGTACCTGAGGATTTTTAAATGTTTAGTAGAACTCACAAATGATACCATCCTTTCCATGAGTTTGAATTTTGGATAGATTTAATTACTGTTTCGATTTCTTTGCTTCTAATTGTTTTTTTTCCCATTTTCTATTTCACCCCAATTCAGTCTTAGGAGGGTTTATGATCCTAAGAATTGATTTATTTATTTTAGCTTCTCTAAACTTAATGGCATACAATTGTTTATAGTTTGTTCTTAAGGTCCTCTGTGATTTATGCAATTATTCTTGTAACTTCTCTGCTTAATTTTCGGACATATTTTTTAGGTTTCTCTCAACTTTTCTTTGTGAGGCTAGCTGAGTGTTTGTCATTTTGTTGACCCCTTTGAAGAACCAGCTCTTGGTTTTGGTTTTATTAATCCTTTTTGTTAATTTCTTAAATTCTGTTTATTTATTTCTGCTCTAATTTTTTTTCTTTTTGGGTCACACCCAGCGATACTCAGGGGTTACTCCTGGCTCTGAACTCAGGAATTACCCGGGGCTGTGCTCAGGAGACCATATGGGATGTTGGGAATCGAACCTGGGTTGGTGCGTGTAAGGCAAACGCCCTACCCACTGTGCTATTGCTCCAGCCCCTGCTCTAATTTTTTAGTATTTCCTTCCTTCTACTGACTTTTGGTTTCTTTTTTCCTAGTCCTTTTTAATTGCTTGCAGTTATAGTTACTTGAGATTATGTTTAGTTTTTACTTGTAATCCTATATAGCTATGAACTTCCCTCAATACCACTGCTCTGTGTATCATATATTCTGATAGCTCATGTATTCTTTGTTTCTAGGAAAATTTTAAGTTTACCCTTGATTTATTAATTGATTTAATCAGTAACTTAGTAACTGCCTCTGGTTTAGTATTCACATATGTAGGTTTTTCTAACTTTTCATGTTTGATTTCTGCTATTCTGACTGCGATGAAAAGGATTGTTTTTATTGAATTCCACATTAGTTTTTATAAATATGGCTTTCATTAGAATTTTTTGGTTTTTTTTTCTTTTTGGGAGGATGCCACACATTACAATGCTCAGTGATCACTCCTGGCAATGCTCAAGGAGCCATATATGGCACCACAGTTGAACCTCAGTGGGTTGCATATAAAGTAAGTACCTCAACCCTTATACTCTTGATGTAGGCAGGTAAAAAAGGAAATGGTCCCCATGGCAATGGAATTCCTTGAGAAATAATAAAGTAAAGAGCCCCTATGCAACAAAAAGCACATCTTACAGACACAGAAACTAAGGCCTGATAAGACTTCAATAGATGAGAGAAGACGAGAGCTCCCTGAGAGAGAGGATCCAACAGAAACAAAGGCCTGGAAAGGAATTTCAAAGAAGACCATCAACCAGTCCCAGCTTTACCCCCTTGGCAACCACCCTAGCAACAGACTCTTACCTAATTGGAAGTCCCAAGTGGGGAAACTTTGGAAAAACTATAAAATCTGTTTTTGCTTCACTGCTTATCTCCTCTTGAAATTCTTTGCTGTAAGAAAGATGGGGCTAGAGCGATAGCATAGCAGGTAGGGCGTTTGCCTTGCACGCGGCCGACCCGGTTTGATTCCCAGCATCCCATATGGTCCCCTGAGCACCACCAGGACTAATTCCTGAGTGAAGAGCCAGAAGTAACCCCTGTGGATTGCTGGGTGTGACCCAAAAAGAAAAGAAAAAGACAAGAACCTAGAAACCCTGGGTAAGGCCCTTTACTGGCTACTTTATCAGTCATAGCCTTCTCAGATGGTCCAGGGATAGCAAAAGTAGACCAGGAGAAAGTGGCCATCTCTCTCCTCTCTACTTCATATAAGTCACCTGTGGAGGATCCACCAGCTTCACTATCTCACTGACTTTTATAAGCCTCTATTTGCTTGTATAATTATTTTCCAACTTTTAATTTGAGACAATGTTTATCTTGGTAGCTAAAATATATTTCCTGCATGCAACAAAAATTTTGAATTTATATCCTTTTAATAGAATTCACCATAATACTTCCAGAAGAAATATTTTAGTAGTTATTTTTGGACTACACTAGCACATGACAGAGACAAATGGAGACATTACTGGCTCCCACTCAAGCAAATCAATGAGCAATGGGATGACAGGTGATCCAAGTGATACAAGTGATAGAACTAAGACCCAAGTTAGATAAATCTAACATTACATTTAAGTTTTAAGGAAACTTGAAATATAATTTTTATGTATAGATGTGTAACATGATTCATAACATAAGAATGATTAAAAATTGGCAAGTATATTGAAAAATCTGAAAAATATGACTTATTTAAACCTTAAATAAGATTTTTTTCTATTTTTACAAAAATAGGGGCTGGAGTGATAGCACAGTGGTAGGGCGTTCGCCTTTCACATGGCCGACCCGTGTTCAATTCCTCCGTCCCTCTCAACAGAGCCTGGCAAGCTACCCGTGGTGTATTGGATATGCCAAAAACAATAACAATAAATCTCACAATGAAAGACATTGCTGGTGCCCGCTCAAACAAATCGATGAGCAACGGAGTGACAGTGACAGTGATTGTCTCAAAATCTCTTTATAATTCCTTCATCTCTTAGTGACAAGCTAGCTTTGTAAAATGCTTTTTTGCTAGAGGTTTTGTTCCATTCAGTACTTTCTATTTATCACAACATTTCTTTCTGTTCTATATATCTTTTTTTGATAAATCTGCAAATGGTTTTTTGGCAATACTTTTGTATGTAATATTTTGTGTTTTGTTTTTGTTTTGTTTTTGCTTGCTTTTTCACTTGATGATTTTGAAATTGTCTCTCCTGTGGTGGGAGTCCATGGCTCCCCGAGAAATCAGGTGGTAAGGATTAACTCCCATGCTTGGTCAAGTGGGCATCAGGTGTGGCTTGATGGCCACCTTGTAGGCCTGGCTGGGCTCTGGCCCATGCCTCACAAGGGTTCTATGCAAACTTTATCAGTCCTAGCCTTCCCTTCCTGTCCAGGATAGAGGTGGGTCAGGAGAATGTGGCCATCTCTCCTCTCTGCCTCACATAAGTCACCTGTGGGGGCCCACCATCTTCAACCCCATATGGTCCTTTGAGCCTGCCAGAAGTGATGCCTAAACTCAGAACCAGGAACCATCCCTGAGTACCAATGGATGTGACCAAAAAAAATAAAATAAAGTTGTCTCTCTGTTTTTCCGTTGTTTGCACTTTATTGAATGTGATGACTTGTGCATCATTTGGGTTTATTTTCTTTAAAAGCATGCTCACTTCCTGGATTTGAATGCCTAACTCTTTTTAGCTTGGGGAAGTTCTTTGCTTTTCCTCAAATAAGAATTCTAGACAAAGACAAGGACCTAATGACTCCATGGTAAGATAGAACAATTTTCACAATTTTTTTTACTGAAATATTTTTGACAATTACCTTAGTCACTTAGTTGTAACAAGCAATATAAAATAAATTATAGTGTTCCTGCTAAGGGGGCACACTTGGATGTTGGTTGGGAAAATTGGGAAGGAAGGTCGATCATGTGATGAGACTGTTATTGGAACAGTGAAAGCCCATGACAACTGTATTATGAACAACTTTGTAAACCGCAGTGTTCAAATATTTTTAAATTAAATTTAAAAATTCTAGTCAAATTTCTTTGTAATATATAAGGAAATAAGAGAAGTAAATAAAATACTAAAAGGATGGAAAATCCTTTTAAGAAATGCCAAGGAACTGGACTGGGGATAGTGTAGTGAAAATGATGAGGTAGACTGATATAACATAATGACATTGGTTATGGGTCTTGGACACTTTGGTGGTGGTGAATTGAGGCAGCTACGTACGTATATCAAAACCATAAGCACTAACACTTTTAAATATGTGACCCAGGCTATAGTAATTAATTATTTTAATAACTTTATTAAAATGGAGTTGTGGGAAAGGGGCGTGGCCTAACCGCCAGGGGGCGTGGCCTAAGAAAAGTGGGCGTGGCCTCATTGCCGGCCGGCCAAAGATCATGCTGCGGCAAGTAGTTTCCTCGACATCCTATCCAAGACTAACATTCTAGCTATTCGCAAGCAGTAGGACAATAAAACACAAGACTTCACAAAAGAATTGAAGGAAACGTCTCAGTAGGAGACCAGGTTCTACAACCAGCAAGTAAAAAGCCAACCACTATTAACTGAGCCTATCCACAATCCTTTTTCGCAACAAAAAGAAACAGGGACACTCATCATCAAGGGCCCTCTTTCATATCACCACAAACAACATGAAGAAACAGCGAAAATCCCCATTGCAACCAGAGGACGATCAAAGGAGTCCGGAAACCACAATGGGCACTTCCTACAAACTTGACCTCTCTGAGAAAGAATTCAGAGTTGAAATCCTCAACATGTTCAATGAACTCAATGCAAAGATGGACAACTTCAAGGAAGACCTGGCGGAAACAATACAACAGACAGCCAACAAAATACGGGAAGAAATGAGAGCAGAAATAAAAAACCTTCAAAAAGAAATGAAGGATTCCATAGATGAAATCAAGAACTCTCTGGCTGCCCTCAACAATAGGATGACTGCAGCCGAAGACAGAATCAGTATGCTTGAAGATGAGCTGCAAGAGGCCTACAGGCAACATCAAACCATGACAAGAGACCTCAAAATAGCTCTAGCCAGAATCAGAGTCCTAGGGGATGAATTCAAGAGGAACAACATTAGAATCATTGGACTACCAGAACCACAGGGAACCAACCCCAAAGAAAAAGACACAAATCAAACACAGTCAAACAAATCATTGCAGAAAACTTCCCACAGAAGGACAATGCGGGCATCCAGATTCAAGGCGCCCGAAGAGTGCCAGCTAAAAGAGATCCTAACAGAAAAACCCCAAGACATATCATAGTTACAATGATGGACATCTTCCAGAGAGACACAATACTCCAAGCAGCAAGGTCCAAGAAGGAGCACCCATTAGGCTCACAGCAGATCTATCAGAGGAAACCCTCCAAGCTCGAAGGCAATGGTGGGATATAGTGAAAAAACTCAATGAAATGAACGCTTCACCAAGAATACTTTATCCAGCTAAACTCTCATTAAAACTAGAAGGAATCATACACTACTTTGGGGATAAACAACAGCTCAGGAACTTCATAGACTCAAAACCAAACCTAAAAGAAGCACTAAAGGGACTATTGTAAGACAAGAACAACCCCTACAAGCACAACAAACCCTTGCACAAAGACTGCACAAAATCCCATAACAATAATCTCCCTTAATGTCAATGGTCTGAATTCACCAATTAAGAGACACAGACTGGCAAAATGGATTCAGAGACTCAACCCAACATTCTGTTGCCTGCAAGAAACACATCTGAATAGCCAGAACAAACACAGACTCAAAGTCAAAGGATGGAAAACAATCCTGCAAGCAAACAACTCCCTCAAGAAAGCCGGGGTGGCTTTACTAGTATCGGACAACATAGACTTCAGGTTGAAAAAGATTAGAAGGGATAGTGAAGGCCACTTTTTATTAATCAAGGGATGTATACATCAGGAAGAAATCACACTCCTAAATGTCTACGCACCCAATGAGGGACCAGCAAAATACCTACAAAAGCTGCTAAGAGACCTCGAGAAGAACATCTCGAGCAACACAATAGTAGTTGGAGACTTCAACACCGCACTGTCTCCTCTGAACAGATCTAGAAGATTAAAACTCACCAATGAAATACTGGCTTTGAAGGAAGAAATAGAAGAGAGAGGGCTAATAGATCTATACAGGGTATTATATCCCCAAAAAATGGAATACACATTCTTTTCCAGTGCACATGGAACATTTTCCAGGATAGATCATGCGCTGGGCCACACAACATACCTCAACAGAATCAACAAGATAGACATTGTACCAGCTATCTTTTCAGACCATGATGCACTGAAGATAAAACTTAACTGTGGACAGATGCAGAAAACCAAATCAAACACCTGGAAATTAAATAGCTCTATATTGAACAATGAGTGGGTCAGGAATGAAATCAAGGAAGAAATCAAAAGGTACCTAGAAACAAATGAGAATGAAGACAGGAGCTACCAGAACCTGTGGGACACAGCTAAAGCCGTTATAAGGGGAAAATTTATAGCTCTGCAAGCATATCTCAGGAAAGAAGAAAGAGCCCACATAAATAACTTGACTTCAAAGCTCAAGACCTTAGAAAAGGACCAACAAAAGGAGCCCAAACCAGGCAGAAGGAAAGAGATAATAAAACTTAGAGCAGAAATTAATGACATGGAAACCCAAAAGACAATCCGGAAGATCCATGAAACAAAGAGCTGGTTCTTCGAGAAAATAAACAAGATTCATAAACAACCACTAGCAAGACTCACAAAGAAAGAGAGAGAGAGAACCCTTATAAGCCGAATCGAAAATGAAAAGGGGGACATCACAACAGAAACCAATGAAATTCAAAAGATCATCAGAGACTACTTTGAAAATCTCTATGCCACGAAACAAGAGAACCTAGAAGAAATGAATGAATTCCTCGACTCCTATAAGCTCCCAAGGCTGAACCAAGAAGACCTGGAGTACCTGAATAGTCTAATTAACATCAAGGAAATTGAAATGGTAATCAAAAGTCTCCCCAAAAACAAAAGCCCAGGTCCAGACGGATTCACTAGTGAGTTCTTCCAAACATTTAAAGAGGACCTTTTGCCAGTCCTTCTCAAGCTCTTCCAGGAAATTGAAGAAACAGAAACCCTCCCTAACAGTTTCTATGAGGCTCATATCTCCCTAATACCAAAAGCAAACAAAGACACCACAAAAAAAGAAAACTACAGGCCAATATCCCTGATGAACACAGATGCAAAAATTCTCAACAAAATATTAGCAAATAGAATTCAACAACTCATCAAAAAGATCATACACCACGACCAAGTGGGATTCATCCCGGGGATGCAAGGATGGTTTAACATCCGGAAATCAATCAACATAATCCACCATATCAACAAAAGAAAAGATAAAAATCATATAATCATATCAATAGATGCAGAGAAAGCATTTGACAAGATCCAGCATCCGTTTATGATGAAAACACTAGCCAAAATGGGTATAGAAGGGACCTTCCTCAATATAGTCAAAGCCATTTATCACAAGCCTATGGCAAGCATTGTCCTCAATGGGGAAAAACTAAGAGCCTTCCCTCTGAGAACAGGGACGAGACAAGGATGCCCACTCTCTCCACTTCTGTTCAATATAGTACTGGAAGTACTTGCAATAGCGATTAGGCAAGAAAAAGACATTAAGGGCATTCAGGTAGGAAAGGAAGAAATCAAGCTCTCACTATTCGCAGATGATATGATACTATACTTAGAGAACCCTAAAACCTCTACCAAGAAACTCCTAGAAACAATAGACTCGTACAGTAAAGTTGCAGGCTATAGAATCAATACCCAAAAGTCCATGGCTTTCCTATGTGCAAATAATGAGAGAGAAGAAAGTGACCCTAGAAAAGCAATCCCATTCACAATTGCGCCTCAAAAAATCAAATACCTCGGAATCAGCTTAACAAAGGAGGTAAAGGACTTGTATAATGAAAACTATAAAACACTACTTCAGGAAATAAAAGAGGGCACGAGGAAATGGAAAGACATCCCCTGCTCATGGATTGGAAGAATTAATATTGTCAAAATGGCAATTCTCCCCAAAGCATTGTACAAATTCAATGCGATCCCTATAGGGATACCCTTGACATTCTTCAAAGAAATTGAGCAAGCGCTCCTGAAATTCATATGGAACAATAAGCCCCCACGAATAGCTAAAGCAATCCTTGGGAAAAAGAAAATGGGAGGAATCAACCTCCCCAACTTCCAACTCTACTACAAAGCGGTAATCATTAAAACAGCATGGTACTGTAACAAAGGCAGAGCGGCAGACCAATGGAACAGGGTTGAATACTCTGACATACACCCCCAAATATATGATCATCTAATCTTTGATAAGGGAGCAAGAAATGTGAAGTGGAGCAAGGAAAGCATGTTTAACAAATTGTGCTGGCAAAACTGGACGGCTACATGCAAAAAAGTGGGCTTAGACCTCCATCTATCACCATGTACAAAAATCAGATCAAACTGGATTAAAGACCTCAACATCAGGCCAGAATCCCTAAGGTACATTGAAGATAAGGTCGGCAAAACCCTCCACGACATTGAAGCCAAAGGTATCTTCAAAGCTGACACGCCACTGGCTAAGCTAGTGAAAACAAAGATAAATAAATGGGAATATCTCAAACTAAGAAGCTTCTGCAACTCAAAAGAAACAGTGACCAAAATACAAAGACAGTCTACAGAATGGGAAAGGATATTTATGCAGTACCCATCCGATAAAGGGTTGATAACAAGGATATACAATGCACTGGTTGAACTCCACAAGAAGAAAACTGCCAACCCTATCAAAAAATGGGCTGATGAAATGAACAGAAACTTTTCCAAAGAAGAAATCCGAATGGCTAAGAGGCACATGAGAAAATGTTCAACATCACTAATCATCAGGGAGATGCAGATCAAAGCAACAATGAGATATCATCTCACACCACAGAGACTGGCCCACATCCCAAAAAACAAATGCAACCGGTGTTGGCGTGGACGTGGGGAGAAAGGGACTCTCCTTCACTGCTGGTGGGAATGCCGACTGGTTCAGCCCTTTTGGAAAACAATATGGACGATTCTCAAAAAGTTAGAAATTGAGCTCCCATTTGACCCAGCAATACCACTCCTGGGAATATATCCTGGAGAGGCAAAAAGGTATAGTAGAGATGACATCTGCATTTCCATGTTCATTGCCTCTCTGTTCACAATAGCCACAATATGGAAAAAAACAGAGTGCCCGAAAACAGATGATTGGCTAAAGAAACTCTGGTATATTTACACAATGGAATACTATGTAGCTGTCAGGAAACATGAAGTCATGAAATTTGCATACAAGTGGATCAACATGGAAAGTATCATGTTGAGTGAAATGAGTCAGAAAGAAAGAGACAGACATAGAAAGATTGCACTCATATGTGGAATATAATGTAACTGAGAAGTACAAGTTGGGAACGATGCAACTTCTGGCAGATATCTCTCTGGACTTAGTTACTAAAATTCTAAATTACAGAAACCCAAAACTGAGAGGCCGCTAAGTGTGGTCACTCGACCTCATACCTCTTCATCCTCAGCAATGGAAAACAAATTATCTAATGCTTCCTTTTCAGCAGGTCTGACTTTAGGGGAGAGACTCTCCAAACAATAATAGTGAGTTTTGTTGAAATATTGTATGCAATCAAAGTGAAAGTAAAGTGAAATTTATTAGTTACACAGGCGGGGGGGGGCTTAGGGTGGGGGAGCTAGGGGCGTGGGGGGGTTTGGTCTGGGAGGGGGCGGGGTGGAGCTATACTGGGATTCTTGGTGGTGGAATATGAGCACTGGTGAATGGATGGGTATTCGAGCATCGTATAACTGAGATTTAAACCTGAAAACTTTGTAACTTTCCACATGGTGACTCAATAAAAAAAAAAGAAAAGAAAATAGTGTAGAAAAACAAGAAAGAAAAATCCTTGCAATTTGTTGAAGAGAAAAAAGAGAAACTTGGAAAGATAAAAAGAGGAAATTTTGGAACAGATTGGGTAAAAATAAAGGAAAAAATGCCCTTTTTTTTGCCCACTCTACTCTTGGATCCCCCTGATCACCTGTTCTTCTTGATGCTGTCCCATAGAGCTCTTATGTTATTATAATTGTTTTAAAATTGGTTTTGTAATTTATATTTTATTTTCCTAATTCAATTGCCAACTTCTTCTCTTTCTGCTGTTGGGCCCCTCTATTGATTTTTGTGCCAGCCACTGTATTCTTTAACTTTCTGATTAATGTTTGTTTTTTTTTTACATTTTCTCTCATAGTTTCTCTTATATTTCCTCTTTCTTATTGATTCTGTCTCCTTTGGTATCCTTTTGCAGTGGCACCCTTAGGCCTTTGCTTTGTAGTCTTCACGTAGCTTATATTTTTCCATTGTATTAGTAGTTGTTCCCAGTCTGCTGTCTTAATCCATTGATCTGGGTGAATTCTTCTGCTTCTCTATTTGTCTAATATTTTTTCAAGGATCTGTCTTGGGCCAGGGGCTTGTGTTTTCAGGGCAATGTCTAAGGTTTCATAATTATAAGTGCCTGTAGCAATGCAGAAGGGCAGGATTGTCATGACAGGAAAATTCAGTCACAGTATGGCAACTTACTCAGTGAAACTTGCTGTGACTGAGTAATTCACAGTAATTTACAGATGCTGACAGTGTAATGCCTAGGCAAAGCAGGTTCTGGGCCAACTGGCTGCTTCACTGTCACTATTGCCTTGCCACATCCATGATACCAAGTTAAAGGAGACTAGGCATTGACTGGACGCATGTATTCATGTGCCTATCATCTGATGTGGCCAAGTTTGAACAGGCTTAGATGAGTCTGAAAATTGAGGCAAAACAGTGGTTGGCCCTGTTTTGGCCAAAGTCAAGTGGGCGTAGTCAGTGAGCAGAAAGTTTACAATTATATAGGTATGTAGGTGCTGCCAAGATGTGCCACTGTCATGCAGACCCAAGTCGCAGTTGGGTAATCATGCTTCCTCAGGTCTGAGAATGAACTAGACCTCAGCTCCAGTTGGTAGCAGAGCACATACCCAGGGACTGACTGGAAACTATTTCTAGATGCCTCTGTGCTAGATAGGGAACATGGAAGATTTAAATGACAACTGGGACATTGCTGTGAGTCCCAAGGTTATGTCAGGTTATAGGGAAGCCACAGGCATACACACTCACAACCATCCAGAAGCAATTATATGATGAGTCCAAAAGGGCCTACAAGACATGTATAGCTTAGAAACCCCTTGCCGGACACCAGGCCCGGGTGATTAGGCCAGAAGCAGGGATACCACAAAGATTTTTAAAAAATAAAAATCAAAAAGACAGAAAATAAAAGTCATGGAGTCAGGGCACTAATAGCCTCAAGGGCTGAGAGCCCGGGTTGTCCTCCTCCTCTCCTTATACTGTGTTTATTACTTAGAACCAGTAATCACAAAAAGGAGAACAGCAATATGCTTTAGTCAAAAGCCTATCTCAGACTTTTATATACCTGAGGGCCTTAAGTCATAATTGTTGTCTTTGTAAAAAGCTTTCCCAACAGGGTCTTGGAGGAAGGAGGCAGACAACAGGCACAAGATTTCTGCCGGCCCCTGCCCCCGCCCAACCCCCAGCATTCTACCTCTGGATGCCAGCATTCTATATTAAAAGGATCCAAAAACTGCCCTTCCCCTCTGTCTCTAGGATCTCCTTCCTTGCATTTAGATCTCCTTGTGAGCCATTTTAAAGTTCTGTGCATCCCTTATCATTTGCGAGTATTTATGAAAGGTGCCAGTAAATCATATGGATGTCTAGTTTGTCTAAATCTCTCTGGGCATTCTTGGCCCTTATCTTAATCTGCCTGTCAGTCTAGGTTCCAAGACAGAGTTTTATGATTCTGGAAGCTCTAGAAATGCTGAGACAGGATTTGGGGGATGAAATGTGTGTGAAGTCGATGGGGTAAAGGTGGCAGGAAGAAACAAACGGTGGGTTTCTTCTTCATTAGTAAGGTGAACAAATCTCCAGGCATAATTCCCAGTATCTTAGTTCTCCCTGTCAACCTAGGCTCCAGGGTTGCCTATCATCTTAGTGTCCTTGTCAGCCTAGACTCTAGGGCAGAGTTTTATGTTCCTAGGAAGCCCTGGTAATGCTGAGACAGGATCTTGGGAATGGAATGTGTATCAGGTTGGTGGAGAAGAGATGGAACATATGGAAAGAGGAAACTGTGACTTCCTCTCTCACAGGCAGGGGAAACTGAGGCTTTCTCTCTTAGGGACAATAAGGATTATTGTGGGCACACAGTCAACTAGACAAAGTAGGCCTGAGAGAAGACCCAAGATTGTTTTTCCAAATGCGTTTGTGCCAGCCTAGAACAGATATGAACTTTCACAAATGCCCACTTATTTGCCAAGTTCAACTACGAGTTTCTAGATCAGGAGTATTCAGCAGCTTCTAGACTGCCAAGGTGACAACTTTGGAAGGAGCTGAGTAACTCATACCAAGTGGGTGTAAGAGGAGATTGTACTTTAGATTCACTGGTAGGAGGGCCCACATTCCGGGACTGACATGACGTAAAGTCTGACTGGCAGAGGAAGGAACAATAGGGAGACATCAGGCAACAGGATTCTCCTTGCTCCTATTCTTTAGGAAGCCTGCCTTGTATTTTCTGTCTCTAATGGTGTGGTCTGCTTGCTAGGGCTCCACTGTGGACTGCAACTCTATTTATCTGCCAGGAGTAAACAGTTTAGACAACAGTCTCAGCCCCCAGCCAGCTCAGGGATTTGTTTGGAGTGAGTGGAACTTTCCTCAGTAATTTGACCTCAGGGACTGTTACTATGGAGACTAAATTCCAATTTTGCCTCCATTGAGCACAGAAAAGCTATAGGAGGTCCCCAGTGCTTTAATATACTACAATTTTTTTCCCTCCCATTAATTCCCAAGTTGTAAGTATGAGATTGTAAGTTTGTGGTTCTGGGGACTCTACAACCCATACCATAACTGCAAGTGATAAAGGTGATATAGGAAGGGAGGCAGGGACTCCATGGTAATGGAATTCCTAGGAAGTAATAAAACTAATAGCCCCAAGGTGACAAAGAGCCCACTTTGTGAGACTCACTTCATGCCAACAGACCCAGAGAAGGCTGGATTCCCTCTTCCTACCCCCACACCTCCCTCCCCAGAGAAGCTCCAGCAGGAACAAAGGCCAAGGAAAGGAATTTCAAAGAGGACCATCAGCCATTCCCAATCCTATCCCTTTGGCAACCACCCTGACTCCTATCTAGCTAGAAGACCTCCTTGGGGCAGTTGAGAAACCTTATAAAAGCTAATTTGAACAAAGGAAGCATGTGCACATGCTGTCCAAAACCATGTGCTGCTTCTGCCCACCTGGCCAAGCACATATGTCACCCATATCTCCCCTCTTGAGATGTGTAGGGAGGTCCCTGCATCTCTGGAGAAGCTCTCATTCTCCCTTGTGCACGTTACTCACTCTCCCATTGCTCTCCCTTCCTAAAAGCCTCCAAATAAAATGTTTTTATCTCACTTTTTGTCTACTCCTGAGATTCTTTTCTGTGAAATAGGACAAAGACCTGGAAGACCTAGATAAGGCTTAAGACTGGTTTTCTTTTCCTGCAAAGAGCAATTCCTCACTCCAGTCTGAGTCCTCAGCTCCCTGAGAAGCCAGGTGGTGGGGACTAACTCCCTCCTGTGCAGAGAAGATCAAGCGGACATCAGGTGTGGCTTGACGGTCACCTGGTATAGTTGGTAGAGCTCTGACCAGTGTTGCATGGGGGCTCATCCATGACTTTATCATTCCTAGCTTTCCATCCACTCCCACGTCACAGAGGCGAAACAGGAGAAAGTGACCATCTCTCTCCTCTGTGCCTCACATAAGCTGCCCATGGGGGCCTAATCCTCACAAAGGTCACTTCTCCTGGAAAATCTCATCCTGACTCCATTTATTTGCTTCCAGGTGAATTCTTGACTTTGAAGTTTGGGGGTTACAGGGTGGGGGTGGGGTACTTTTTTGTCAGTGAAGACTCACTGTCTCCCAGGACATGAATACTTTCATTCCTCCATTCTTCAGATGATTTGTTCATTTGAACAAAGTCTGGTTTTGTGTAGATTGATCCAAGTTTGATGTAGATTTGATATGGTCACAGAAGGATGCAACACTGATTTGTATTTTGCCATTTTTGCTAGCAAATTTTTTAGTTCTTTCCTGTACTTGAAAAAGTTGTGTATGCACACATAAACACATACTCACACACATATACACACACACATATACACAAACACCTACAGCCTGATTTGCTTTTGAGTGTGTTTAGATAGATAATAGAATTATCTTTCTCTCTAAACATATGTATTGGAACATATAAGGAAAGAATATATAAAAATAATACATAAGGATAATAAAATTGTCCTTAAAAGGAATATTATATAAGCATTGTGTCCAAGCATTTGAATTATGAAGGTAGAATCATAAAATTTGTCTTAGAATTAATGCACCATCATCTTGTAATAGCCTGATGATCAATGTCAACCACTGATCTGCAACAACCACATCACCAATAATTGTAGCCAGCAGGGCAGGATTAACTGTCTTTATTTTAATTTTATTCCTAAGCTTTTATTATTATCTCTATTCATATCAAAAACATGGAATAAATAACTGTTTCCATCTGTGAAATTTAGTAGCATATGAAATCCTAAGGCTGATTTAAAGTGATGCTATTGGTCTGTCTTTATATGTTATTACATAATTCATAATAATAATACTGACTTATCATTTTCCCAACACCATAGAACATTTAATATTATAAAATAATACCAATGCTGGGTTATATGGGTAATACAATATGTATGTTCCCATTTTAAAATCTAAATTGTAATGACTAATACTTTATATTATATATTGTTCTATTTAGCATGAGTATCACAAATATTAGTAAAACTATATTTAGGGAGCAGTTAATAATCATAGCAGATTGGGGAAAATGATAGTACTGTAGGTGGAGAATTTGTCTTGTATGTGGCTGACTCAGTCTTCATCCCCAGCAACACATATGGTCCTTCAAACTCTGCTAAGAGTGATCTCTGCATGCAGAGTAAGAAGTAAGCCCTGAACACTTCCAGGTGGGGCCCCAAAACCAAAATAAATAAATAACAATAACAGATACATCCCTAGGGATATTTTGTATAAGACTAACAAGATTTCTATTCAGAGAAACAGTTAATAAATTATTTTGATTCCTGAAGATGTAAGCAAATGATGCTTATCATTTGTTCCTCTTAAGAATTAAGCACATTGCACATCAATGCATCATTTTTAGTGGGAAGGGAAAGCAAAGCATCTGATTCCGGAGCAGAAAAAGTCAGTTAACTGTGGGAATGATGGAAATAACTAAACTCTAAACTAATAAGAGGAAACTTGCATTTCTGTATTCCTGAACAAGAATACTCTTAATCAAATAGCATATAATTATAAAGTTCTTCCTCTCACCCAATATCCCTACTAAAAGGAAGCATGTATATTCAAACGGGAGTTTTGAAAATTAAATTCATGTGAGCTTGGAGTGTATTTGGTTTATGCCAATTATCATAATTCTCAGGGGTTCCTCTTGTAGGATTCTTAAGTTAATTCTCTATCTGATACAGACAATAAATCCTGTGAGAATTTTTAGAACCTAACAGAGCCTTATGAAGCAGGTATCTTGTGATTTTCCAAAATGCTTTTTTATGCCTTTCATGAAAGAATTCTAAAATGTTCCTGTCCACTATCTTCATTGAAACAAGGATTTTTTAAATGTATTACAAAATAACATTTTCTCTAACCTTTACAGAAAAAATATTAAAACTTCAGCTAATGGCCTTGAAGCATAGTACAGTGGGTTAGGCGCTTAACTAACACAGCTGACCCAGATTCCATCCCTAGGACGCTGTTACATTTAACCTGTAACTGAAGTTATCCTTTAACACAGAGCCAGAAGTAAGCACTGAGCAGCACTGGCTATGGGACATCCCCACCAAATTATAAAATAAAATTTCAGATTAAGCCCCAGTCCCAACCATAGGCCCAGCTTCATGAAGTCCCCATCAATCTCTGGATTTTCACCCAAAGTTCTTTTTTTTTTAATTCTTTTATTAATTCACCATGTGGAAAGTTACAAAGCGTTCAGGTTAAAGTCTCAGTTATACAATGCTCAAACACCCATCCCTTCACCAGTGCACATATTCCACCACCAAGAATCACGATATACCTCCCCCTTTCCCCCCACCTCCCCAGCCCCCCACCCTGCATGTGTAACTGGTAAATTTCACTTTACTTTCACTTTACTTTTATTACATTCAATATTTAAACAAAAAAAATTCACTATTATTGATTTGGAGTTTCTCCCCCCTAAAGTCGATCTGCTGAAAAGAAAGCATTTGGTAATTTGTTTTCCATTGCTGAGAATGAAGAGATATGAGGTCAGGAGGCCGCACTAGCAGCAGCATAGTTTTGGATTTCTGTATTTTAGTATTTTAGTAACTAAGTCCAGAGAAATGTCTGACAGGAATCTCAACATTGTAAGCTTGTACCTCTCACCTACTTTATATTCCACATATGAGTGCGATCTTTCTATGTCTGTCTCTTTCTTTCTGACTCATTTCACTCAGCATGATACTTTCCATGTTGATCCACTTATATGCAAATTTCATGACTTCATGTTTTCTGACAGCTACGTAGTATTCCATTGTGTAAATATACCAGAGTTTCTTTAGCCAATCATCTGTTTTCGGGCACTCTGGTTTTTTCCATATTGTGGCTATTGTAAACAGAGCGGCAATGAACATGGAAATGCAGATGTCATCTCTACTATAGTTCTTAAGGTGAGTGTCAAGCTCTGCCTGCCTGTGTATCATGAAGAAGGTTCCCTGTCTTAGCTGTGTGCCCCCAGACACAATAACACCGGAGCCATCAGGGCCCTGCCAATCTCTGACTCTTCCATTCTTCATTAGGTGAGCACTAAACCCTGCCTGCCTGCAGCTATGGACGAAGTTCCAAGTGTGAATCACACAGTATTCAGACAGGTATTGAAGCTGTCATATAAAAACTCTGCATACCCCCCCACACACACACTAAGTCATACACCAAGACACTCCCACATCCCACTGTGGGAATACAATACCAATGGCCCTTATAACTCACCTGCCAGTAGAACACTGAATTTGATTCCATCCCTGTTAGTTTTCAGGATAAATTGGCACAACACAGCAGTAGCACACTGATAGCAACTTTGACATAAATGATAAGGTAATATTGTGAACAGTACACCTAAGTATTACTCAGGTCCTCTACAATTCAAATCCCCATAATTTGCACTCAGGAAGCACAAAGAATAAGGAAAAATGAATGATTCAGCTGCCTTGAAAGAAGGGGGCAGAAGTCCAGGTATGTCATCAAGTCGGCCAAAATACTCAACACTTCCTGAAGATGGCTGAAAACCAGCAGTCTTCTTGACAACAAACGCAATGGAAAAAGCACTGGATTCATGCAGTTTTTAGAAACATTGTTAAAAAATGGAAGAATAATTGAAAAGAAATGAAGGTGCTAAAGAAAACAGACCACAACAGCTTCGTAAAAGGAACCTGAAGATGAATCAGTGATCTTGAAGACAAAGTTCAAGAGAGTGGTATAGTTATATATCCAAATCAGAGTCAACAACACTGAAATAATGAGATCCAAACTACAATAATCAAATTTAAAAGTGTGCCTGTCAAGGTAGGAGGCTGGGAATTGGGGATGAGAAGGAAGGAAACCTGAGGGTGTTGGGGAAGGGACGTTGACACAGAGGGAAGTTGACACTGGTGGTGGGATTGGTACTGGAATCCTAATGTACGCCTAATACTCAACTCTGAACAATTTGACAAAAGCTACTGTGCTTTAATGAATTAAAATAATTAATTTAGAAAATAATTTTTAAATAAAGGAAGAAACTAAGAAATTTAATGAGCCATAGCAAGAGGTACAGCCTCAGAAAAATTGGAATACCTAAAGAAGGAAAAGACAAAGGGAAGAAAAACTGATTTGTGGAAATAATCACTGAAACTTTATAAACTGAGGTGTGAGATCAGTATGCAGGTCCAAGAAGCCCACGAAGTTCCAAACAAAATAAGCTCAACTAGAGAAACACCAAGGTAGTGTTGTCATTAAAATGGCAAGAACGATTCAATGTAGATGTAACTTAAGGTACCACTATCTATCACTATCATCTCGTTGATCCTCGATTTGCTCAAGTGGGCCCAATAACGTCTCCATTTGTCCTAGCCCTGAGATTTTAGCAGCCTCTCTTTACCTGTCCTTCCCAATAGTGCCGCATTAGAGGCTCTTTAGGGTCAGAAGACGGAGACCCATCATTGCTACTGGATTTGTCATATAAATATGCCACAGGGAGCTTGCCAGGCTGTCCTGTGTGGTCACAAAACTCTTGGTAGCTTGGGTTCTCTGAGAGGGAGAACTAGGCTATAAGATGTCATGCACTTCCGGGGAGCTTGGTTTTCTAGTCTCTGGATGTTGGCCGTTGATGGGATTACACAGCCCTGGGGGCATTTGCTGGGTGTGACTGCCTGGCTACTGGAAAATGGGGGATCTGGGCAGAAGAGGCCCAGTCCTGATCCGAGCAGGCTTGGAGATCTCAGCCCCATATTAATAAAAAATGTTAATATAATAGTAGAAACTTTTAGAGACTGAATATATGTTTTTCCATTTTTTCCTTTCAACAATTGATGTTGTAATTAATATGTGTCACTAGTAATTGCATACAGTTGGATATTTCAATTTAGTGTGATGTTTATTTATTAAAGTAAATGTGTTATCACTGTACTATTTTCTTTATGTTCATTATATTTTGGTGTTGGTGCCATACCCGGCAGTCCTCAGGGCTTACTCCTGGCTCTGTACTCAGGGTCACTACTGATAGTGTTAAGTGAAATAAATTAGAGGGAGAAACATCTGTTTATCTCACTCATTTGTGGAATACAGTGAGGAGATAAAACAATGGTGAAGGCTGATTGAACAGTAACAAACAAACTATCAGGCAGATGCAGGAAGAATAGGGAATGAAGATTGGACTAGAGCTCACATAGAAACAATGGTGGGGCTGTGGCCACTTTGATGACGGTGGGATGCAGTGATTTTGTACAACAATTCCGTACACTTTAACATGATTATAATAATTTTACCTAAATTTTTAAAAAGTAATGATAATAGTATTTTAGGGGAGATTAATTGTGTGGACAACAGCCAGATGTGCTCAAGGTGCCACCACAGTGATATGCTACCGTGCTCAAGGGTTACTGAGATCACTACCCATGGTTTCCACAGGGACAGAATTTACTTTCTTTATTCAATGAAATATACTAATTAACACTCATCTATTTAGCTACTCATCTACTTGTTCCTAGGGAAGTCATGTTCTATTAACCATATCCCATAACCATCTTCAATGTGAAATCTTCTATTTTGTTAAAGTTTAAAATGATATAGCATAATATAAAAGTGACTAGATCTTTGAATCTCACGAATGGCACATTTTATAGAGGTAATTTAGGGCATAATTTTAAATATAATAATGAAGAGTTTTGGAGGCTGAATTTAACACATTTACGCACATAAGGAAGGGGAAATTTTGTCAATCAAAAGGTTATATATTGATGAGTAGCTTTCTCGAATGTTAGTTTGGCACTTTAATTCTATAACTTTTATCCAACAGAGATGCTTCCATACCCCCACACTAGTCAGAGTCATCTGGGGCATCTGGAGGGAAGATGGAGACCTCAGCACTGGGCCAAACAGCCCCAGCAGCCAAAAACCTCCACATTCCACAATCTCTGCTGTGCTCACAGCAAGATTCCAATGCTTGGGAGGAGCCTCATCCAGAAATTAACCTGAGTTGAAAACCTCAGGCATGTGGGTTTTCTGACTGAAATCTCGAGGCTTTCATGGAGTCATAGATAAGCTAACTCCCCCTATCTCCCTGTACTTCTGGAAGCCATAGAAGTCACTCATGGCACCTCTGGCACCATTTACCAGCCATGATCCAGAGACTTATAGATAAATCTCAAAAGAAATCAATAAGTTGGAAAGCTGCTTCTGGACCCCGTGTGAGACCAAGTTGTCACGTGCACCTCAAAGTCACCATCCAGTTAAAAATTTAGCTCCAGCAATATCACCCATTCAATTTTTGAAATTTCTGGAGTGAATTTGGCCACATGACATGTCAAACTCTACATCGTTGATAAGTTCAGGGTAACACATCACATTGGATGTGATATAAAGTAGAAGGCAACAAATCTTGATTAACAAAATATAGCCACACAAGGATTAACCTGTAACAACTTGTTAGTAATCTCATATACAAGGGTTCAATGGCTCCATTGTGAGATACAACAATCTTCACTAATTTTCTTCTAAGGAAACTTTCTTGATCATTTTTATTAAATTATTTATAATAAGCAATATAAAATAAATTATTGAGAGCCTGCTATAAGGACAGGCTTAAGGGTTGGTTGAGAAAGTTGAAAACAATGGTGTTGGGAAGGTGCAATGATGATGGGATTGATGTTGGAGTATTGAATGTAACAAATCATTAATGTAGCATGGTAGCACTGTCATCCCATTGCTCATCGATTTGCTTGAGCGGGCACCAGTAACGTCTCCATTGTGAGACTTGTTGTTACTGTTTTTGGCATATTGAATATGCCACAGGTAGCTTGCTAGGCTCTGCTGTGCTGCAGGGATACTCTCGGTAGCTTGCTAGGCTCTCCGAGAGGGACAGAGGAATAGAACCTGGGTCAGTCACATGCAAGGCAAACGCCCTAACTGCTGTGCTATTGCTTCAGTCCATATCATTATGAGCAACTCTTTTCTGAAAAAAATAAATAAAACATGTAAGTTTTTTAATTTTTTTAAATTAAATTTAAAAATAAATATTTTTTAAAAAAATAAATATAACTACAGAAAATAAGTTTTATTCTTGGTACACAAACAGGCAACATGGTGATTCAGTCTTGACTACAAAAATGAGTCTTTATAATATTTTAATGATTTGAATATTGGAGTAAATATAAGGACCTCCAATATTGTGACTGAAGAGATAGTACAGCTATTCGAGACCTTGCTTTGAATGCAGCCAACTCTATTCAATACCTGGTCTCTCAAACCCCACCATGAATGATCTCTGAGCACAGAGACAGGAGTAGATCCCATAGCACAGGTATAGAACTACCTGAACACTACCTGAACACTACCAGGTGTTCAGGTAATAATCCTCCCAGCCAATAATCCTCCCAAATTCTATAATATTAATAGAATATTACAATTACTATTGCTCACAGAATTATCTATGTATCATTTTAAATGAATATTTATAAGCTTAAAACATGGACAGTCTTACATTGTATATTACACTAAACATTTTTGTTTTAATTTTAAGATGATTCTAATTTATTGAGATATACATAAACAGTATCTTGTAGGTATTTAGGTTAGCTAATAATTAATGGACATTAATTTACATTAATGAAGAGGCTCGTGAATTAATAAACTGAAATTAATATCCCTTAAGTCCATGTTGAAGGATATAACAAAGTCCAGATCATTTTCTCCAGTATCCAGTCCATTTATTACATTTACTTAATTTAGATCATCTGTTAAAAAATATAAAAACACCATGGATTATGTATTAGCCTTATTAATCATGTTAGAAAAAATATTTATTGTATTGTCATACTGACTACATTAACATATAAATTATATTACTATACTTCTAAAATGAGGAGAAATGAGAAGTTTTGGAAATAAAATTAAGTCTTATAAGATAAATAAAGTTAAGCATTTAATTTTTGTTCCATACAATGACTTCATAATTCAGAAAAATGTCTCACTTTGCGAACTGTTACTTAAGATATCAAGAAGTCATTTTCTATTGTGGTCTCCCAATAGTTCCTCCCCCACCCCACGGTCCTGCAATTTAATCATGCTTCCTAAGTATTATTTGCTCCACTCAAGGTATATCATTATCCATCTCTGCTATATGGTTTTAGTGACGGCAGGAACCATTTTTACTCTAACCCTGTTAGAATATAAGATTTTAGGCAATATTGATCACATGATAATTTCTCTGTACACTCATGAATTTGGTCTTGTTATGTCTCCACACATTAGATACCAGGTTTTGAAAAAATGAGGGAAAGATGATAGTACTAGGAAATATTTGTTATAAACTGAGTGTTCTTGGTCAGACCAATGGCAACAATACAGCACCAATAATCTCTCCTTCCTTCCTTCCTTCCTTCCTTCCTTCCTTCCTTCCTTCCTTCCTTCCTTCCTTCCTTCCTTCCTTCCTTCCTTCCTGTCCATCTGTCTGTATCTCTGTCTCTGTCTATTTGTCTATCTGTCTGTCCATCTCTCTGTCTCTCTGTCTCTCTCTTTCTTCCATGTTCTTCCATACCTAGTACTGCTTAGGGATCAGTTCTGGAAGCAGTTGGTGAAACACGAGGTGTCAGGGATCAAATTTGGGGGCTCCTACATGTAAAAACAAGTTCCAGCCCTCTCAGTCAACTCCCTGGCCCTAAACCAGGGTTCAAGAGTTGTTTTGATTTTTTTGAACCCCCGGTTCATTTTTCATTGTTTTTTATGAAAAAGAAAAAAAAGTTCTCAGTGGTTATATTTTTCTGCTCTCTTTTTTTAAATTTATTTTTTTAATTTTATCACCATGTGGAAAGTTACAAAGTTCTCGGGTTTATGTCTCAGTTATAAAATATTCAAACACCATCCCTTCACCAGTGCCCATATTCCACTTCCAAAATCCCCAGTATACCCCCGCCCCCGCCCCCCACCCCCAACTGTATAACTGATGAATTTCACTTCATTTTCTCTTTACCTTGATTACGTTCCATATTTCAACACAAAACTCACCATTGTTGTGGGAGTTATACCCCCAAACAAGATAGCCCTACTAAGGAAGCATTTGATAATTAGTTTTCCATTAAAAGATTGTATGTTTTCAGGTTTTAGAAAAGGTCGCGCAGCCGAGTTAGCGGCCGCGCGGCTCGGATGTGTCCCAGTCCCGAATCCCAGAGCCGTGTTAGTTGCTACTCAGTGTCACCAGGGCTCCATCTGGAGAAGGTGTGCAGGCTGCACCTCCTCCATCCGGCTCCCCGGTGTTGTTGGCCCCAATTTGGGTCCGGAGCATTTACCTGGTTCATTTTTTAAGGAATAAAATGCATTAATATTAACAAGACTGATTCAACGTTAAGCTAAAATTAAGTTAGTGGCTTATATTAATTTTTCTGTCACTGTCACTGTCATTCTATTGCTCATTGATTTGCTCGGGCAGGCAAATTGTTGTACAACAACGTCTCCATTGTTGTAACTTGTTGGTACTGTTTTTGGCATATTGAATACACCTCGGGTAGCTTGCCAGGCTCTGCTGGGTGGGCAAGATACTCTTGGTAGCTTGCTGGGCTCCCCGAGAGGGGCGGAGGACTCCAAACCTGGATTGGATACGCGCAAGGCAAATGCCCTACCTGCTGTGCTATCGCTCCAGCCCTATTAAATTTTTACTTTATTAAAAAACAAATAGACACCTAAGTTGTCCTCAGGAAAACAGAATAAAAGTGGCTGGGCTTTGAAAAATTTAAAACTTCAAGATTTCAACAGAATGTAGATATAACTGGGCTTTCAGAAAGGACCGTATTTACAGCCATGATCCAGACATTCAACAATAAATCTCTCAGAAGAGAGCATAGAAGGATACACCATAGCCATGTCTCAAGACCCTGTGCAAAGTTGCAAGTGGATGAGGCCCCTCCTTGCCCCAACAGTTCAGTCCAAGCACCTGAAAACCTCCAGAACTCAACCTCCTCCATGCTCATGGCTGCTCTTCACGTGCACAAACAAGCCTCACCCAGACATCTTATATGTTTCATCTCTATTAAATTCCTGGACATCTCATATGTTACACCACCAATATACCAAGAGTATCACTTGTCTTCCTCTTGATCTTCGATTTGCTCGAGTAGGCACCAGTAACGTCTCCATTTGTTCCTGTCGCGTGCTAGTGTAGCCCAGTGATATCTGCTCACTCCAGGAACGGGAGACTCAAACCATTCGTGCAGGGTTTTGACAAAGAAGTCTGACCATCTCCTTGGTGGGCAGCCACATGGTCTTTTGACGTCCCTTGGAATACAGTCAGTAACAGCTCTAGTCCGGTCATCTCTGAATCACAGTACATGTCTGGACCATCTGACTTTTGATGTCTTGGGAATGAGACAGAAGAAGGCAACAAATCTTAGGATGAAATATATACATATATATGTATATATATATATGAGCACACAAGGCTCATATATATATGATGTAACTAATCTTATATAAAGATATAACTAATCTTTTATAGAAAGGCTTAATGGCTCCTCATTGAAATACAACAATCTTCACACACTTTCCTCTAAGTAACCTTTTTTGGATAATTTTTAATGAATTATTCATAGCAAGCAATACAAAATAAACTGCTTTTGTTTTGCTTCGGTGGCAAGTTTGGGCTTCAGTAAGGACACATCCGAAATATGGTGGTGAGAAGATGTAAAGGTGGTGGGATTGGTGTTCAAATATTAAACGTAATCAAATATGTGAATAACTTTATAAAAATTTTTTAAAAATAAAATTAATATATATAAAAAGAAAGGACAGTGTTTAAGAAAAAGTGAAAATACAACAATAGAACTTAGGAATTGCCATGATCCATTAGTGCTTTCTGCTTCAGGACGTAATTAATCATGTGTTAATGGAGATCATATTTTTCCCCCGTCCCCCACCCCTCATTATGGTGCTAGATAATTCTTCTGTGAAGTTTTTTTCAAATTATGATTTCCTACTTGTCTTGGTCAACAGTTTTATTCTCTAGTGACCTGTACACTTACTCCCAGTGACAGTCCAGTGTGGTTGGAAAGGAAAGTTAAAATAAAGTAATGCGCACTAGACTGGCCCCTGTAGATGAATTAAATAGGAAGTTGAGCTGGCAGCCTCCCAGAGTGAAAACAACTTTTGAGACTAAATCTGCCCTTCCAGTAATGACAAATATATTCAGGTGATGTCTGCGAATTCATCTAGACCACATCAGGTGTATATGAATATCACACCCTTAATTTTACCTGCCTCTACTGCCCAACCAGATTCCAGACACTGCATCACCATCACTGCCTTTTGTTGAAGGAGTGCCCTTGACTCTACTACTCACACAGAGGCAAAACTGTGTATGTCACAAAAATGCATCACAATTTTCTGTTAAAAGTCAAAGTCTAGGGGTCAGAGAGAGAATATAGCAGGTAGTTCCCAGGATCCCATATAGATCCCAGACCACCACCAGAGCCAAGAACCAGGATGTGGCCCTGGATGTGGCCCCAAAACAAAAACAAAGAGCCATAAAATTTCTTTACTTTTATTTACCTTCCTTCCTTCCTTCCTTCCTTCCTTCCTTCCTTCCTTCCTTCCTTCCTTCCTTCCTTCCTTCCCTCCCTCCCTCCCTCCCTCCCTTCTTTCTTTCTTTCTTTGTTTCTTTCTTTGTTTCTTTCTTTCTTTCTCTCTTTCTTTCTCTCTCTTCCTTTCTTTCTTTCTTTCTTTGTTTCTTTCTTTCTTTCTTTCTTTCTGTTTTTCTAAGTTAAGAAAGGTCTCCGGGGTATGCTAAATTTTATCTTGTCCTGTTAGGTTTGGTTTGCTCTCCCACTATGGAGGGAGATTAGAATTCCTCTTTGCTTTCACCTGTTAACCTCTCAGAAAGCATGTTTTTTTACAGTAGAATACAATGTGGTTATTTTTATTTTATTTTATTTTATTTTTTGAGTTTTAATTTTTATTTTATTGAATCACCGTGAAAAAAGCTACAAAGCTTTAGGTTTAAGTCTCAGTCATATAATGATCAAACACCCATCCCTTCACCAGTGCACATGTTCCACCACCAAGAACCCCGAATGCCCGCCTCCCACAACGCCCCCTCACCTGAGTGGTGATCTTCATTTTACTCTCTATACTTTGAGTACATTCAATATTTAGACAAAGAACTCACTATTATTACTTAGAATTTCCCCCCAACAATTAAACCTGCTGAAAAGGCATCATTTGATAATTTGTTTTCCATTGCTGAGAGTGAAGAATATATGAGCTCACGCGGCCTTTGGATTTCCGATATTTTAGTAATTAAGTCCAGAGATATCTACCAGAAGTCACCAAAAGACAAGGCCGAGAGACAAAACCCTTTCCCCTCCCCAGTTCAACTGTCTACATGCATCCAGAAAGCAGTTTTTATCTAAATTACACACCTGCCTTCCTAGGTAGCTCTTGAAGTCTCAAAAAAGGAATCACTGAATTTCTTAAGCAAATCTTGGCTCATTCATTCACTCTTACTCCTGTGCTTTCTTACTCCTGCATATATGACCCATTGACACCTCAGAAAACACAAAGAGATAATGGTTATAGGTGGTGAATGAGAATGGAGAGCAAAGTCCTTTGCTAAAATCTTTGCTAACAACCTTGAGAGTGTTTGTTACTTATAGCACTGTCTGTCATTGTCATCCCATTGTTCATCAATTTTGTTCAAATGAGCACCAGTAGCATCTCCATTGTGAGACTTGTTATTACTGTTTTTGGCATATTGATTATGCCACAGGTAGCTTGCCAGGCTCTGCTGTGCAGGCAGTATACTCTCGGTAGCTTGCTGAGGTCTCCAAGAGGGACGGAGAAATCGAACCCAGGTCAGCCACATGCAAGGAAAACGCCCTTCCGGCTGTGTAATTGCTCCAGTCCACACTTATATAAGAAATAATAAATAAATTATTATAGGAGATTATTTGTATGAAGATAAAAAATACTTTGACTCCCCTCCGGACTGCCGGCTGAGTGGCCAGCACTCGGACCCCAATCCCTTGACCCGCTGTCCGGTTGTGGGAAAGGGGCGTGACCTAATCGCCAGGGGGTGTGGCCTAGGCAAAGTGGGCGTGGCCTCTTTTCCGGCAGGCCAGCACTTACGCAGCAGCAGATATTCTCCTCAACATCGTGTCCAAGACTAATATCCTAGCTATTCATAAACAGTAAGACAATAAAACACAAGACTTCACATAAGGATTGAAGGAACATCTCAGTGGGAGGCCAGGTTCTAAGAGGGGAAAATAAAATGGCAAAAACCATTGACTGAGCCTATCCACAATCCTTTTTCGCAACAAGAGGGAACAAGGATACTCATCTTCAAGGTCTCTCTTCCATACCACCACAACAACATGAAGAAACAGTGCAAATCCCCACCACAACCAGAGGACGATGAAAGGAGTCCAGAAACCGCAATTGGCGTTTCCTACAAACTTCAGATCTCTGATAAAGAATTCAGAGTTTAAATCCTCAAGATGTTCAATGAACTCAATGCAAAGATGGACAACTTCAATGAGGACTTGGCAGAAACAATACAACAGACAGCCGACAAAATTCAGGAAGAAATGAGAGCAGAAATAAAAAACCTTCAAAAAGAAATGAAGGATTCGGTAGATGAAATCAAAAACACTCTGACTGCCCTCAACAATAGAATGACTGCAGCAAAAGACAGAATCAGTATGCTTGAAGATGACCAACAAGAAGCCTACAGGCAACAACAAACCATGGCAAGAGACCTCAAAATAGCTCTAGCCAGAATCAGAGTTCTAGGGGATGATTTCAAGAGGAACAAAATTAGAATCATTGGTCTACCAGAACCACAGGGAACCAACCCCAATGAAAAAGATACAGTCAAACAAATCATTGCTGAAAAGTTCCCAGAGCAGGATAATGCGGGCATCCAGATTCAAGACGCCCAAAGAGTGCCAGCTAAAAGAGATCCTAACAGAAAAACCCCAAGACAATATCATAGTTACAATGATGGACGTCATCCAGAGAGACACAATACTGCAAGCAGCAAAGTCTAAAAAGGAAATCGCATACAAAGGAGCACCCCTTAGATTCACAGCAAATCTATCAGAGGAAACCCTCCAAGCCCGAAGGCAATGGTGGGATATAGTGAAAAAACTCAATGAAATGAACGCTTCACCAAGAATACTTTATCTGGCTAAACTCTCATTCAAACTCGAAGGAATCATACACTACTTTGGGGATAAACAACAGCTCAGGAACTTCATAGACTCAAAACCAAACCTAAAAGAAGCACTAAAGGGGCTATTGTAAGATAAGAAGAACCCCTACGAGCACAACATGCCCTTACAAAGAGATGGCACAAAATCCCATGACTAAATAATCTCCCTTAATGTCAATGGTCTAAATTCACCAATTAAGAGACACAGACTGGCAAAATGGATTCAGAGACTGAACCAAACATTCTACTGCCTGCAAGAAACACATCTGAATAGCCAGAACAAACACAGACTCAAAGTCAAAGGATGGAAAACAATCCTGCAAGCAAACAACTCCCTCAAGAAAGCTGGGGTGGCTTTACTAGTATCAGACAACATAGACTTCAGGTTGAAAAATATTAAAAGAGATAGTGAAGGCCACTTTTTATTAATCACAGGATATGTACATCAGGAAGAAATCACACTCCTAAATGTCTACGCACCCAATGAGGGACCAGCAAAATACCTACAACAGCTGATAAGAGACCTTAAAAAGGACATTGTGAGCAACACAATAGTAGTTGGAGACTTCAATACCAGTCTGTCACCTCTGGACAGATCAAGAAGATTAAAATTCATGAAGTAAATACTGACTTTGAAGGAAGAAATAGAAGAGAGAGGGCTAATAGATCTATACAGGGTTTTATATCCACAAAAATAGGAATACACATTCTTTTCCAGTGCACATGAAACATTTTCCAGAATAGACCATGCGCTGGGCCACACAACATACCTCAACAGAATCAACAAGATAGACATTGTACCAGCTATCTTTTCAGAACATGATGCACTGAAGATAAAAGTTAATCATGGACAGATGCAGAAAACCAAATCAAACACCTGGAAATTAAATAGCTCGATATTGAACAATGAGTGGGTCAGGAAGGAAATCAAGGAAGAAATCAAAAGGTACCTGAAAACAAATGAAAATGAAGACACGAGCTACCAGAACCTGTGGGACTCAGCTAAAGCCGTATTAAGGGGAAAATTTATAGCTCTGCAAGCATATCTCAGGAAGTCATAAATACCTTGACTTCACAGCTCAAGACCTTAGAAAAGGACCAACAAAAGGAGCCCAAACCAGGCAGAAGGAAAGAGATAGTAAAACTTAGAGCAGAAATTAACGACATGGAAACCCAAAAGACAATCCGAAAGATCAATGAAACAAAGAGCTGGTTCTTCGATAAAATAAACAAGATAGATAAACCACTAGCAAGACTCACAAAGAAAGAGAGAGAGAATCCTTATAAGCCGAATCAGAAATGAAAAGGGGGACATCACAAAAGAAACCAATGAAATTCAAAAGATCATCAGAGACTACTTTGAAAATCTGTATTCCACGAAACAAGAAAACCTAGAAGAAATGGATAAATTCCTCGACTCCTATAATCTCCCAAGGCTAAACCCAGAAGACCTGGAGTAACTGAATAGTCCAATTAACATCAAGGAAATTAAAATGGTAATCAAAAGTCTTCCCAAAAATAAAAGCCCACTCTTCAAAGAAATGGATCAAGCAATCCTGAAATTCTTAAGGAACAACCGTCCACAGATTGCTAAAACAATTCTTGGGAAAAAGACGATGGGAGGCATCACCCTCCCCAACCTTAAACTTTACTACAAAGTAAACTACTAACAATTAAAACAGGATGATACTGGAACAAAGGCAGAGCCTCAGACCAATGGAACAGGGTGGAATATCCCTACATACAACCCCAAATGTATGACCATCTAATCTTCAATAAGGAAGCAAGAAATGTGAAGTGGATCAAGGAAAGCCTCTTTTAACAAATGGTGCTGGCACAACTGGACAACCACATGCAAAAGAATTGGCTTAGACCTCAACCTGACACCACGCACAAAAGTCAGACCAAAATGGATTAAAGACCTAAACATAAGACCACAGACCATAAGGCACATTAAGGCAAAACCCTCCATGATATTGAAGCTAAAGGTATCTTCAAAGATGACATGCAACTGACCAACCAAGAAGAAACAAAGATAAACAAATGGGACTACATTAAACTAAAAATTTCTGCACCGCAAAAGATACAGTGACCAGAATACAAAGGCAATCTACAGAATGGGAAAGGATATTCACCCAATACCCATCAGATAAGGGTTTGATATCGAGGGTATATAAGGCATTGGTTGAACTCTACAAGAAAAAAAATATCCAACCCCATCTGAAAGTGGGGTGAAGAAATGAACAGAAACTTCCCCAAGGAAGAGATACGAATGGCCAAAATGTAGAGCATGAAAAAGTGCTCTACATCACTAATCATCAGGGAGATGCAAATCAAAAAACAACCATGAGATATCACCTCACACCACAGAGATTGGCACACATCCAAAAGAACAAAAGCAACTGCTGTTGGAGAGCATGTGGGGAAAAAGGGACCTTTCTTCACTGCTGGTGGGAATGCCGACTAGTTCAGCCCTTTTGGAAAGCAATATGGACGCTTCTCAAAAAATTAGAAATGGAGCTCCCATTTGACCCAGCAATACCACTTCTGGGAATATACCCCAGAGAATCAAAAAAGCATAGTCGAAATGACATCTGCACCTATATGTTCATCGCAGCCTTGTTTACAATAGCCAGAATCTGGAAAAAACCCGAGTGCCCAAGAACAGATGACTGGTTAAAGTAACACTGGTATATCTATGCAATGGAATACTATGCAGCTGTTAGAAAAAAATGAAGTAATGAACTTTGCATATAAGTGTACCCACATAGAAATTATCATGCTAAGTGAAATGAGTCAGAAACAGAGAGACAGACATAGAAAGATTGCACTCATCTGTGGAATATAAAATAACCGAGTAGGAGACTAATATCCAAGAATAGTAGAAATAAGTACCAGGAGTACAGTTCCATGGATTGGAAGCTGGTCTCACATCCTGAGGGAAAAGGCAGCTCAGATAGGAGAGGGAACACCAAGTAAAATGTGGTTGGAGATTCCGCGCGGGAAGAGAGATGCGTGCTGAAAGCAGACTAGAATCTGAACACAGTGGCCACTCAATACCCTTATTGCAAACCACAACACCAAATTGGAGAGAGAGATAAAAATGGAATGCCCTGCCACCGAGGCAGGGTGGGGTGGCGGGGAGATGGGATTGGGGGGTGGGAGGGATACTGGGTTTATTGGTGGTGGAGAATGGGCATTGGTGGAGGGATGGGTTTGTAAACATTGTATGAGGGAAAAACAAGCTCAAAAATGTGCAAATCTGTTTCTGTACCCTCATGGTGTCTCACTAATTAAAGAATTAAAAAAATAAATAAAAATAAATAAAACATCAGAATAAAATGTCATGAAGTGTCCTATAAAGAGCATAAAGAAAAATAAATAAAGCCTCAAATAAAAGGAAAAAATACATTTGCTATAAATGATGAAAAGTTTGGGCTGGAGCGATAGCACAGCGGGTAGGGTGTTTTCCTTTCAGGCAGCCAACCCGGGTTCGATTTCTCTGTCCGTCTCGGAGAGCCTGGCAAGCTACAAAGAGTATGTTCCCCGCACAGCAGAGCCTGGCAAGCTACCCATGGTGTATTCTATATGCCAAAAATAGTAACAACAGGTCTCACAATGGAGACATTACTGCTATCTGCTCGAGCAAATAAATGAGCACTGGGATGACAGTGTGACAGTGTGATACAGTGATGAAAAGTTAGAAGTTTGCCCTCTGTATACTTACTTCCAAATAGTTGTATGCAAAAAAGATTTTTTGGCTGCAAGCCCTTATTCTGCCCCCTGTTATAGCAAACAAGAATCTGTGTCCCATTCCTCAACAAATGTAAAATGTGTACCAAAATATCTTCTACGAAAGGAATTTGTAATCTACAGACTTAAGGAAGTCAGTGGGTCCCCACGGGTGCCTTATGTGAAGTGGAGAGAAAAGAGATGGTCACTTTCTCTTTATCCATCTCTACCACCCCAAGGCCTGCTGGGAAGGTTAGGACTGATAAAGTCTAGCAAACAAGCCCTTTCTAGTTCAGTCCAGAGCCCCACCCATCCCTCTAGGTGGCCATCAAGCCACATTTCACTTGATGTCTGCTTGGTCTACCTGGCTCAGGATTTAATCCCCAAGCCCCAATTTCTTCCAATTTCTTGAGGAGCCACAGTCTCATTCTGTGAAGTAGATGGATGCCCACAGATGGCTTTTGTGAGGTGAGGAGGAGAGAGATGGTAACTTTTTTCCTATCTGCCTCTGCCCCCCAGGACCGGATGTGAAGGACTGATAAAGTCTTTGATGAGCCCCTGTGTGGCATGGGCAGAAGTCTGCCAACTCCACAGGTGACTATCAAGACACATCAGACATTTAGTCATCTCGGCATGGGTGTTGCCACTCAATTTCTCAGGAGCTGTGGACCCAGGTTGGCACAAGGAATGGACTCTGCAGGAAGGAAAGTTAGTCCTAGGCCTTCCCAGGCTTACTGGGATCTTGTCTTGCCTCATAAATAATTTTAGGAGTAGACAAGCAGTGAAGTTAAACAAATTTTACTTGGAGGGTTTTGAGGAAAGGGAAGGAGGGAGAGAAAGTAAGATAGAGTAACATACTCAAGAGAGAATGAAAAAAAGCAGGGAGTATATTGGGGACATTGGCAGCAGAGAATGTGCACTGGTGGTGGATGGGTGTTCAATCATTGTATGACTGAAGCTCAAACATGAAAGTTTTGTAACTGTGTCTCATGGTCATTCAATGAGAGAGAGAGAGAGAGAGAGAGAGAATTTGGGCTTCTTCAAGGATGGAGAGAACAGGAAGTGGGCACAAGCAGCACAGGGGCTTGGGTAGCACATGCGCACACATCCTTTGTTCAAGGTGGCTTCTTATAAGGTTTCTCCCAAGTTGCTCCACATGGGGCTTTAGCTATATAAGAATTCTGTTTTTAGAGAGTGAAGTTGGGGTGATCTTCCTCAAAACTTCTTCTCTTGACCTATGTTCCAGCTGGATCTTCTGTTGGGTGGGTCTAGCACTCTCTAGTCTGGGATAGCTCCAGATAGAGGTCTTTTTGCTGTAGTCACAAGGTGGGTTCTGATGGCCTTAAGGCTAAGTGGTTTTACTATTCCCCAGGAATTCTACTGCCAAGGGGCTATGGGGAGGGGGGTAAGGGGTCTTCCCTAATCTATCTGTCTATATCATTAATACCTGAAAGATGTCCTTTTGTTTGTTTGTGTCACACTCAGCAGTACTCAGAATTGACTCCTAGCTCTGTGCTCAGGGATCACACCTGAAAGTACTCAGGGAGCCATATGGGGTGCTGACATTGAACCCAGGTAGGCCAAATGTAAGGCCATGGCTTGATTCCCTTAGGAGATATCTTGAGATATAAAATCCCATCCTTAGGGTTGTGGGGTATTTTTTGTTTTCTCCAAATAAATCTGATCTTTAAAGTTAAAAAATATATAGTTGGACTTGAATGTTTCTATTTTTTTACATTTCTGGTAAATCGGTGACTGGAGCAATCTGCAGCAGGTAGAGCGTTTGCCTTACAAGTGGCTGACCCAGGTTCAGTTCCTTCATTCCTCTCAAAGAGCCTGGCAAGCTACCGAGAGTATCCTGCATGCACGGCAGAGCCTGGCAAGCTACCCATGGCGTATTTGTATTTGATATGCCAAAAACAGTAACAACAAGTCTCAACAGTGGAGACGTTACTGGTGCCCGCTCCAGCAAATGGATGAAGAATAGGACAACAGTGAGACAGTGCAGTCCCTAAAATTACTCAAGTATGTGAGGGATTACATGTTGATTGTTTAGCAATTCATAAATATTCTAAAATATTCTGAAAAAAGTTTTGGTGAAAAATAAAACTTTATTCTATTTATTATACACATCATATTGCCTATAAGAAATTTTGTGCTTGCTATACCTGAAAGTGTTGTTTACACTAGCTATAATAGATAAATATCTTGGATATCATCTTAGCAGTGAGTAATGCTAACTCACCAACATATCATATTGAGAATACCCTGTGCCAGATCTTAAATTTCTGGGTTTTGTTTTGCAGCCATGCCTGGCAGAACTCAGGTGCTACTCCAGTGTCATTGCTCTGTAATCACTCCAAGAGGTTGTGTGGGGATAAGCATGGAGTCATGTAATATGAAGATCAAAACTGAGGCCCCTTTCAGTTATCTCTCTGGCCCACCAGGGCTTATTTTTAAGAGCTTTTGTATATATTATGTAAATTTTTCCATAAACCTTATAAAAGTAGACATTATTATTATTTATTTTACAGATATGGAAGCACAGTTTCAAAACTGGTAACTTTCTAAGTAGGATAAAAAGCCCTAAGATTTGGATCAGAATTATCTGGCTATTAAGTACTGCATTGTAATGTCTGATCAGACAGAAGATCAGACAAGGGCTATAGGGCAGTAGATAAAGAATTCGGATGTATCTGGAGCACTGAGCATAGCAAATAGTTTACTTTAAAATAAAGTATTTAACTTTTGGTTCCAGAAACTGCTTGCAGACATTCTACCAGACTATCAACTAAGCCAGAGCCCCACGCCGGCTGATGACGAGAAATAACCATCTCTTTTGGTTTGTTTTCCCTTTGTCAGGCAGCGTGGTGATTACTAAACAGGCGTGATCTCGGTGGCGCGGGACGAGGGGGGAAAAAAATAGAAAAGTTATGTAACAAACAGCGGGACTTAATATCTCTACATTCTCAGCAATGGAAAGCCATCAAATGCTTCCTTGACAATGGGACTGTCTTCTCTTTTTGGGGGGGAAACCCTAGCAACAATAGTGAATTATGTGTTGAAACATGGACTGTAACCAAGATAAAGCGTAAACGAAGTGAAACTTATCAAGGGCGGGGACTGGGGGGGCGGGAGGGGGCGGGAGGTATAATGGGGTGGTTGGTGATGGAATATGGGCACGGGTGAAGGGAAGGGTGTTTGAGTGCTGTATAACTGACATAATCCTGAGAACTTTGTAACACTCCACATGGTGATTCAATAAAATTAAAAAATAAATAAATAAAATAAATAAAATAAAGTATTTAAGTTTGGACTTACTAGGAAATACCGGTAAGGTAGCATAAGATCAGATCTTCTCTATTGTTTGGCTGAACTGCTGAGAGATTTATATAGGCAAAAATACAATTCTTTATCCCTTCAATTTCCTATAGTTGATTTCTAGGCTAAGATAGAAAATGGAAGCTGCTTTGGTTTAAGTAATGGATGACCAGCTTTAAGTGATGGACTCAGAGCTAATAAAAAAAAGCAGGGAAATTCAGTCCTCAAAGCACTACTTCACATGACACAGAGTAAGATATTAAACCAATTGGTATTTTAATAGTTGCCTTCATTGACTCCATTATTGCTTCCAGAGGTCATCACCTGAAAAACCCAAATTACTTCTTTAAAGGCAAAACCAAAAATCCTTCTTAAGAAACTAAGCTTTATTCATAGAGAAGAGTAGTTTTGATTACTGTTGCTCTCCAATTGCGATAATGTAACTTTGCTATGAGCTCCAAAAAAAACATGGGGGAAAGCACAAATATATATGCATATATATATAATTCATACAACTTGTATAAAAGTTTTCAGTGTGTTAAAGGCATATGTGGGGCTGTAGCGATAGCACAGCAGGTAGGGTGTTTGCCTTGCATGCGGTCGACCCAGGTTCAATTCCCAGCATCCTATATGGTCCCCTGAGCACCACCAGGAGTAACTCCTGAGTGCAAAGCCAGGAGTAACCCCTGTGCATTGCCATGAGTGACCCAAAAAGTCAAAAAGAAGGGCATAGCATATGTATGGTATATGCCTTTAACACACTGAAAACTTCTATACAACTTGAATGTATTTTATGTATATAGATAAGTATATCCATGTAGAATTGTTACTAAAAGAAAAACATAGTCATCAAACCACCACTGCTTTCTCAAAGAAATAATGATCTGAATTAATCTTTGAGAAGTTGTAATAGCCCTAACTGACAAATTTTCCCAGAAGCACACTAAACACAGCAGTAAACATTTATGCTGATGCCAAATTATTCAATGGTGAGAGGGCAAATGAAAATCACTTAAGACTCTGGGGTCCTCCAACTGTTTCGAATGCTAATTTGGATACAGTTGATGGTTTAAATTCTTCAATAGACTGAGCTCAAAGGGTATATTTAAAGCAGGATCAAAAAAAAATTTCATGTAAGATGCTAGGAGGAATACCAGTCTCTTAGTGGTTCAATGCAAGGTCCCAGATGCACTGTTGCTCGGGCCATCTCATGCAGGGGATACCTCTACAGTGTTGAGCTTCTCCAGTGCCACATACAACTATATTCGGTGGACCATGTAACACAAGTAATTGAAGCAGGTCAAGGGCCTGTAGCAACATCTGTACTATGTTCCAGCCTCCCATATAATGTTATTATTGAACGAAAATTGTATAATATGCAGTTTCCCTTTTTTTTAAGATCACTCAGGGATCAGCCATGACAGGGTTCAGGGGACTATATGGGGTGCCAGGGATTTATATGGTGAATTACAGTACAGTGGGGAGAGCATTTACCTGGCACTCAATATACCCAGATACAATTCCCAGCATCCCTAGGGTCCCTGGAGCACCACCAGAAGTAATTCCTGAGTGCAGAGCAAGGAGGAACCCCTGAGCATCACCAGGTGTGACCCCCTCAAAAAAAACACAAAAAAACCCTGAGCTGCTACAAGTGACCCCTAAACACCAAGCTGGGAATAGCCCCTGAACACTGCCAACTATGTCCCCTAAACAACCACAAAAAAAGAACCTCAAGGCAGCAATATTTTTCAAGTATATTAAAGTTCTACAAGCTATACAGATTTTTTCAAATCTACTAAGTTAGAAGTTGGGTTGACCACATATAAGGCAAGTGCTCTACCCTTATACTGTCTCTCTGGCCTCCTGAAATCCATTATGAATTGCAGCACTTACTACAACAGTTAAGATATGAAATCAGTGCAGATCTGTAAGGACAGATCAGTGAATAATGGAGGTGTGGTTTATATTAACAATGAAATACTATGCAGTTGCGAAGAATGATGAAATTCTCTGCAACTTGGTGGAATTGGAAGATATTCTGTTGAGTAAAGTATGTCAGAAGAAAATGAACAAATATAGCATCATCTCAATTATCTGTGCCCCACAAAATATAAGGATGAAGGAATATAATAGGTATCAAAGTGGAAAATCCCATGGCCATAGATTATAGAAATTGAGGGTTGAAGTAAGAAGAAACATAAGGAGTAATAGTGTAAGGTTTATTACATGCCTTTGGCATGTTGCTTATTTGGAGGTATGGTTTATGCATATATGTAAATCACAGAGCCATGCAAATTATGCAGTTAGGACAGAGAAAGGCCCACTATGACAATGATAATTGGAAATGATCACTCTGGACAAGAACTGAGTGCTGAAAGGAGGTAAAGAGATGTATATGATAATCTTTCACTATCACTGTAGTGATCTTTCACTGTAGTATTGCAAACTACAGTGCTTAAAAGGAAAGAGAGAGAGAGGGAGGGAGGGACAGAGAGGGAGAGTGAGAGAGAGAGAGAGAATAAATGTGCCTGCCATAGAAGAAGGCTGCGGGTGGGGTGACAGGAGGGAAACTGGGGACATTGGTGATAGAAAATGTATATTGGCTAAGGAACAAGTGTCAGACATTGTATGACAGAAACCCAATCACGAACAACTTTTATAACTGGGTACCTCACAGTGATTCAAATTTTAAATAGTTGAAAACCTATTATAAATGAACAGAAATGGTTAAAAGTTACAAATAAGTGGTGTTAAAAGCTTCCTATACATTATGTTGTCTATTCTTGTATTCATCTATATGCAGAGTAAGACATTTATATGCTAAAATATTAAACAACATATTCATGATATACTATTTTTAGGGTATACTCAACTGTATGAGAGGAGAAAAATAAACTAAAATCTGAAGATTATCTATATATAGCTGTTATAGATCCCCCTTTCTGCCTATATTATAACTATTGGCAACTATTTAAAAATCATGTGTATGGCCCAATGACTGATATATTAACTTGTAAAGCTTTTAAGTAATGAATGGTCTTATCTATCAAGTGATACTTTTGCTTTATGGGCTATTCATTTGATTTTTAAAGAATCTTTAATTATCTTTTAAAAATACAATGAAATCCAAAAAATTATTTACTTATATAGTCTCTCTCATCTTTATCTTCACATTAGCACCCTTAAAATTAAGCATATCATAAAAATTAAACCCATTGTTAGGATGTAGTTCATATCTAACAGTCTATATTTTTGTTACATTTCAGTCAAGTTTATATTGATGAGGAAAAAAATTGAGATGAAGTAAAAAACAAATTGGAATATGCATGTAATATGTTCATTTCTCAACTGAGACTCCTTAAATTAATAGAATATTAATACTTTTCAAAACTTGAAGATTAGGCCAAAACATTTGGCTGAATTTTTAGGAGAAAATATGACAAGCACAAAGGCATGTATTTAAGTGTTCTTTATAAATATTACAAAACCGGCCCCCGTGCCCTGTGCCCGCCCGCGGCAGCGAGACAGCTCGGAGCACCCCGGCCCCGCCGGGCAGGTCCCAGTCATTCGCCCACCGCGGATGAGCCCGCCCTCCCGTGTCCAAACAGGTTAGGGGCGTGGCCTCTCATTAGGGGGCGTGACATCAAAAGTGGGCGTGGCCTCTTTCCGGAGCACAGGCCACTAACACGGCTGCAGATTTTTTTTTTACCATTCCATGCATTGTCCTTTGGCCACAACTGATAGAACCCATTCCTCCGAATAACTCCCTGATCATCTTAGTTACTATATGTTAATACTCAACTAACCTACGCTATCCTAACTTCACGAAAACTGTCAATGAACACATCAACTTGCACAGAAAAGTCCTTTGTCTAAAGAGCATAGCCAAAAATCTTCAGTTGAGGTTCCTCCCAAGCTAATGAGAGCTCCAGATAGTAAAGCCCATAACAACATGAAGAAACAGAGAAAATCCCCACCACCAGAAGACAGCCAAGAAAATATCTCACTAACCTCAGCAGCGACCTCCCAGAAATACACCCTCCTCTCAGATAAAGAATTCAGAGAGGAAATTGTGAGGATGGTTCACGAACTCAAAGAAACTATGGAACGAACATTCAATAAATTAAGGGAGGATATGGATGCAGCGTTGGAACGCTCCACAAAGATAATCCAGCAAGAAATGAGAGCAGAAATTTCAAAGCTACGAACAGAAGTCACACAACTAAAAGAATCAGTAGATGAAATTAAAAACTCCCTAGGAGCCCTCAATAGTAGAATGACTACAGCCGAAGACAGAATCAGTGAGCTTGAAGATGAGCTGCACAAAGCATATAAGGAACAACAAATAATGGCAAAAGACCTCAAAATGGCTCTAGAGCAAGTTAGAGTCCTAGGGGATGACCTCAGGAGAAACAACATAAGAAACATGGGAGTGCCAGAACCACATGGAACCAATTCCAGTGAAAAAAACACCATTAAAGACATCATTGCTAAAAAAATTCCCAAAGCTAGAGAATGCGGACATCCAGATACAAAGAGTCTGAAGGGTGCTAGCTAAAAGGGACCCAAATAGAAAATCCCCAAGGCATATCATAGTCAGAATGATGGATGCCGTGGATAGAGACACAATACTGCAAGCAGCAAGATCAAAGAAGGAGATCATATACAAAGGCGCACCCCTTAGATTCACAGCAGACCTAGCAGAAGAAACCATCCAAGCCCAAAGACAATGGTGGGATATAGTGAAAAAACTTCATGAAATGAATGCCTCACCAAGAATACTCTACCCGGCTAAACTCTCAGTTAAACTTGAAGGAACCATACACTATTTCATGGACAAGCAACAGCTCAGGAACTTCATAGACCCAAGACCAAATTTAAAAGAAGGACTCAAAGGGCTACTATAAGACAAGGAAAAAGACCTATAAGAACAACAAACCCTACAGAAAAATGGCACAAAATCCCATGACAATAATTTCTCTTAATGTTAACGGGCTAAATGCACCAATCAAGAGGCACAGAGTGGCAAAATGGATACGGAAACTAAACCCAACTTTCGGCTGCCTACAAGAAACACATCTGAATAGCCAGAACAAACACAGACTAAAAATCAAAGGATGGAAAACAATCCTGCAAGCAAACAGCCCCCTCAAAAAAAAAGCGGGGGTGGCCATACTAGTGTCCGATAGCTTTGATTTCAGGCTGAAAAAGATCAAAAGGGACAGCAAAGGTCATTTTCTATTCATCAAGGGATATGTACAACAGGAAGAAATCACACTCCTAAATGTATACGCACCTAATGAACAACCAGCTAAATACTTAAAAGAACTCCTAACAGAATTTAAGGAGGACATAACTAGACCCACATTAGTAGTTGGAGATTTCAACACTGCCTTATCACCTCTGGATAGATCGACAAGAACAACACTCAGCAAGGAAATGATGGCCCTGAAGGAAGAAATGGAGGAGACAGGGCTAATAGACCTATACAGGGCTATACACCCCAAAAAGAAAGAGTACACATTCTTTTCCAGCGCACACGGAACGTTTTCCAAAATAGACCATGTTCTGGGCCACAAATTATACCTTAATAGAATCGGGAAGATAGAAATTGTATCAACTATCTTCTCAGATCATGATGCACTGAAGAGAGAAGTAAATCACGCACAGACGCGGAGAATCAAATCAAACACCTGGAAATTAAACAACTCACTATTGAACAATGAGTGGGTCACAAAGGAAATCAAGGAAGAAATAAAGAGATACCTCAAACAAATGAGAATGAAGACACAAGCTACCAGAACCTATGGGACGCAGCTAAAGCTGTGTTAAGGGGAAAATTTAAAGCTCTACAAGCCTTCCTCAGAAAGGAAGAAAGGGCCTATATAGATAGCTTGACTTCGCAGCTCAAGATCTTAGAAGAGGACCAGAAAAGGAACCCAAACCAGATCGAAGGAAAGAAATAATAAAACTTAGAGCAGAAATTAACGATATGGAAACCCGAAAAACAATCCGACAGATCAATGAAACAAAAAGCTGGTTCTTCGAGAAAATAAATAAGATTGATAAACCGCTAGCAAGACTCACAAAGAAAGAAAGAGAGAAAACCCTAATAAACCGAATCAGAAATGAAAAGGGGGACATCACAACAGAAACCAAGGAGACTCAAAGGATCATCAGAGACTACTTTGAAAGTCTGTATGCCACGAAACAAGAGAACCTAAAAGAAATGGATGAATTCCTTGACTCCTACAATCTCCCAAGACTGAGCCAAGAAGACGTGAAATACCTCAATAGGCCCATAAATATCAAGGAAATCGAAACTGTAATCAAAAGTCTCCCAAAAAACAAAAGCCCAGGTCTAGACAGATTCACTGACGAATTCTTCCAAGCATTTAAAGAATACTTGTTGCCAGTTCTCCTCAAGCTTTTGCAAGAAATTGAAAAGACAGGAACCATTCCGAACAGTTTCTACGAGGCACATATCTCCCTAATACCAAAAGCAAAGAAAGACACCACTAACAAAGAAAACTATAGACCAATATCCTTGATGAACACCGATGCGAAGATCCTCAACAAAATACTAGCAAATAGAATCCAGCAACTCATCAAAAAGATCATACACCATGACCAAGTGGGATTCATCCCAGGGATGCAAGGATGGTTTAACATTCGGAAATCGATCAACATAATCCATCACGTCAACAAAAGTAAAGATAAAAACCATATGATAATATCCATAGATGCAGAGAAAGCATTTGACAAGATCCAACACCCATTCATGATAAAAACTCTCACCAAAATGGGTTTTGGAGGAACTTTTCTGAAGATAGTCAAAGCCATCTACCATGAACCTATGGCAAGCATTATCATCAATGGAGAAAAACTAAGGGCTTTTCCTCTAAGATCGGGGACAAGACAAGGATGTACACTCTCACCACTTCTCTTTAATATAGTACTGGAAGTATTAGCAATAGCCATCAGGCAAGAAAAAGATATTAAGGGGATTCAGATTGGAAAGGAAGAAATCAAGCTATCATTATTCGCAGACGATATGATACTATACCTACAGAAACCTAAAAGCTCTAGTAAGAAACTCTTAGAAACAGTTGACCTATACAGTAAAGTCGCAGGCTATAAAGTCAATACCCAAAAATCATGGCCTTCCTATATGCAAACAATGAGACAGAGGAAAGGGACATGAAAAAAGCAATCCCGTTCACAATTGTGCCCCAGAAAATCAAATACCTTGGAATCAGCTTAACTAAAGAAGTAAAGGATCTCTACAAAGAAAACTATAAAACGCTACTCCATGAAATAAAAGATGACATGAGGAAATGGAAACACATCCCCTGCTCATGGTTAGGGAGAATAAACATTGTCAAAATGGCAATACTCCCCAAAGCATTATACAGATTTAACGCGATCCCTATAGGGATACCCATGGCATTCTTCAAAGAAACGGAGCAAGCAATCCTGAAATTTATATGGAACAATAAACGCCCACGGATAGCTAAAACAATTCTTGGGAAAAAGATGATGGGAGGCATCACCCTCCCCAACCATAAACTCTACTACAAAGCGGTAACAATTAAAACAGCATGGTACTGGAACAAAAGCAGAACTGCAGACCAATGGAACAGGGTGGAATATCCCCACATACAACCTCAAATGTATGATCATCTAATCTTTGATAAAGGTGCAAGAGATGTGAAATGGAGCAAGGAAAGTCTCTTTAACAAATGGTGCTGGCACAACTGGACAACCACATGCAAAAAAATGGGCTTAGAACTCGACCTGACACCATGCACAAATGTCAGATCAAAATGGATTAAAGACCTGAACATCAGACCACAAACCATAAGGTACATTGAAGAAAAGGTCGGCAAAACCCTCCAGGATATTGAAGATAAAGTTATCTTCAAAGATGACACGGAACTAAGCAATCTAGTATAAACAGAGATCAACAAATGGGACTACATTAAACAAAAAGCTTCTGCACTGCAAAAGATACAGCGACCAGAATACAAAGACTATCTACAGAATGGGGAAGGATATTTACACAATACCCATCAGATAAGGGGTTGATATCAATGGTATATAAAGAACTGGTTGAACTCTACAAGAAGAAAACATCCAACCCCATCAAAAAATGGGGCGAAGAAATGAACAGAAACTTTACCAAGGAAGAGATACGAATGGCCAAAAGGCACATGAAAAAGTGCTCTGCATCACTAATCATCAGGGAGATGCAGATCAAAACAACCATGAGATACCACCTCACACCACAGAGACTAGCACACATCCAAAAGAACAAAAACAACCGCTGTTGGAGAGGATGTGGGGAGAAAGGGACCCTTCTACACTGCTGGTGGGAATGTCGGCTAGTTCAGCCCTTTTGGAAAACAATATGGACGATTCTCAAAAAACTAGAGGTTGAGCTCCCATTAAACCCAGCAATACCACTGCTGGGAATATATCCCAGAAAAGCCAAAAAGTATAGTCGAAATGACATCTGCACTTATATGTTCATAGCAGCACTGTTTACAATAGCCAGTGTATAAAAATAAAAAGAAAAGGCGCGGGCAAGGGAAGGGACGCCTCACCGCACCGAGCCAGGCACAGGGCCTAGGGCAGTAGCCGTCTCTCCCGCCACCCGAGTTCGGTAGCCTCCAGCCGCTTCCCCCACCCCGGGGAGGTTGATGGCGAAGATGTGGCAGGCGAAGGAAGGAACGGAGCCATGATGGTTGGTCTCAATTGCAGTTTATTCCAATCTTCTCTCTATACACTCCCCCAGACATATACACTTTCCGCTCTCTTTACACTTTCCACCCCCTCACCTTCTCTCCCAACCCCTTTTATCGATCATGGCCCTTCTAAAGGGCGCAATACATTGACGTCACCAAAAGCACCAAAAGATCTTACAGGAAGAACATTGAGGCAATATAATTCTCTTGTATCTGCAGGCCATTAATCTAGGCCCCCCGGAAAGAAGATACAAAAACAAAGAGGAAGCCTTCTTTGGGCTGAAAGCACTCGGATTTACATCCCAAAGACCAGGCTGGGCTGCAGCCTGGAATCTACAATGTCAAATCAAACCTGGCTAGCACCTTAGATCTGTAGGTCAAAGATCAGCTAGGTTTCTGTGACAAAAGGTTTCTGTGACAAAACTCCAGAAGGCAGCTGGAAAAGGGGAAATATTCCAACATCTCCCCCCTTTTTGTTTAGAACAGATTTTAACCATAAAATAAAATGCTAGGCACAAAAAGTTCAATAACACTAGCAGAACACCTATTCTCTAGGACAGATACGCTTTCAGCAGGACCCATCCAAGGATGAAATCCCAAGGTTGTGTTTCTCCTCTCCTTGTCAGACAAACATATAAGCATTCACAATATTAATCATTTTGTATGGGCATAGCAAGAGATGCATTAAACTTTTAGAATTGCTCTCCGGGGGTCACCTCATCTCAGACTACAGCGCTCAGGCCAGATTAGTCTTTCCTAGCCCTAGCAGGGTCCTGTCTCGTCGTTGCTTTTGGATCATGAAATGACATCCCATGACCAAGCTCTTAACATACAGTTAAGCATTAGGCGCTTTGGCCAGGCCCATCTCGATGCCAGGGTAGCACACAACTTACCGCTTGCCCTGGGTCCTTCTTCGTCCCACGTTTGGACCCTGCCTTTTAAGAGGGCTAGGAACTGAGGGCAGCCAAGGCTACAGTCAAGAAAGCAGATGCCCAGGAATTAATAATATTCAAAGCCAATTAAATCCCAATTGCAAAGGCATAATATTAAATGTCTTCCTTTGTCCATACAAAAAGACATGGCTTTATACTAAACTATTCAAAAGACAGGAAGAGAGGAGAAAGACAGTATCTCACTCATACATATAAAATCATAGATTTAACTCATCAAAAATACTTTGCCATATAACTGAAAACCTAATACTAGAAGGATAGTTATTACAGGTACTATGAATTTACAAATCCATTATTCTAACTGCTCTATATATATTATACACTAACAAATGATTCTTAACATTATCCCATAAAAATTCAGTCAAATTTTACAGCATCAGTGTTATACAAAATAAAGCATAATTCCAATCTACAGGAAATCAAAAGGGCGCACAAGCTAAAACAGGAAGAGTTAAATTTCTGTTAAAATACATCAGGTTAAAAATCCAAATTAAAGTGATGCAGTAAGAAAAAATCTATTGCATCCATACACTGATTATCTTTACATTGCCATACCAGGCTTATTTCTACTCTTTTGACTATATGAACATAACTTTGATGGGTGTGACCGATATACCTAAGCTCCTAGTGGCAAGGGGAGAAAGGACAAACCAATGATATCCAGCAAGCCAGAATCTGGAAAAAACCCGAGTGCCCTAGAACAGATGACTGGTTGAAGAAACACTGGTACATCTATACAATGGAATACTATGCAGCTGTTAGAAAGAATGAGGTCCTTATGTTTTCATATAAGTGGATCAGCATGGAAAGTATTATGCTAAGTGAAATGAGTCAGAAAGAGAGAGACAGACATAGAAAGATTGCACTCATCTGTGGACTATAGAATAATAGACTAGGAGAGGAGTCTAACACCCAAGAATAGTAGAAATAAGTACCAGGAGGTTGTCTCCATGGCCTAGAGGCTGGTCTCTCATTCTGGGCAACTCAGAGAAGGGAACACCAAGTAAAATGTGGTTGGAGGTCATGTGGGGGAAAGATGATGCGGGCCGAATATAGACTAGAGACTGAACACAATGGCCACTCAACACCTTTATTGCAAACCACAACACCTAATCAGAGAGAGAGAACAAAAGGGAATACCCTGCCATAGTGGCAGTGTGGGGTGGGGGGAGACGGGACTGGGGAGCGGGGGAGGGATGTTGGGTTTACTGGTGGTGGAGAATGGGCACTGGTGAAGGGATGGGTTATCAAACTTTGTAAGGGAGAAACATGAGCACAAAATGTATAAATCTGTAACTGTACCCTCACGTTGACTCACTAATTAAAACTAAACTATTAATTAAAAAAAATTTAAAAATAAAGATTTTTAAAAAAAATAAAAAATAAATATTACAAAACCAGAAGGTATTGTTTAAATCCATCCAATATGAATCCTTTCCTTCAAAAATTCTTTAATGAAATGAGATGGAATAATAAAAATATTATTTTATTTTAATCATAGATAAAAGTTATATGTAGGGAGCTGCTTTACAAGTCTGGCTCTTATTTCCTAGTAAGACAGCCTGATTCTTCTGATTTAAACAGAGGCTTGTAGCAAGGTTGCCACTATGGTTGCCACTTGTTTCTCAATAGCCTATGCCTGTAACAAAAGGACATGTCAATCTGCATTTGTATGTGGGTCCAGACACCATTTCCTCCCAGCAGAGAGGTATAAGTATTGTAACTGCCAGTAGAATAAACTCTCTTCTTCCTCCTTGCTGCTTTCTGCCTCTGCATCTGTTCATTCTGCTGTGTCCCCTCCTCAGCCCCACAAAGGGTCCTCTCTGCTGGACAGGACGGGACCCCACAGTTATAGGGTTGTCTTTATCATCATCATCATCATCATCATCATCATCATCATCATCTCGTTGATCGTCGTAACGTCTCCATTCATCCTAGCCCTGAGATTTTAGAAGCCTCTCTTTACTTGTCCTTTCCAATAGTGCCACATTGGAGGTTCTTTCAAGGTCAGGGGAATGAGACCCATCATTATTACTGGTTTTGGCATATGAATACGCAATGAGGAATTTGCAAGGCTCTCCCATGTGGGCAGGAAACTCTTGGTAGCTTGCCAGGTTCTTCCAGAGGGAGAACTAGGCTATAAGATGTCCCAGAGCTTGGTTTTATAGTCTCTGGATGTTGGCCGTTGGTGGGATTATACAGCCACAGGGGCAGTCCGCCTAGCTACTGGAAAATGGGGAGTCTGGGTGGAAGAGGCCCAGTCCCATTCCAACCAGGCTTGGAGGTCTCAGCCCCGGGTACCATACACGTAGGTTCCTCTGCCGGTTCCTTCATGCGTGAGGCTTATCTGAACATGTGGAGAGGGGCCTTGAGCATGGCTGTGGCTAGGCTCCAGAGGTCTTTGGCCTCGGAAGCTCTGCTCAGGGTGGGGAGAGAAACTGAAACTCAACCCCTCGGAGGGGCCCCAGGGAAGACAGCCGGGCGGGGTGGGGGTGGCAAGAGACTCTCTATTATAAACAATTCCAATTGACAAAAAAAGATTTTTCACTCTTTTCCCTTCTGATGATTCTTGTGTTCAGGAGTCCCTCTACCAAATTTAACCAATCATTTCTCCCATATCTCATCAAAATGCTTACTCATCCTCAAGATTCTTCTGAAGACAAGTTAATAAAGTTCTGAACAATAAAGAAAGAGACAGACATAGAAAGATCGCACTCATATGTGGAATATAAAGTAGCTGAGAGGTACAGGCTTACAATGTTGAGATTCCTGGCAGACATTTCTCTGGACTTAGTTATTAAAATACTAAAATACAGAAATCCAAAACTATGCTGCTGCTAGTGCGGCCTCCTGACCTCATATCTCTTCATTCTCAGCAATGGAAAACAAATTATCAAATGCTTTCTTTTCAGCAGATCAACTTTAGGGGGGAGAAACTCCAAATCAATAATAGTTATTTTTTTTGTTGAAATATTGAATGTAATCAAAGTAAAGTGAAAGTAAAGTGAAATTTACCAGTTACACATGCGGGGTGGGGGGCTGGGGAGGTGGGGGAAGGGGGGAGGTATATCGTGATTCTTGGTGGTGGAATATGTGCACTGGTGAAGGGATGGGTGTTTGAGCATTGTATAACTGAGACTTTAACCTGAACGCTTTGTAAATTTCCACATGGTGACTTAATAAAAGAATTTTTAAAAAATAAATAAATAAATAAATAAAAATAAAAAAATAAAATTCTGAACAATTAGACTGACAGTGTTTCTATTGCAAATAGCAGAAAAAAAGATGTAGTGTGACTGAACCCATGGAATAAGAGACATGGATGTTTGTGAAAGTATACCTTTTTTTCAACGTGTTGAATTTTAAACTTGGAACTTTGCCCATCTTTCTCTGACAATTTTCAAGTAAATCATTTCTATTTTTGTCGATTTTTCATTTTTTTCTTAAAAGAAAATGATATTATACCGTTATCTATATAGTACTGAAAGAAACATTTTTTCACAACAGGAATGAAGCCACTTGGATTACCTCTGCATTATGCATTGCGTTGTTCTGCACCCTTTTGTACTTAGTAGTTTTACTTCAAATTGGAAATGGACATTCTGTGCCTCTACTTTTAATATCATCAAGGTTATGAACTATCAGACATTACATTAGAACCATTACTTTGGGGACAGAAGGATATGAAATAGCCTGTCAGAGTGAGATTGTAAGAACATTAATGCTTGGGAAAATGTGCTTCTTTACAGTGCATTTTCTTCAGGCATAAAGAAAATTGCCTCCTAAATATAGATTCAAAGCTTTATTAAAGGCTAGATATTTCAAAATATATTTTGGTAGGAAAGATAAATTCATATTAAATACTGCATGCAAAGGAATAATGTACTTCTTTGTGCAAAAATACAAATAGAGAAAGTGAAAATAATGCTAAATAATACCAAAAAATCAAAACTGACATTACAAGCTCAGATGTCAGAAACACAAGATTTATTGCCAGGATGGGGAAGGGGGGACAGAGATAGTATATAGTTAGGACGCATGCCTGGGTTTAAAATCCAGAACCACAAGGTTATAAGTCACAAATCATAGCCATAAGTCATAGGGTGCATCCCTGGAGGCTACTGAACACGACTAGAATGTCCTGGATAACTCCAGCAGCACAGGATGCAAGAAGCTTTGCATCCTCTCTTTCTCGTCGGATAGGCTCAGAGAGGGGAGTGAAACTTGAACACCTGAATTTTCAGCTTTGCCACCACGATGGTCAATGTACTCAAAAGCTGGTAGCATTTCTGTAGTAAGTGCGGAAGCATCAGTCCCACAAGGTATGCCCAGGGAAGGGGTCTACAAATGTCAGCAGAGTGACTGTGGCGGGTGGACCAACCCAACTTCCCCAAGAAGATGGCGCTATGGCTTGAGTGTATGAACCCCAACTGGCCATTGAGAGGATGTCGTTAGTACAGAGATTCAGGCATTTTTCAACTGGAAGGAGATAAGAAAAGAAGAGGCCAAATGAGTTCTAAGATTGGCCAACCCTTGTTTTGTTATGTTTTTCCTTCGGATGCCATAGACCAAATCCAGAATTTCCCCCACTTCGAAGCAGGCCTCCTAAATCCCTGAGCCTCTTTCCTTGTTCTGCCCTGTCTTTTGAGTGGAAAAAGTAAATACAGTGAATGTCTTAGAGTTGGTAACTGTATGAAAAGAAATGCACTGATTTTTTAAATTTTGAAAAGGAGGACGAGGGGGGAGGGGGAAGAGGGAGAGGACGAGGGAGAGGGAGAGGATAATGGAGAGGAAGAGGACGAGGGAGAGGGAGAAGAAGTGCATCCTCAGTCCTTGCATTGATTTGTCAGTCCTATTTATTGCCTGAGAGTTCCTGGTGGAACTCCTGAACATCACTTGGAAGACTTCCCCTGCCCCTGCCAAAAAAAAAAACAAAAGTTTGATTCAATTCTTATTTAGTCGTCATAGACAAAGAGTTATCAAAAGCAATACATGTGAATCAGTGTAAAACAACCGACTTGTATAATGATACATATGTCTCTCTGCTTAGGGCCATCTCTCTTGCATATCCATACATCCTGAATAATGAGAATTGAGAGATTAATGCTGTGCCCCAAGAAGAAGCATCTAGTTTAAGCAGCTACACAACTGTAACTTTTCACTAGCTTTCTAATTTTAATTTTTTATCCTTTCCAATTATTATGTTTTTTAAAATATGGTCGGGGCTGGAGCGATAGCACAGCGGTTGGGCTTTCATCTTTCACGAAGCCAACCCGTGTTCGATTCCTCCGCCCCTATTGGAGCCAGCCCAGCAAGCTACAGAGAGTATCAAGCCCACATGACAGAGCCTGGCAAGCAACCGTGCGTATTGGATATGCCAAAAACAGTAACAATAAGTCTCTCAATGAGAGACATTACTGGTGCCCGCTCGAACAAATCAATGAGCAACAGAATGACAGTGACTAAAAATATGGTTAAAAATATGTGAGATTGTGAATTCTCTCATTCATATTTTAATTTTGCCATGTTAGCCACATTTCACAATATGAATATTTCACGTTACTTTTAATTTCATTTATTCTTTTTTTTTTTTTTTTTTTTTTTTTTTTTTTTTGCTTTTTGGGTCACACCCGGCGATGCACAGGGGTTACTCCTGGCTTTGCACTCAGGAATTACCCCTGGCCGTGCTCAGGGGACCATATGGGATGCTGGGATTTGAACCCGGGTCGGCCGCGTGCAAGGCAAACGCCCTACCCGCTGTGCTATCGCTCCAGCCCCTCATTTATTCTTTTGATGTAAACTTTAAATTATGTGCATTATATACAACAAAATGACTAAGGCATATCAACCATTTTTTTAAATTTATACATATTTTTAATCTATTTTACAAAATATGACAGTAAACAGAAAAGGCAATTTCTAGCTAGATATATCTCTGAGACACATAAAATTGAAATTTCTTATTAACTTATGTTACTTTTATAATAATTTGCTATAGCTTAACTAAAGTCATTTTGCTTTCACGTTTCCTCCATGAATGTGGAGGTAGATTTACTAATTCTGCTTTAAAAGTTCATTTGGGTCACACTGGTGGTTTGGAACACTAAATGCCTGAAACAACTGTTTAATGAGCAACTTTATATATCATGGTATTTCATTTTTTTAAATTTTAGATAAAATAAATAAAAATCCATTTTTAAATTTACAAAGAATTTTTAAATCAAATTTCACCTTTCAAATTGGATAACAATGAATTTCTTTAGGGTAGGAAATTGGATATCTGGGAAATAGTAGCACTGTAGCACTGTCGTTCCATTGTTCATCAATTTGCTCAAGCGGGCACCAGTAAAGTCTCCATTGTGAGACTTGTTGTTACTGTTTTTGTCAGCTCGAATATGCCATGGGTAGCTTGCCAGGTTCTGCTGTGTTGCCAGGATACTCTCGGCAGCTTGCCAGGCGCTCTGAGAGGGGCATAGGAATCGAATCTGGTTGGCTGAATGCAAGGCAAACACCCTACCCACTGTACTATTGCTCCAACAATGTCTTAAATCTATAAGCATGGTAATTTGGCCTAAAAATAATGTGAAAATTTCATTTTACTTGTATACAGAGTCTTATTAGTTAGTCATCAAAAACTGTATGGGAAATATCCCTAGAAATTCAGTGACAGAAAAGACAAGAGTTGTGTTAGAAGAGAGAAGAATTGGTAATATAGCAAGTAGCTGAAATAGAGATTAGATCTATGAGATATTCCTGTGATTGTGTTATCTTTTGTAAACAGGACCCTCTATTTACACTAAATTATTTCGTCCCCGTTAATTTGCTTCCCCTCTACCTATATTATATATTGTATTATATGCAAGATAGCATTTTGCTAATGTAAAAAGAATATTCATTCGGTAATATCAAAAGAAAGGCAAGAACTAGATTTTGTTTTGACATGGTTTTATTCCGATTTAAGTGAGTGTCTCCATTAATCACCTTTCTACTCTGCACCTAGAAAAGTCCACTTTTGACTTTCTTGGTGTGTTTGTAGCTGGATCTCAAACAAGGAAGCTTAAGTTTGATTTGACTGAGGTCAAATGACTGAGTCAAATAACTACTCTAAAGTGAGTCTGGAATGAGCTCTATCAGAGCAGCCCTAATACTGAAGATGAAGCATCTAGACTCTATTTTCAAAAAATTGAAAGTGAAATGGTAGAAAACTTGTCAAAATCTACTTTAATCCTTCTCTATTATAAAGAACTGATGTGTATAAAATGTATTTGGTGGTGTATTTGTTGTAACAATAGGACTCATAGGTTTATTTTACATAGGCTAATTGGCAGAAAAGAAAGGAGGTGCCAGAGAGATAGGAGAGCAGATAGAGCATTTACCTTGCATACCACAGTCCTGAGTTTGATCCCCAGCACCAAATATGGAGTCATCTCAGCACAGAGTTAGGAGTAAGCACTGCTTAATGTGGCCTCTCCACCCCAACACACAAACACACTCACACACACACACACACGCACATACACACACAACTGGGGTATTTGTAATCAGCAAAAGGAGAGAGATTACCAATTTAGTGAAAATAAGACATTCAAAAAAAACAAACCTGGAAATCTAACTCCCTAAAGAAAACATGAGGACGCAGCCACCCGGACATCGGACCTTTAGCCGCCGCCCCGTCCTGTGCCCCGCCACCTGCCATCCCGTCAGGCTCCCTCCAATCGGCCCTTTCCCAGGTAATCAGGCGACTCCCAGCCACGCCTCCCCGGGTGCCCCCCGGTTCCCACTCAGTCCCACGGACATCGGGCCTTTAGCCGCCACCCCGTCCTGCGCCCTGCCACCCCTGCCATGCCGTCCGGCTCCCTCCAATCAGCCCTTTCCCAGCAAGTGGGAGTAGGAATACACAACTACAAAGTTAAATTCTAAACTTCCATAACAATAAGAAGAAGCAGCGAAAATCCCCTCCATGAAGAGAGGGAGAGGAAAAGATACCAGAAACCTCAAAAGTGGCTACCCACATCTACGACCTCTCAGATAAACAATTCAGAGAGGAAATCTGGAGGAGAGTCGACCTACTCCAAGCAACCATGGAACAGACATCCAATAAACTAAGGGAGGAGATGAATGAAGCACTGGAACGGTCCACCAAGAAAATACAGGAAGAAATGAGAGAAGAAATTTCAAACATACGAACGGAAGTCACACAAATAAAGGAATCGGTAAATGAATTAAAAATCTCAGTAGATGCCCTCAACAGTAGAATGACTACAGCCGAAGACAGAATCAGCGACCTTGAAGATGAGCTGCAGAAAGCTTATAGACAACAACAAATAATAGTGAAAGACCTCAAAATGGCTACAAAGCGGATCAGAGTCTTAGGGGATGACTTCAAGAGGAACAACATAAGAATCATTGTAGTACCAGAAGCACAGGGAAGTAATCCCAATGAAAAAAACACAGTCAAAGACATCACTACTAAGAAATTCCCAGAGCTGGAGAAGGCAGGCATCCAGATACAAGGAGTCCAAAGAGTACCAGCAAAAAGAGACCCAAATAAAAAGACTCCGAGGCATATCATAGTCAGAATGGCGGATGCTGTAGATAGAGACACAATTCTACAAGCAGCAAGGTCAAAGAAGAAAATCACATACAAAGGAACACCCCTCAGATTTACAGCAGACCTGTCAGAGGAAACCCTCCGAGCCCGAAGACAATGGTGGGACATAGTGAAAAGACTCAACGAAATGAACGCCTCACCAAGAATACTTTATCCGGCTAAACTCTCACTCAAACTGGAAGGAAACATACACTATTTCTCGGATAAACAACAGCTCAGGAACTTCATAGACTCAACACCAAGCTTAAAAGAAGGCCTAAAGGGGCTACTGTAAGCTAAGGAGGAACACCATAAGAACAACTAACCCTACAGAAAGATGACACAAAATCTTATCACAATAATCTCTCTCAATGTCAATGGCCTAAATGCACCTATCAAGAGACAAAGAGTGGCAAAATAGATCTGGAAATTAAACCCAACATTCTGCTGTTTGCAAGAAACACACCTGAACAGAGTAAACACAGACTCAAAGTCAAAGGATGGTATCCTGCAAGCAAACAACTCCCTTAAAAAAGCTGGAGTGGGCCGCCTGGACTCCCCGAGACCTTGCAGCCGCCACACCCCGTGTCCTCCGCGCCCCGTCTCCTGACCTGGCCCCCTAACTGCGGCCCGCCCTCACAGGAAGACACTGGGGCGTTTCCCGTATCTTAGTGGGCGTGGTCTAAAGTGGGCGTGGCCTCCTCTCAGAGCAGGGGCCCCTAACGCGGCGGCAGTTATTCTTTGTTACCTCAGCACAATTGGTACTTGTATTTCTTTGAAAATTCACTTTTGCGATCTCAAACACGCAAAATAGCCATTAGCTTAGTCTGACACTATAAAAGCTGTCAGTTAATAAGGGAAGTTTAGCATGATTAGAGACCCTTCTTTCCACAAGAAGAAAAAGGAATAAATAACTACAAAGTTCCAACTCTATACTTCCGTAACAATATGAGGAAGCAGCAAAAATCCCCTCCACCAAGAGAGGGAGAAGAAAAAATTCCAAAAACATCAATGGGGGCTACTCACATCTACGACCTCTCAGATAAACAATTCAGAGAGGAGATCTGTAGGAGAGTCGACCTACTCCAAGCAACCATGGAACAGACATCCAATAAACTAAGGGAGGAGATAAATGAAGCACTGGAACTGTCGACCAAAAAAATACAGGAAGAAATGAGAACAGAAATCACAAACCTACGAACGGAAGTCACACAAATAAAGGAATCGGTAGACGAATTAAAAATCTCAGTAGATGCCCTCCACAGTAGAATGACTACAGCTGAAGACAGAATCAGCGACCTGGAAGATGAGCTGCAGAAAGCTTATAGACAACAACAAATCATGGCCAAAGACCTCAAAATGGCTATAGAGCAAATCAGAATCCTTGGGGATGACTTCAAGAGGAACAACATAAGAATCATTGGAGTATCAGAACCACAGGGAAGTAACCTCAATGAAAAAAACACAGTCAAAGACATCATTGCTAAGAAATTCCCAGAGCTGGAGAAGGCAGTCATCCAGATACAAGGAGTCCGAAGAGTACCAGCAAAAAGAAACCCGAATAAAAAGACTCCAAGGCATATCATAGTCAGAATGACGGATGCTATGGATAGAGACACAATTCTGCAAGCAGCAGGGTCAAAGAAGGAAATCACATACAAAGGAGCACCCCTCAGATTTACAGCAGACCTGTCAGAGGAAACCCTCCGAGCCCGAAGACAATGGTGGGACATAGTGAAAAGACTCAACGAAATGAATGCCTCACCAAGAATACTTTATCCGGCTAAACTCTCACTCAAACTCGAAGGAACCATACACTACTTCTCGGATAAACAATACCTCAGGTCCTTCATAGACTCAAACCCAAACTTGAAAGAAGGTCTAAAGGGGCTACTGTTAGACAAGGTGGAGCCACATAAAAACAACAAATACCACAGAAATATGACACAAAATCTTATCACAATAATCTCTCTCAATGTCAACGGCCTAAATGCACCCATCAAGAGACACAGAGTGGCAAAATGGATCCAGAAATTAAACCCAACATTCTGCTGCCTGCAAGAAACACACCTGAACAAACAGAGTAAACATAGACTCAAAGTCAAAGGATGGAAAACAATCCTGCAAGCAAACAACCCCCTTAAAAAAGCTGGAGTGGCCATACTAATATCCGACAACATAGACTTCAGGTTGAAAAAGATTAAAAGGGACAGCGAAGGTCATTTTCTGTTTATCAAGGGATATGTACAACAGGAAGAAATCACACTCTTAAACATATTGTACAACAGGAAGAAATCACAGTCTTAAACATATATGCACCTAATGAGCGACCAGCTAAATATTTAAAACAACTCCTAGCAGACTTCAAAGAGGACATCACTAACAGCACAATAGTAGTCGGAGACTTCAATATGGCCTTATCGCCTCTAGATAGATCGACAAGAACAAAGCTCAACAAGGAAACACTGACTCTGAAAGAAGAAATTGAAGAGAGAGGCCTAATAGACCTATACAGGGCCTTACACCCCCAAACGAAAGAATACACATTCTTTTCCAGTGCACATGGAACATTTTCTAAAATAGACCATGTACTGGGCCCCAGAACATACCTCAAGAGAATCGGAAAAATAGAAATTGTATCAACCATCTTTTCAGACCACGATGCGCTGAAGATAGAAGCTAACCACTCACTGACACGGAGAATCAAGTCAAACACTTGTAAATTAAACAATTCATTGTTGAACAATGAGTGGGTCAGGAAGGAAATCAAGGAAGAAATCAAAAAATACTTAGAAACAAATGAGAATGAAGACACGAGCTGCCAAAACCTATGGGACGCAGCTAAAGCCGTGCTAAGGGGAAAATTTATAGCTCTCCAAGCATTCCTCAGGAAGGAAGAAAGGGCCCACATAGACAACCTGACTTCACCACTCAAGACCTTAGAAAAGGACCAGAAAAAGGAACCCAAACCAGATCGAAGGAAAGAAATAATAACAATTAGAGCAGAAATTAATGACATGGAAACCAAAGAGACAATCCGAAAGATCAATGAAACAAAGAGCTGGTTCTTCGAGAAAATAAACAAGATTGATAAACCGCTAGCAAGACTCACAAAGAAAGAAAGAGAAAGAACCCTAATAAATCGAATCAGAAATGAAAAGGGGGGCATCATAAAAGAAACCAGTGAGATTCAAAAGATCATTAGAGACTACTTCGAAAGTCTATACGCCACAAAACAGGAGAACCTAAAAGAAATGGATGGATTCCTCGATTCCTACAATCTCCCAAGACTGAACAAAGAAGACTTGGAATACCTGAATAGACCCATCAATGTTAAGGAAATTGAAACTGTGATCAAAAACCTCCCCAAAAACAAAAGCCCAGGCCCAGATGGTTTCACTGGCGAATTCTTCCAAACATTTAAAGAAGACCTGCTGCCTGTTTTCCTCAAACTTTTCCAGGAAATTGGAAAAACAGGAACTCTCCCAAACAGTTTCTATGAAGCACACATCTCCCTAATACCAAAAGCAAACAAAGACACCACTAATAAAGAAAATTACAGACCGATTTCTCCGCGCCCGCACCCCCAGAATGACTGACGAAGAGGACGGAGCTGCTTGGGACACCGGCAGCCCACCAGCAACCTGCAGTATGTGACTTGAGAGTTTCCGCCAGGTCCCCCGAGCGGGGGCCTGGCATTTCTCCTTTTTTTTTTTTTTCTTTAATCTATCTCTCTCCCCCTCAACCTCTGGGCACAGCACAGCATCTATCCCACTTCTGAGCACAAAATGGAGAGACGCACCCAAGTGCGCGGCGCGGCTGGCGGGGGATCGAGGGCGGGGAAGTACCGGTCTCTGCCCACATCGGACACTTAAAGAGAGTGCAGCCACGTGGGCTTTCCCATTTCTCCGCGCCCGCACCCCCAGAATGACTGACGAAGAGGACGGAGCTGCTTGGGACACCGGCAGCCCACCAGCAACCTGCAGTATGTGACTTGAGAGTTTCCGCCAGGTCCCCCGTGCGGAAATCTCTCTCTCTCTCTCCTTCAACTTTCTCCCTAGACTTTAGACAGAAACCCAAAACCGCGCGGCCGCTGCCGCGGCCGCGCGACTTAATGTCATCTTAGTATCAGCAGTATGTAATGGTTCCTTCTTAATGGGTCGGACTTTTGTGGGTGTTCCTAACAAGAATAGTAAGTATTTTGTTGAAATATTGAAGGCAATCAAAATGGTAGCCATCTCTCTAGACTGAACTAAGCTATATCCCCACGCTGGCTGAGAAGAAATATCCTTCTTTCTCGGGAAGAAACGTGGCGTGGTGTCAAACATAGTGTGATGTCCATTAAGCAAACAGACCTGGTGGCGTGGGAATGGGAAATAAGGGGAAAAATTAGGTACATGGACCAGCGGGACGCTGGTGGTATCTCGAGCCGGAGCCGATATCAGCGCAAGAGCTTTGGTTCCAGAAACTGCTTCCAGACACTCTACTAGACTATCAACTAAGCCAGAGCCCCACGCCGGCTGATGACGGGAAATAACCATCCTCTTCGGTTTTTTTTCCCTTTGTCAGACAGCGTGGCGATTACTAAACAGGCGTGAACTCGGTGGCGCAGGGCAAGGGGGAAAAAGAAAAGTTATGTAACAAACAGCAGGACTTAATATCTCTATATGCTTAGTAATGGAGAACTATCAAATGCCTCATTGGCAATAGGACTGTCTTTTTCTTTTTGGGGGGAAACCCCAGCAACGGTAGTGAGTTGTGTGTTGAAACATGGAATGTAATCGAGATAAGCGCAAATGAAGTGAAACCTATCACGTATAAGGGTGGGGACTAGGGAGGTGGGAGGGGGCGGCAGATAGACTGGGGGGGTTGGGAATGTAAGATGGGCACTGGTGAAGGAAGGGGTATTTGAATATTATATAACTGACATAATCCTGAGAACTTTGTAACCCTCCACTTGGTGATTCAATAAAAAAAAAAAAAAAAGGAAAGAAAATTACAGACCAATATCCCTGATGAACACCGATGCAAAGATCCTCAACAAAATACTGGCAAATAGGATCCAACAACTCATCTAAAAGATCATACATCAGGACCAAGTGGGATTCATCCCGGGGATGCAAGGATGGGTCAACTTTCGGAAATCAATCAACATAATCCACCATATCAATAAAAGCAAAGATAAAAACCATATGATCATATCAATAGATGCAGAGAAAGCATTTGACAAGATCCAACATCCTTTCATGATGAAAACCCTCGCCAAAATGGGTTTTGGAGGAACTTTCCTCAAGATAGTCGAAGCCATCTATCACAAGCCAACGGCAAGCATTACCCTCAACGGGGAAAAACCAAGGGCCTTTCCTCTGAGATCAGGCACAAGACAAGGATGCCCACTCTCACCACTCCTCTTCAATATAGTACTGGAAGTACTTGCGATAGCTATTAGACAAGAAAAAGACATTAAGGGCATCCAGATAGGAAAGGAAGAAATCAAACTCTCACTATTTGCAGACGATATGATACTATATCTAGAGAAGCCTAAAACCTCTACTAAGAAACTCTTAGAAACAATAGACTTATACAGTAAAGTTGCAGGCTACAAAATCAATACCCTAAAATCCATGGCCTTCATATATGCAAACAATTAGGCAGATGAAAGGGACATGAAAACAGCAATCCCATTCACAATCGTGCCCCAGAAAATCAAGTACCTCGGAATCAGCTTAACCAAGGAAGTAAAAGACCTCTACAAAGAAAATTACAAAACGCTACTCCATGAAATCAAAGAGGACATGAGGAAATGGAAATATATACCCTGCTCGTGGATAGGGAGAATCAATATTGTCAAAATGGCAATACTCCCCAAAGCATTATACAGATTCAACGCGATCCCTATAAGTATACTCATGACATTCTTCAAAGAAATGGATCAAGCAATCTTAAAATTCATATGGAACAACAAACGTCCAAGGATAGCTAAAACAATTCTTGAGAAAAAGACGATGGGATTGTACTTTTTTGCCTCTCTGGGATATATTCCCAGCAGTGGTATTGCTGGGTCAAATGGGAATTCAATATCTAATTTTTTGAGAGTCGTCCAAATTGTTTTCCAGAAGGGCTGAACCAGTCGGCATTCCCACCAGCAGTGAAGAAGGGTCCCTTTCTCCCCACATCCTCTACAACAGCGGTTGCTTTTGTTCTTTTGTATGTTCATCGCAGCACTGTTTACAATAGCCAGAATCTGGAAAAAACCCGAATGCCCCAGAACGGATGACTGGTTGAGGAAACTTTGGTACATCTATACAATGGAATACTATGCAGCTGTTAGAAAAAAGGAGGTCAAGAATTTTGTAGTCAAGTGGATGGGCATGAAAAGTTTCATGCTGAGTGAAATGAGTCAGAAAGAGAGAGACAGACATAGAAAGATTGCACTCATCTATGGTATATAGAATAACAGAGTGGGAGACTAACACCCAAGAACTGTAGAAATAAGTACCAGGAGGTTGACTCCATGACTTCGAGGCTGGCCTCACGTTTCGGGGAAAGGTCAACTCAGAGAAGCGATCACCAACTACATTGTAGTCGAAGGCCATGTGGGGGAAGGGAGTTGCGGGCTGAATGAGGGCTAGAGACTGAGCACAGCGGCCACTCAACACCTTTATTGCAAACCAAAGCAGCTAACTAGAGAGAGAAAACAGAAGGGAATGCCTTGCCACAGTGGCAGGGTGGGGTGGGGGGGAGATGGGATTGGGGAGGGTGGGAGGGACACTGGGTTTACGGGTGGTGGAGAATGGGCACTGGTGAAGGGATGGGTTCCCAAACTTTGTATGAGGGAAGTATAAGCACAAAAGTGTATAAATCTGTAACTGTACCCTCACGGTGATTCTCTAATTAAAAATAAATAAATTTAAAAAAAAAGACGATGGGAGGCATCACCCGCCCCAACCTCAAACTTTACTACAAAGCAGTAACAATTAAAACAGCATGGTACTGGAAAAAAAGGCAGAGCGGTAGACCAATGGAACAGGGTGGAATATCCTTACACACAACCCCAAATGTATGACCATCTAATCTTCGATAAGGGAGCAAGAGATGTGAAGTGGAGCAAGGAAAGCCTCTTTAACAAATGGTGCTGGCACAACTGGACAACCACATGCAAAAAAATGGGCGTAGATCTTGACCTGACACCATGCACAAATGTCAGATCAAAATGGATTAAAGACCTCAACATTAGACCACAAACCATAAGGTACATTGAAGACAAGGTTGGCAAAACCCTCCACGATATTGAAGATAAAGGTATCTTCAAAGGTGACACAGAACTAAGCAATCTAGTAAAAACAGAGATCAACAAATGGGACTACATTAAACTAAAAAGCTTCTGCACCGCAAAAGATACAGTGACCAGAATACAAAGACTATCCACAGAATGGGAAAGGATATTTACATAATACCCATCAGATAAGTGGTTGATATCAATGGTATATAAAGCACTGGTTGAACTCTACAAGAAGAAAACATCCAACCCCATCAAAAAATGGGGCGAAGAAATGAACAGAAATTTTACCAAGGAAGAAATACGAATGGCCAAAAGGCACATGAAAAAGTGCTCTACATCACTAATCATATGGGAGATGCAGATCAAAACAACCATGAGATACCACCTCACACCACAGAGACTAGCACACACCCAAAAGAACAAAAGCAACCGCTGTTGGAGAGGATGTGGGGAGAAAGGGACCCTTCTACACTGCTGGTGGGAATGCCGACTGGTTCAGCCCTTCTGGAAAACAATATGGACGATTCTCAAAAAATTAGAAATTGAGCTCCCATTTGACCCAGCAATACCACTGCTGGGAATATATCTCAGAGAGGCAAAAATGTATAATCGAAATGGCATCTGCACATGTATGTTCATCGCAGCACTGTTTACAATAGTCAGAATCTGGAAAAAACCCGAATGCCCTAGAACGGATGACTGGTTGAGGAAACTTTGGTACATCTATACAATGGAATACTATGCAGCTGTTAGAAAAAAGGAGGTCACGAATTTTTTATTTAAGTGGATCGGCATTAAAAGTTTCATGCTAAGTGAAATGAGTCAATAAGAGAGAGACAGACATAGAAAGATTGCACTCATCTATGGCATATAGAATAACAGAGTGGGAGACTAACACCCAAGAATTGTAGAAACAACTACCAGGAGGTTGACTCCATGGCTTGGAGGCTGGCCTCACATTCTTGGGAAAGGGCAATTCAGAGTAGGGATCACCAACTATAATGTAGTCGAAGGCCATGTGGGAGAAGGGAGTTGCGGGCTGAATGAGGGCTAGAGACTGAGCACAGTGGCCACTCAACACCTTTATTGCAAACCACAACAGCTAATTAGAGGGAGAGAACAGAAGGGAATGCCCTGCCACAGTGACAGGGTGGGGTGGGGGGAGATGGGATTGGGGAGGATGGGAGGGATGCTGGGTTTACTGGTGGTGGAGTATGGGCACTGGTGAAGGGATGGGTTCCCGAACTTTGTATGAGGGAAGCATAAGCACAAATGTGTATAAATCCGTAACTGAACCCTCATGGTGATTCATTAATTAAAAATAAATAAATTTATTATAAAAAAAAGCTAGAGAGGCCATCCTAGTATCTGACAACATAGATTTCAGGTTGAAAAAGATTAGAAGGGACAGCGAAGGCCACTTTCATTCATCAAGAGATATGTACAACAGTAGGAAATCACACTCTTAAACGTATACGCACCCAATGAACGACCGGCTAAATACTTAAAACAACTCCTAATAGACTTCGAAGAGGACATCACTAACGGCACAATAGTAGTACTGGAAGTACTTGCAATAGCTGTTAGTCAAGAAAAAGAGATTAAGGGCATCCAGATAGGGAAGGAAAAAATCAAACTCTCACTATTTGCAGATGATATGATACTATATCTAGAGAAGCCCAAATTCTCTACTAAGAAACTCTTAGAAACAATAGACTTATACAGTAAAGTTGCAGGCTACAAAATCAATACCCAAATATCCATGGCCTTCCTATATACAAACAATGATGCAAAGGTAAGGGACATGAACAAAGTAATCCCATTCACAATTGTACCCCCAAAAATCAAGTACCTCGGAATCAGCTTAACCAAGGAAGTAAAAAACCTCTATAAAGAAAACTATAAAATGCTACTCCATAAAATAAAAGAGGACATGAGGAAATGGAAACATATACCTTGCTCATGGATAGGGAGAATCAATATTGTCAAAATGGCAATATTCCCCAAAGCATTATACAGATTCAACGCGATCCCTATAAGGATACCCAGAGCATTCTTCAAAGAAATGGATCAAGCAATCCTAAAATTCATATGGAACAACAAACGTCCAAGGATAGCTAAAACAATTCTTGGGAAAAAGATGATGGGAGGCATCACCCTCCCCAACCTCAAACTTTACTACAAAGCAGTAACAATTAAAACAACATGGTACTGGAACAAAGGCAGAGCCGCAGACCAGTGGAATAGGGTGGAATATCCCTACACACAACCCCACATGTATGATCATCTAATCTTTGATAAGGGAGCAAGAGATGTGAAGTGGAGCAAGGAAAGCCTTTTTAACAAATGGTGCTGGCACAACCGAACACCGACATGCAAACGAATGGGCTTAGACCTCGACCTGACACCATGCTGATCAAAATGGATTAAAGACCTGAACATCAGACCACAAACCATAAGGTACAAGGTCGACAAAACCCTGAATGAAGCTAAAGGTATCTTCAAAGATGACATGCAACTGGCAAACCAAGTGGAAATAGAGATAAACAAATGGGACTACATTAAACTAAAAAGCTTCTGCACCGCAAAAGATACCGTGACCAGAATACAAAGACTATCCACAGAATGGGAAAGGATATTTACACAATACCCATCAGATAAGGGGTTGATATCAATGGTATATAAAGCACTGGTTGAACTCTACAAGAAGAAAACATCCAACCCCATAAAAAAATGGGGCGAATAAATGAACAGAAACTTTCCCAAGGAAGAGATGCGAATGGCCAAAAGGCACATGAAAAAGTGCTCTACATCACTAATCATCAGGGAGATGCAGATCAAAACAACCATGAGATACCACCACTAGCACACATCCAGAAGAACAAAAGCAACCGCTGTTGGAGAGGATGTTGGGAGAAAGGGACCCGTCTACACTGCTGGTGGGAATGTCGACTGGTTCAGCCCTTTTGGAAAACAATGTGGACGCTTCTCAAAAAACTAGAGGTTGAGCTCCCATTTGACCCAGCAATACCACTGCTAGGAATATATCCCAGAGAAGCAAAAAATTATAATCGAAATCACATCTGCACTTATATGTTCATCGCAGCAGTTTACAATAGCCAGAATCTGGAAAAAACCCGAGTGCCCTAGAACAGATGACTGGTTGAAGAAACTTTGGTACATCTATACAATGGAATACTATGCAGCTTTTAGAAAAAAGGAGGTCATGAATTTTGCATATAAGTGGATCGGCATGGAAAGTATCATGCTAAGTGAAATGAGGCAGGAAGAGAGAGACAGACATAGAAAGATTGCACTCTTCTGTGGAATATAGAATAACTGAGTAGGAGACTAACACCCAAGAATAGTGGAAATAAGTACCAGGAGGCTGACTCCATGCCTTGGAGGCTGGCCTCACATTCTGGGGAGAGAGCAACTCAGAGACAGGATTACCAAGTACAATGCAGTCGGAGGCCATGCGGGTGAAGGGTGATTCGGGCTGAATGTGGGCTAGAGACTGAACACAGTGGCCACTCAACACCTTTATTGCAAACCACAACACCTAATTAGAGATAGAGAACAAAAGGGAATACCCTGCCACAGTGGCTGGGCAGGGTGTGGGGAGATGGGTTTGGGGAGGGTAGGAGGGATTATGGGTTTACTGGTGGTGGAGAATGGGCACTGGTGAAGGGATGGGTTCTCGAACTTTGTATGAGGGAAACAAGAGCACAAAGATGAGTAAATCTGTAACTGTACCCTCACGGTGATTCACTAATTAAAAATAAATAAAGAAAAAAAAGGAAAATGACAACTGTCTTCATACCTGAGGAAGGAAGACTGATTAGAGAATACAAAGTATGTTTTAAACTGAATGCAAATTAAATTATTTTCAAGTACAATAGCACAGAGGCAAACAGGTAATATTATCTAAATGAGAGGTCATCATATTTGATCCATTATCTACTTTCGGCATTCATCTCCCATCCCAACTGGCCTCTCAGTGTCTGTGTTAAAAGATATAATGTCCAAAAGGAGAGAGAGAATATGGGGAATATTGTCTGCCATAGAGGCAGGGTAGGGTGGAAAAGAATAAAAAAAAGAAAACATATGGATTGGGCCACAATATTGTCCCAGATACAGAAAAATTTTCAAGAATACAGTACTTAATATGTTAGGACTGCATTGTTTCAGCAACCACTGTTAATTAAAGATTAACAGTGCCACAATATAATAAAAATAAGTTTAGAAGTTCTACATAAATTTAACATCATTTGGTGGAATATTTGAATTTAGCTGTTAGATTTAGCTGAGCTTTATCAGAAAATAATTGGGTATGTTTGTACAAACAGCCTCAGGCAAACATATCAAAGAGCCCCCCCAAAAAAGGAATGAAAAGTGTACTCATCTTTTCCCAAGATAAAGCCTGTTTAGATATCAATTGTATCACTTGTATCACTTGTCTTCCCGTTGATCTTTGATTTGCTTGAGTGGCCTTAAAGAAGCCCTGTTTAGATAGTGGCCCCCCAAAATTAACTCTATTTTCATGTAAGAAAATTGGAACTATTAAATCTAATGTCCAAAGAAAATCACTTTAAATTTGCTCAGACCTTTCATTAATTTTAATGCTCTTAGTTTTCATTGCTCTTGGCTTTTTCCTTTTTGTAAAATTAAGTAACTAGAGAGGAACTACAAATAGAAAAGATTTCTGTTCCCCAAAAAGGGAGCGTAGGGACTGGGGAGATACTTCAGTGATCAGGGGTTTCTTCCTTAAATGAAAATGGATCCAAGTTTGAACCCCTGATCAGTGTGAGCCCCTGAGCTTAAAGGTTGGTGATTGAAGCATCCTGCTCAGGTGGCCAGGCATTGTGAGCACCACAGCTAGGGTGACTACACCGTCAAAGAAATTCAGGCAAACTAGAAAAGAAAACCCTAATCATTTTATTTAACCCTGGAAATAGATAGTAAAAGAAAGGATAATTGAACCATGTCCATAACTAGAAGCCTACAACTTCATATTTTCTGCCATGTGACTGATCACCTTTGCCTGAATCAGCTTCTACAAATTTGAAGCAAGTTAGAGTATACAATGGTTAGTAGTCAAGCTTCATATTGACGTTTGCATTCAAGGTCACCAACATAGTGGTGGTTATGTTGTCTTGGGCAAATTCCTTCAACACCTTTGAGTCTCAGTTTCTTACCTGTCAAACAGTAATTGTGCTTATTTTGGTTATTACATAGCTGAGTGGTAGTATTACCCAATTTTTTTAACTACTTTTGGTCACAGAGTACTGATATGCATACCCCGTACACGCAGTTTCTCCTACTATTCTCATGATGTCTTATTATATTAGTGTGTAATCTCCAGGCGGCTAGGGAACCCGGCGGCTCTCTCTGGCCACCTATGTTCTGTGGTCTCGATCAGCTTCCCCCCACCAATCTGCAGGACAGCCACTGCCATGGGCAGACAAAGGAGGAAATGAGGACGAGGCTGGTTGGTGATCAGTTGCCATTTATTCCATTCTACCCACAAGCCTATTCCAGTCTCACTGAGTTCCCCATTCTTGTCTCACCCTGCCCCTCATTTCCATCTTCTCCTGTCTCTCATGCTCATCTCTCCACATTCCTTCTTGCAGCCTGGTGTCTCTCTAGTCTCTCTTAACTCCCCAGCATTGGGGGTAACACAATCAAGATATCAAAAGCCCTTCTTGATTGCCCATCAGGCTCAAGGGTAGAAATACCCCCTACGGGTGTTTCTCCTCTTCTTAGTCCAATAGCTTAATTAACAGCTTCATTAACATCTTAATTCTACTTCTAATTCTACCTCCCACCCCAAGGGACCCAGCCCTGGCAGCCAACCTCCACTGCCCAACTGCTGCCATGCTCCAGGCCGCTTTCCACATGCTCAGGCTGAGCCTCACACATGAGCGAATTCCCACAGAAACCAGGTAATGAGGAACTTTGTGACTTTGGACTCTAGGCTCAATAAGACCTGGGAGCAGAGATCTTCTGCCTGCTTCCTGCAATCTCCAGCGACCCAGGGGTCACACCCATAAACCACCTCCTGCTGGCGCCAGATAATCTCATCAGCCACCCTCCAGAACTCGTGGCTGCTAATCCCGGAAGGGAGCATAAAATGAGGCCCCCATAACCATGCCACTGGACTCCACACCAGGGGTGCCCCAGAGGGGTTGGGTGAGAGCCCTTCCTGGCCCAATGACCCAGCCCTGGCAGCCGACCTCCATACCCCACCTCTGACATGCTCCAGGCCGCTTTCCACATGCTTGGGCTGAGCATCACGTATGAGTGAACATATTCCTGGACTGACACATCATCATAAAGGGAAATGTATATGCCTCTCGGAGAGCCTGGGAAGCCACAGAGAGTATCCCACCAGCACAGAAGAGCCTGGCAAGCTCCCCGTGGTATATTCGATGTGCTAAATACAGTAACAATAACAGTCTCATTTCCCTCACCCTAAAAAAGGCCTCCAATCGTTGGGAAAGACAAATAAGGAGAGGCTGCTAAAATCTCAGGGCTGGGGAAAATGGAAATGTTACTGGCACCCGCTCGAATAAATGGATGAACAATGAGATGACAGTGATACAGTGTGATAATATTAGTTATTTTGTATGGACAAAGTAAAAGATACATTGAGCTTGTAGGGTGGCTCTCCTGGGGTCATGTCGCTATAGATCTCAGACAACAGTGCTCAGATCAGATTAATCTTTCTCAACCCAAGCAGGGTCCTAATATAGATGCTACTTTTTGGATCATGACTGAATTTTCCATGATCATGCTCTTAACTTATAGTTAAGTATTATGGCACTTTGGCCTGGCCCATTTCGATGCCAGGGTAACTCACAACTTGCCCTGGGTCCATCCAGTCCTCATTGGGACCCTGCTTTTGGTGTGCTAGAAGTAAGAGCAACTGAGGCTTAAAACAGATGCACAGGATTTAGTATTATTTGAAGTCAATTAACTACCAAGTTACAAAAGCATAACATTAACTTTCTTCTTGTGTCTATGTAAAAATGACATTACTCTAAATTAACTATGCAGAGGACATAAGGGGGAAAGAAAAGCAATATTTACAAGTTAACAGAGTCTGATTAAGAAACAAAATTGAGGCTGAAAAAGATCAGAAGAGACAGTGAAGGCCATTTTCAATTCATCAAGGGATGTACAACAGGAAGAAATCACACTCTTAAACATATACACACCTAATGAACGACCAGCAAAATACTTAAAAGAACTCCTAACAGAATTTAAGGGGGACATAACTAGCACCACGATATTAGTTGGAGACTTCAACACTGCCTTATCACCTCTGGATAGATTGACAAGAACAACACTCAGCAAGGAAACAATGGCTCTGAAGGAAGAAATGGAGAAGATAGGGCTAATAGACCTATACAGGGCTATACACTCCAAAAAGAAAGAATACACATTCTTTTCCAGCACACATGGAACATTATACAAAATAGACCACGTTCTGGGCCACAAATTATACCTTAATAGATTCTGGAAAATAGCAATTGTATCAACCATCTTTTCAGACCATGATGCACTGAAGATGGAAGTTAATCACACACAGATGCGGAGAGCCAAATCAAACACCTGGAAATTAAACAATTCACTATTGAACAATGAGTGGGTCACAAAGGAAATCAAGGAAGAAATCAAAAAATACCTTGAAACAAATGAGAATGAAGGCACAAGCTACCAGAACCTATGGGATGCATCTAAAGCTGTGTTAAGCGGAAAATTTATAGCTGTTCAAACTTTCCTCAGAAAGGAAGAAAGGGCCTATATAGATAGCATGACGTCGCAGCTGGAAATCTTAGAAAAGGACCAGAAAAAGGAACCCAAATCAGATCAAAGGAAAGAAATAATAAAACTTAGAGCAGAAATTAATGATATGAAACCCTGAAAAAAATCCGAAAGATCAATGAAACAAAGAGTTGGTTCTTCGAGAAAATAAATAAGATTGATAAACCGCTAGCAAGACTCACAAAGAAAGAGAGAGAGAAAATCCTAATAAACCGAATCAGAAATGAAAAGGGGGACATCACAACAGAAACCAAGGAGATTCTAAAGATCATCAGAGACTACTTTGAAAGTCTGTATGCCACGAAGAAAGAGAACCTTAAAGAAATGGATGAATTCCTTGACTCCTACAATCTCCCAAGACTGAACAAAGAAGACTTAGAATACCTGAATAGACCCATTAATATCAAGGAAATTAAAACTGTAATCAAAAGTCTCCCCAAAAACAAAAGCCAAGGTCCAGATGGATTCACTGGCGAATTCTTCCAAACAATTAAAGACCTGTTGCCAGTTCTCCTCAAGCTTTTCCAGGAAACTGAAAAAGCACAAAATCTCCCAAACAGTTTCTAGGAAGCACATATCTCCCTTTGTTTGCTCCCAAAAGCAAACAAAGACACCACTAAGAAAGGAAATTATAGACCAATATCCCTGAAGAACACCGATGCAGAGATCCTCAACAAAATATTAGCAAATAGGATCCAACAACTCATCAAAAAGATCATACACCCCCTTTGGAACCTGCTGCGGAGCCAGCACGATGGAAGAGCCCAAGGAAGCGCCCTTGGACTCTAAGCTGCCCACTGAACTAATTCCGGCACGGGACCAGAGACCCCACGGCGCTGAAACAGTGGGAACCGGGCCTCCCCCAATTCCTTTAACCCCTCTCTCTCTCAACTCCTTCTGAACAGAGCGCAGGACCCGCGGTTTTCCTGAGCGCAAAATGGAGATGCTGAGCGGGCTGAAAGAGGACGCGCGCGCCTGCGGGAGGCCCCAGGGGGCGGGGGCAGTGACCCCTGCCCACCGCAATAGATACTTAAACCCACCTCCCCCACGTGTGCTTCCCTTTGGAACCTGCTGCGGAGCCAGCACGATGGAAGAGCCCAAGGAAGCGCCCTTGGACTCTAAGCTGCCCACTGGACTAATTCCGGCATGGGACCAGAGACCCCACGGCGCTGAAACAGTGGGAACCGGACCTCCCCCAATTCCTTTAACCTCTCTCTCTCTCAACTCCGAGTCTCTCTCTAGGTTTCTCCATCTTATGAGCACCATATAAGGGTAAAAGTTTGTAGTGATGTTATTTCTGGTTGCACTTTCCCTGGACTTTATACACAAACCCAAAACCGCGCGGCCGCTGGTGCGGCCGCGCGACGTAATGTCATCTTAGCATCAGCAATATGTAATGGTTCCTCTTTAACAGGTCGGACTTTTGTGGGAGATCCTATCAAGAATAGTCTGTTGCTGAAATATTGAAGGCAATCAAAGTGGTAGCCACCTCTCTAGACTGAACTAAGCTATATCCCCACGCCGGCTGAGAAGAAATACCCTTCTTTCTCGGGAAGAAACGCGGCGTGGTGTCAAACATAGTGTGATGTCCATTAAGCAAATAGACCTGGTGGCGTGGGAATGGGATATAAGGGGAAAATTATGTACATGGAACAGTGGGACGCTGGTGGAATCTCGAGCCGGAGCTGATACCAGCGCAAGACCTTTGGTTCCAGAAACTGCTTGCAGACACTCTACTAGTCTATCAACTAAGCCAGAGCCCCACGCCTGCTGATGACGGGAAATAACCACCCTTTTCGGTTTTTTTTTCCCTTGTCAGGCAGCGTGGCGATTACTAAACAGGCGTGAACTCGGTGGCGCGGGGCAAGGGGGAAAAAGAAAAGTTAGGTAACAAACAGCGGGACTTAATATCTCTATATTCTTAGCAGTGGAGAACTATCAAATGCCTCCTTGGCAATAGGACTGCTTTTCTTTTTTGGGGGAAACCCCAACAACGGTAGTGAGTTATGTGTTGAAACATGGAATGTAATCGAGATAAGGCGTAAACGAAGCGAAACATCACTTACAAGGGTGGGGACTGGGGAGGTGGGAGGGGGCGGCAGGTATACTGGGGGTGTTGGTGATGGAAGATGGGCACTGGTGAAGGGAAGGGTGTTTGAGAATTGTATAACCGACATAATCCTGAGAACTATGTAACCCTCCACATGGTGATTCAATAAAATTAAAAAAAAAAAAAAAGATCATACACCATGACCAAATGGGATTCATCCCGGGGTTGCAAGATGGCTTAACATTCAGAAATTAATCAACATAATTCATCATGTCAACAAAAAGTAAAGATAAAAACCATATAATCATAGCAATTGATGCAGAGAAAGCATTTGACAAGATCCAACATCCATTCATGATGAAAATCCTCACCAAAATGGGTTTTGGAGGAACTTTCCTCAAGATAGTCAAAGCCATCTACCACAAGCCTATGGCAAGCCTTATCCTCAATGGGGAAAAACTAAGGGCCTTTCCTCTAAGATCAGGCACACAAAAAGGATGCCCACTCTCACCACTTCACTTCAATATAGTACTGGAAGTACTTGCAATAGCTGTTAAGCAAGAAAAAGATATCAAGGGCCCCCAGATTAAAAAGGAAGAAATCAAACTCTGACTATTCGCAGACGATATGATACTATATCTAGAGAAGCCTAAAGCCTCTACTAAGAAACTCTCAGAAACAATAGACTTGTAGAGTAAAGTCGCAGGCTATAAAATTAATACCCAAAATACCATGGCCTTCCTATATGCAAACAATGAGACAGAGGTAAGGGACATGAAAAAAGCAATCCTGTTCACAATCGTGCCCCAGAAAATCAAATACCTCGGAATCAGCTTAACTAAAGAAGTAAAGGACCAACTACAAAGAAAACTATAAAGCGCTACTCCATGAATTAAAAGAGGACATAAGGAAATGGAAACATATCCCCTGCTCATGGTTAGGGAGAATCAACATTGTCAAAATGGCAATACTCCCCAAAGCATTATACAGATTTAATGTGATCCCTATAAGGATACTCATGACATTCTTCAAAGAAATGGATCAAGCAATCCTGAAATTCATGTGGAACAATAAACGCCCATGGACAGCTAAAACAATTCTTGGGAAAAAGATGATGGGAGGCATCACCCTCCCAAACCTTAAACTTTACTACAAAGCGATAACAATTAAAACAGCATGATACTGGAACAAAGACAGAGCCTCGGACCAATGGAACAGAGTGGAATATCCCTACACAGAACCCCAATTGTATGATCACTTAATATTTGATAAGGGGGCAAGAAATGTGAAGTGAAACAAGGAAAACCTCTTCAACAAATGGTGGTGGCATAACTGGACAACCACATGCAAAAGAATGGGCTTAGACCTCGACCTGACACCATGCACAAAAATCAGATCAAAATGGATTAAAGACCTCAACATCAGACCACAATCCATAAGGTACATCGAAGACAAGGTAAACAAAACCCTTCATGATACTGAAGCTAAAGGTATCTTCAAAAGAGGACACGGAACTAAGCAATCAAGTAGAAACAGAGATAAACAAATGGGACTATATTAAACTAAGAAGCTTCTGCTCCACAAGACACAGTGACCAGAATACAAAGGCAATCTACATAATGGTAAAGGATATTCATCCAATACCCATCTGATAAAGGATTGATATCAAGGATATATAAAGCACTGGTTGAACTCTACAAGAAGAAAACATCCAACCCCATCAAAATATGGGGCAAAGAAATGAACAGAAACTTTCCCAGGGAAGAGATACGAATGGCCAAAAGGCACATGAAAAAGTGCTCTGCATCACTAATCATCAGGGAGATGCAGATCAAAACAACCATGAGATACCACCTCACACCACAGAGACTAGCACACATCCAAAAGAACAAAAGCAACCACTGTTAGAGAGGATGTGGGGAGAAAGGGACCCTTCTTCACTGCTGGTGGGAATGCCGGCTAGTTCAGCCCTTTTGGAAAACAATATGGATGCTTCTCAAAAAATTAGAAATTGACCTTCCATTTGACCCAGCAATACCACTTCTGGGAATATATCCCAGAGAGGCAAAAAAGTGTAGTCGAAATGACATCTGCACTTACATGTTCATTGTGGCACTGTTTACAATAGCCAGAACCTGGAAAAAACCCAGTGCCCAAGAACAGATGACTGGTTAAAGAAATTCTGGTACATCTATACAAAGGAATATTATGCAGCTGTTAGAAAAGATGAAGTCATGAAATTTGCATATAAGTGGATCAACATGGAAAGTATCATGCTAAGTGAAATGAGCCAGAAAGAAAGGGACAGACATAGAAAGATTGCACTCATTTGTGGAATATAAAATAACAGACTAGGAGCTTAATACCCAAGAATAGTAGAATAATACCAGGAGGTTGACTCCATAGCTTGGAACTTGGCCTCACATGCTGGGGGAAAGTCATACCAAATGGAGAAGGGAACACCAAATAAAATGTGATTGGAGATCCCTCGTGGTAAGGGAAATGGGTGCTGAAAATGGACTAGTGACCGAACATGATGGCCACTCAATACCCCTATTGCAGACCACAACACCGAAAAGGAGAGAGAGAGAACAAATTGGAATGCCCTGCCACAGAGGCAGGGTGGGGTTGGGAGGATGGGATTGGGGGGGTGGGAGGGATACTTGGTTCATTGGTGGTGGAGAATGGACACTGGTGGAGGGATGGGCTCCCGAACACTGCATGAGGGAAAAACAAGCACGAAATGTATGAATCTGTAACTGTACCCTCACTGTGACTCACTAAATAAAAATAACAATAATTAAAAAATAATAATAAAAATAAAAGAAAATTAAAAAAAGGAAATAAAGGTGATTGACTGGTTGAGGAAGCAGAGCACAAGGAAAAGTTACAAAGAACACAGAGGAATAAGAGTGCCCTGGGAGCACTGTGATGGGAGTAGCCCAATAAACCTAAGCTCCCCGTGCAAGACATAAAGAACAAACCAATGATATCCTACATATTAGTATACCACAACTGACACATTAATGAAACAAAATTGATGCAGAATTATTAACTGAAGTCCAGAATTATATTAAGGCTTTCCTAGTATTTGCCTTAGACACACATTCATCTGCTCTTCACTGCAGTAGTGCTGTGCCTTTCTGAAGATACCTAGAATAAACTTTTGTCTAAGGAAATATTCATTTCTGTGATTTGGCCTCCATGGAGCATAGACCAATCAGGCAAATTTGAATAAAAGATAACAATTTTCCAGTTCATTTAGCAAATATCAAAATTCATCAGCACCATTTAATTTATTACATCTCCCTTTTGTTGTTGACCTTGTAATAGCTTCACTAAATTTAGCATTCCTGTTTTGCTCTTGACTTGTAATAGCTTTGCTCTTTCAAGACTCGGGTGGTTCCACCTAGTGATATGTGGAAAGTCAGACCTACTCATAATTCTGAGAGTCCATTGCAATGTCTGTTGTGGAACTTTGTCTCTCTGTGTCTCTGTGTCCCCTTCTCTCTGTGACCACTGCAGCATTTTGTTTTTATTTTTCACTTTTTATCTGGGAAGAAATATCTTTTGGACTCCAACTGAGTGAATCACAGTTGGGAAATTATCCTCAATGAGAGAGCTTGAGAAATTAGTAGGAAAATCAAGAGGTTATTTTTCTCATTGTGTGCAGTCTTGACCTGACTGTTGTAAAAGTCTAAAAATAGATGTCTTTTAGATTTCATCCAATTTTATAATTTTTATGACAAGTTTATCGTTTAACATTTTTAAGTTAAATTTCTTTAATTTTGTTTTTATAATTTTACACTTTTTTCTACATGTAGTGTGATGAAATTTGAAGCTTTGTTTTCAATAAATGTTTAGTGAAATATAGTATGTTTATATATAAAATTTTACATATAAAATATTTATATATATAAATATATATAGAATATATAATATTCTATTATATATGTGTGTATGCACATATATTAATTTCATTATGATAACAGGAAATACGTTGATTTTTTACACTTAATAGCACTGTCATCCCATTGTTCATCGATTTGCTCGAGTTGACACCATTAACGTCTCCATTGTGAGACTTGTTGTTACTATTTTTGGCATATCGAATACGACTTGGGTAGCTTGCCAGGCTCTACTGTGCAGGCGGGATACTCCGGTAGCTTGCCGGGCTCTCCGAGAGGAATGGAGGGATCGAACCCAGGTTGGCTGCGTGCAAGGCAAACGCCCTACCCACTGTGCTATCACTCCAGTCCACACTTAAATAAGAAATAATAGTTTTAGGAGATTCTTTGTGTGAAGATAAAAAAAAAATACTTTGGCATTACATTACAGCTTACCTAGTAGAGTCACATACTTCTAACATTAGTCTGGGCTGACTATAGATTGTTTCTAATTCTGATTAATTTTGCTACTTGAGACAGCTCTGAGAGAGTTTGAGTCTACTCTTAGGCTTGTGTTTTTATTTCCATGTGAATGCAGTATAAACATTGTACAACTGATCATGGAATAAGTAGGGTTTTTCTTTATACCAATTTGGCACAGCAGTAGGGTATTCGTCTTTCATGCAGCTGACCCATGTTCAATTCCTCCACCCCTTTCAGAAAGCCCAGCAAGCTACCTAGAGTATCACGCCGGCACAGCAGAGCCTGGCAAGCTACCCGTGGTATATTCAATATGCCAAAAGCAGTAACAACAAGTCTCACAATGAGAGACATTACTGGTGCCCGCTCGAATAAATCGATAAGCAACAGGATGACAATGACAGTGACAGTGACCAATTTTCTTAAAATAACAAATAGATCAGTAAGACCACTTAGGAAAGTTTAGCAACTGATTCAGCTAAAATACTACATGTATGAACAAGCAAAAGAAAATGAATCACTTTCATGAAATAGACTTTTAGAGTGAAATAGTTCATTGACAAATTCCTTCGAAACCATTATGAATGTGAATCTTCATGTCAATAAAGGCCTAATCAAGGCTTAAATTTTTATTAATAGAAATGTTGTAAAGATTTTTTGAAGGGACTTTAAAGAATTATAGCTGCAACTCTTCTTCAAATAAGAAAACTAGGTCCAAAGAAATAAGGTGAAAGTAGCACTGTAGCACTGTCATCCCGTTGTTCATCAATTTGCTTGAGTGGGTACCAGTAACGTCTCCATTGTGAGACTTATTATTACTGTTTTTGCATATCGAACACGCCACGGGTAGCTTGCCAGGCTCTGCCGTGCAGGCGGGATACTCTCGGTAGCTTGCCGGGCTCTTTGAGAGGAACAGAGGAATCGAACCCGGGTCGGTCACATTCAAAGCAAACGCCCTACCCACTGTGTTATCGCTCCAGTCCATGTTCATGAGACAGAGACTTAATATTGTTAAAATGCCAATATTAATGAAAGTGGTCTAGAATTCAATATAGCCTCTATCGTAATTCTAAAACCAGTCCTCCCTCTCCATCCCCACCCAAATGTAAAAGCCCATCCTCATGTCCACATGGAATCTCAGAGAGTCCAAAGAATAAGAATAATTTGGGCCAGGTCTGTGACTTATTGGCAGTGCACAGACCCTGGGTTGAATAATTCCCCACCTTTGTCCTCTCCAGCCCAAATGGAAAATAAGGACAAAGTTGGAGAACTCCTGAATGAAAACCTGTAACTTCATATCACATTTAAAAATTAATTCAGTTCAAGGCCAGGGAAAATAGGGCCAGGAGAATGGGCCCATGGTTGTAAGCTTGCCACAAGAGTGTGGGGGGTGAAGGGCAGTTAGAATATAGAAGGGACCAGTATGACAATAGTTGGAATCAATCACTCTGGACAAGAACTGAGTGTTGTAAGTAAGTAAAGGTATATCATGATATACATGATAAAGTATCTTTACTGCAAACAAAAACTAAAATATTTGTAAAGAGTCAGTTAACTAATAAAGACAGATTGAATAAAGATTTGTATATTTTTATTTGATTGAACTCTATACTAGTCATAATTTACCCTATTTGTAATTGTGATTGTCCAGGAAAAGAACATAGCTTTCCACATATTTATTGACTCCTTAGTAAATATGGAAATTTGACTTTTTTAATTCTCCTGGCAACTTGCTCAGTACAATAATATTTTTCATTAGCCATTGGAATTTGTCTTTGTTCTCTATGACTTATCATTTGCTTTTATTAATAAAATAAAAAGCTAAAATATTTTTATTGTTAATTCGATGATTCACATATTCCAGGGACCTCAGATTTTCCTTTAATATTAGATTTTCTGTGTTTCTAAGTTTTTTTTGTCTGAGTTTCCATTTCTGTATTAGGTCACTCTGTTCTGAACAGTTTTATAGATCCAATTTACTGTGACTTAGGCATATGGTGTCAAAAATGATTGGGTCAGTAACTCTTATTTTCTCTGTTCCTGGAGATCATGCAGACTTTGAAACGATTGGCCACACTTAAACCTATAGATCATTTTAATTTAGCTGCATAGATACTGACTGAATTTAAAACTTTTATTGTTAGTGGATATAAATCCATTCCTTCTTTTTTCATCAGGAAAAATGCAGAAAAAACTCTAAGAGAATGTGATTTTTCTAATTAAAAATTGTTTGGGAACAAGTCATTCTATTAATTAAGCTAGCATAGACCAGATGCATTTGAATACCTAGAAAATATCTTTATATTTTGCATCTTATTATTTGACTTTGGGAACAAACTGTATTCCCCAAAGAGCTTAATGCAAATATGTTTTCTTAACACCTTAATATTTTTCTATCTATGGATATAGGTGTGAATAATATTTGTGGTACAGAATAATAATTTTATGTATGCTAACAATTTCTTTCCAGTGACTAAAATTCTTGAGAAACAGGTTAAGATGAATGATTCAGTAATACCAAGTTCATAGAATGTGCAAATCAAAGATACAGATACTAGATGCAGGACATCATAAATACTATGCAAGGGAAAAATAGGTTAAAGTTCTTCGCTAATTAAAACAAAAAGATAAGAATAACCTCAAAATATCAACAAAGTTGGTTTTGGAGGTGTCTTAGAAATGGAGGAGTCTGGTTACCAGAATATAGAACCAGGAACAAATTTTTGCAAATTTTAAGTGACATAATAATTAATACGATGCTTCAGGAAGCTTATAAAATAAATAAATCTAGATAATACAATTCCAGGGATATCATCTGAATGTAGGAGTCATTTTTGTTTCAATGATAGGATGTTGCTGCTGGCATTTAGTTAATGGAATAGATACAAGACATTATGCATTAGGTAGGACAACTTCAAAAACAAAAAGATGGTTTCACATTCCACATTACTGTCAAGCGCATTATGGATAATGATGTGCATATAAAATCTATTTTTAAAACTATAAATGCAAATTCAAACAAAAATATTTTGGTTAGCTTTAATGACTTTTAGTTTTCTACAAATAAACCCAATAAGTAAATGAAAGTGATTATTCTCTGCTTGGTTACAAATATACCAAATGTAGTTGAGCACATTAGAAATTATTTCACTAAAGACAAAACCATTAAATGGTTAATCGGTTTGCAGGGAGGTTAATTGCCTTTACAGTATGCACACTTTAATCTGTGTTTATGTATCACTTTGTGTTAATATTTGAAATAGTTCTTTCTTATAGAATTAGTATTTATTCCAACATATTAAATACAAATACCATATATTAGCATTTTCAGTTGCAGTATAAGATTCAAAATATCTGCCACAAATATGCAGTAACACTACAGCAAATTTGCCAATCCTACTTTTATTATAGGGAAGCATTAAGTTGAATAGAATATTTTACAATGGAACATGTTGATATAGTTGGCAAAATACAACAGATTTCCAAGATGTAGAGAAATATTTTGGTATTTAGAAATATCAAAGTTTATGACTTCATCTTTTCGAACAGCTGCATAGTATTCCATTGTGTAGATGTACCAAAGTTTTTTTAACCAGTCATAATGAACAAAATATTTTGGTAAATAGAATTATATTTGGTATAACTCTATACTATCATTTTAATATAAAACAAGAATTCTTAACACGAAAGAAGGAAGAGACAGCTTTCTAATAATAGTATGAATGACTACAGGCTATACAAACCACATACTATCGAAGAAATAAAATACTAAACTCATCAACAATGATAAATCCAAAGTATATTAACTCTGATTTCAGTAAAAACTAGTGTTTCAAAAATAATTGATGCAATGACAAAAGAGTTTCAGGCAAAGCATAAATGCATTAATCAAACTACAATACATTTTTGAATCAATTAAAATAGAAACACATTTCTTTGGAAACAGATAAAATAACTTAGTAGCAAAATATAAAAGAAAAATGAATTTAGAGGAGACTCTTGCCATCAACCTTAGAGTCAATATAATTTAACTAGTGGAGACAAATTTAATGTAAAACTGTAAAATATTAACTATGTCTCATCATCCTATGTTGCTTTATTTTTGGTAGCATGATAAGAAATGTAGTCTTCAAAAATTATATGTTAAAGACAATCTACAGAATGAGAAAGGATATTCACCCAATAACCATTTGATAAGGGGTTGATATCAAGGGTATATAAGGCATTGGTTGAACTCTACAAGTAGAAAACATCCAACCCCATCAGAAAATGGGGTGAAGAAATGAACAGAAACTTTCTCAAGGAAGAAATACGAATGGCCAAAAGGTACATGAAAAAGTGCTCTACATCACTAATCATCAGAGAGATGCAGATCAAAACAACCATGAGATACCACCTCACACCACAGAGACTATCACACATCCAAACGAACAAAAGCAACCACTGTTGGAGAGGATGTGGGGAGAAAGGGACCCTTCTACATTGCTGGTGGGAATGCCGACTGGTTCAGCCCTTTTGGAAAACAATATGGACGATTCTCAAAAAATTAGAGGTTGAGGTTCAATTTGATCCAGCAATACCACTTCTGGAAATATATCCCAGAGGCAAAAAAGTATAGTAGAAATGACATCTGCACTTATATGTTCAACGCAGCACTGTTTACAATAGCCAGAATCTGGAAAAAACCCGAGTGCCCGAGAATGGATGACTGGTTAAAAGAACTTTGGTACATCTACACAGTGGAATACTATGCAGCTGTTCGAAAAGATGAAGTCATAAACTTTGCATATAAGTGAATCAACATGGAAAGTATCATGCTAAGTGAAATGAGTCAGAAAGAGAGAGACAAACATAGAAAGATCGCACTCATCTGTGGAATGTAAAGTAACAGAAGAGGAGACTAACACCCAAGAATAGTAGAAATAGGTACCAGGAGGTTTGCTCAATGGCTTGGAAGCTGGCGTAACATGCTGGTGGAAAAGGCAGCTCAGATAGAGAAGGGAACACCAAGTAAAGTGTGGTTGGAGGACCCGCGTGGGAAGGGAGATGCGTGCTGAAAGTAGATTGTAGATTGAACATGATGGCCACTCAATATCTGTATTGCAAATCACAACATCCGAGAGGAGAGAGAGAAGAAAAGGGAATGCACTGCCACAGAGGTGGGGTGGGGTGGGTGGGGAAGGGAGTGGGGGTGGGAGGGATACTGGGATCATCAATGATGGAGAATGGGCACTGGTGGAGGGATGGGTTCTTGAGCATTGTATGACTGAAACACAAGCAGGAAAATATGTAAATCTGTAACTGTACCCTCATGGTGATTCACTAATAAATTTTTTAATTATATGTTAAAGTGTTTATTGATTGTTATTGCTTTTTCAGCCTGATTCATATTAGCTCTAGAAAGCTGTCATAGTTTCTCATTATCACAGTTGTTATTCACACTCCTATTACAGCTTCAGCTTCTTACTACCAACATAAAGATAATATTTATTGGGTCTTTTTAGATAATAGGGGACAAAAATGTGTTTTTATTTCAAGTAGATATTTCAAGATAACAATACAATTCAGGTAAAATTTGGTCACCACTTTAACCCATGTCACAGGTAAGGGAAGCTCTCCTTCAAGAGCATTATGCCTGGCTATAATCTTTCAGTTGTTTCAGCACACTATCCTTTTTAGGGGGTTCCTAATCACACTGAGGGTCACTTTCCTGTGATACTAGTGATACTTGTGACACCCATTGGGCTTACTATTCATGCTAGACCTGAAAGACATGTTGCTACTTCGTGCCAGGGACTACCTGGGTGAGCCCTGTGGTGGTTAGGGGCCTCCAAGACATCTCTGTGACAACGTTTAGTGATGTTGGGGGATGATATGACTGAAAATCAAACCCAGGTCAGCTGCATCCTAGGCATGCTTCTGAACTGATGAATTATCCCCTATTCCCTAATGTTAATCCAGAGTGTGACTATACCACAAATACTCTATCTTACACAGCAAAAATCTAGCTTTGTATCTTAATTATTTTATAAAATTGTAATTCTTTGAAATAATTTTAATTCATTTTAGTATGTTAGAAAAATTCAGTCTACTCTTGAATGTTCTATCAGTATTAACAAATGAAAGCAATATATAGAACAATCCCATCAATTTCCTAAACTCACTTTTCCTTTAGATTACCCAACAGATTTTGTTTAAAATAAATTAAAACAATTGAATAGGCTTTCATGAAAAGCCAGAAAAATCTCAAGGAAATGAAAGTAGGAATGAAAAAGGGGATGCAATTGCTTCATAACTTAAAAAGACTGTCACTGTCATTCCGTTGTTCATCGATTTGTTCGAGTGGGCATCAGTAACGTCTCTCAGTGTGAGACTTATTGTTACTGTTTTTGGCATATCGAATATGCCACGGGTAGCTTGCCAGGCTCTGCTGTACGGGCGCGATACTCTCGGTAGCTTGCCTGGCTCTCCGAGAGGAGCGGAGGAATCAAACACGGGTCAGCCGCGTGAAAGGAGAACCCCCTATCCACTGTTCTATCGCTCCAGCCCAACTTAAAATATGAGAAATTACAATTTTTTTAAAAATCACTTGCCAAATTGATGTAAGATGAATTGAAAACTGTAATAGTCATAAAAACATAAATACAATTAAATCCTTATTTAAATCATTCTGAAATATAAAAACACTGTCAACAACTAATACAGATTCAGACTATTTTGCCTATAAATATTGACCTATAAAGAGAAGCAATTTTTCTGAAGAGAAAAAATCCTAGACAAAAATTTCAGAATGCAAAGAACTCAAAGAAATATCTTCAAGAGTTTAATAAGGCTGCACTATGAAGCTATAGTTTTGTTTTGGGACTACATCATGCTGTGCTTAAGGTTTACTCTTGATTTGGGTTAACTCTAAAGCCAGGGATATAAAAACAAGCTAGAACACATACTTTGCATGCTGGTGCCCTGAGTGTTAATCCCTAACACTACATAGTCCTCTGAGGACACCTGGGAACAGGCCCACAAGATATGGTCCTAAAACAAAACAAAATATTTTTTCCCTCTTGTTAGTAATATAGTAATTCATTAGGTTTTATCTTGAATTTCCTTAATGATTCATAATGCTGCATATCTTTATTTTGTGTGTGAAGTAAGATAGCTTTCACTGGATGAAGCTTACTTAGGAAGGTGTGAGGGGAGAGAAGAATGTGTTAGGGAGAGGACTCAGACTTCTCCAGAGTGGAAAAGGCAACAAAGAGATATGAGACTAGCAGGCAAGATATATGTACAAGAGAAAACACAAATGTTGTATGTCTTTGGATGTGTATATTTGCCACCTACATAGCTTTAATGAAGCATTTTGGGTTTTTTAATGTTTTTCTTTTTAAAAATTACAGTGTTTATTTTCTTATTGAGTGTTGAGAATTTTTTTTGTTTGGGCATCACACCCAGCTCAGGACTTATTCCTGGCTCTGTGCTCAGGGATCACTCGATTTAGAGCTTGAGGGACCATAAGGGATGCCAAGGATCAAACCCAGGTTGATAGCATAAAAAAACAAGTGCCTTACTCAGTGTACTATCTCTCCAGTTCCATGAGAATTCTTTATGTATGCTGAATACCTGTATATTTGTAAGATACGCAATTTTCCAAGATGTTCTTAACAAGTTTGACTTATCTTTTGCTCTCTAAATAGTATTTATTGAGGATCAAAAGAATTGTTTCTGATTAACTTGAGTTCATACATTTCTTTGGGCTTTTGGTACTGTGTTTATATTTTTCTAACACAAAATCATACATATACACAGGCAAACACCCGTTTTTTTCCAGAACTTTTATAAGTTTAGAGTTTATATTTTGATCTCTAGGCTATTTTAATATTTCTATACAGTGTCAGGCATGACTTGAAATTAATTGTATATAAATGCCCAATTTGGGGGCTGGAGTACAGCAGGCCAGACACTTGTCATGCATGCAGCCGACGCAGATTGAAGCCCAAGCTTTTCATATCGTTCCGTGAGCACCACCAGGAACAATTTCTGAGAGAAGATCCAGGGATAATCCCTAAAAATCACTGGGTGTATGACCTAAAACATTTGGGCTTTTTTTTTGTTAAAAGCCCAAATACTCCAGTACTATGCTTTGGAAAACACTACCCATTTTCCAAAGACTTTACTTTTTTTTTCAAATATAAAATGGTGTACCAAGTATGTAGATCAGGAGCAGAGCATATATCTTATTATGGGTATCAGGCCATGATTTTGACTTCTAGCACTGCTAGATACAATTACCAACACCATACCAAAAAAATCAAACTAATATTTCTGTATTCTAGTTGAACAGTAGATACAAATATATCTGTTCCAGTACAGTCAGGCTATCCCAATTAGGTTTTTTTTTGAGGGGGGGCTTTTTTGGGTCACACTCAGTGATGCACAGGGGTTACTCCTGGCTCATGCACTCAGGAATTACTCCTGGCGGTGCTCAGGGGACCACATGGGATCCTGGGAACCGAACCCAGGTCGGCCGCTGTGCAAGGCAAATGCCCTACCTGCTGTGCTATCGTTCCAACCCCAGATCCCAATTAGTTTTGCAGTAAGTCTTAAATTAAGTTTCAAAACTGTCTCCTTCACTGAAATTGTCATGTTGATCATTTTATGTAGTTACAACTCGTAATTTTTGGAAGCACTAAATCTCTAATAAAATTATGGTGAAATTTTTTTTAGGTTTTTTATATTTGGGCCACATCTAGCTGGGCTAAAATCTATTACTTCTGATTCTGCATTCGTGGATCACTCCTAGTGGGAGATCACTCAGGAGACCATATGGAGTACTATTAATCAAATCTGAGTCAGACTCATACAAGGCAAGTGCACCACCCACTGTACTATATCTCCAGCTCCAATTTGCAGAATATTTTATCTGAATAATGTGTTTTATAAATCACTTTTTGTATATAGTCTTTTGATTTCTTTTTTCTTTTTAATTGTTTTTGGGTCTCAACAAGCTGTGCTCAGGATTTATTCACTGATGCTTCACTCCTGGCAGGGCTCCTTGTTGTCAGGGATCAAACCTGATTCTGCTATGTGGAAGCAAGCACTTACTTGCTATACTATCTCTCTAATCTCTATAAATCACTTTGAAAAGCGAAGTCATCTCAACTCTGTGTGTTCTAATTCATATATGCAGTATATATTTAATTGTATTTCAACATTATTTAATTCCCTTCATTAATTTTTAGTTCTTCTACTGCAGATTTTGTATATTTATTTATATATACATATGTATATTTTGAATGATATGCGTATTTATACAAGTACATTGTGGTATTGTGAATTTCATTCAGAAAAAATATTTGCATATGAATGTATGTTGCAATTGAAAAATGTTTTTCAGTTTTAGTAAAGCAGAAACTTCACATGTATGAGGTCCTGGGTTGATACCTGGTAATGAAACTATCATAAAATAAACTTTAATCTTTAAGGAAAGCAATGTAAGATGATATAGCTTCTTAATTGTAGAGATTATTAATATGAATATAAACTTGTCACTTGTCATCCCATTAGTCTTCAATTTGTTCAAGCGGGTGCTAGTAACGTCTCCATTTGTCCCTGTCTTGTGCTAGTGTAGCCCAATGATATCTGCTCGCTCCAGGAACAGGAAGAGCCTCAAATCATTAATTCAGGGTTTTGACAAATAAGTCTGACCATCTCGTTGGTGGGCAGCCACACAGTCTTTTGACGTCCCGTGGAATCCAGTCGGTACAGCTCTACTCCAGTGGTTGTCTCTGAATCTCATTAGGTGTCCTGCCCATCTGATTTTTGACGCCTTGGCAAAAGAACAGCATCCCTGATTCTTTTTTTTAGGTATAAATAAATTTTATTTGAAAATACATTGATTTGGCAAGCACCAAATAATTGCCTTCCATGTCTGAGACCTTGGGTTCAATTCACTGTACCACAGTCACTCTTGAACTTTTTAAAATATTCTTCATCTCAACAAATAAAAGAAAAGAACTAGTGGTTATCTCTGATGAAATGAGAAAACTTTTAAAGATTTTATCCTTTTAATTTTGAAATCTGTATTTCCAACTCCTATAGTTCAAATGATAACAATATTTAAAGATCAGATAATTTGAAATTGTTTTTAAACTGACAACTCATTTTAGTTGATATTCTTAACTATGCGAAATAATTTATGTAAAAATCATCCATTTATATCTTTAAAATTATTGAATTCAACACTTTAGGTTAATTAAATGCATTAGTACATCAGATTCCTATGGACATAAATAATTATAGCTGTTTTTGATGTTTCCTTCAAGCACTTAGTACTTTTTCAAAAATAAAATATCTTTTAAAAAGAGTCCCAGTTTTTAATGTACAAATACTTTTGATTATTAGCAGTTTTAATTTTCAAAAAAGTATAATTGATAAAAGAGGAAAGAAAACAATGTAACTGTTTGGGTGATTAATATTGATTTAAGTTCTTGACTTATCAGTAAATAAAGACAAGACAATAAAGACAAGTCAAGAATTTGTACTATCCAATTCCACTGGATTTGAAGGCTTGGTCAAATAATTTGAATTGTATCAGAATTTTATTTTAATTCTGTTTTCATTGTATTCTCTTTTATACGTGGATAAGATACTAAACACATTTTTAATTTTTAAAATTAAATTTTGTTTCATTCTAGGTAACAGGGATAAACTTTTTACATGGAAACTGTGTATAAAACTTACAATGATGTTAAAGTTGATGATATTGATGTACATAGCTACTGCACTCCCTTTTTAAAAATTAAATGAGATAGTACAGTAGGTCGGATGTTTGGCTGGCGTGCATCCAAGCCAGTCTTAGATTCCTAGCACCAACCATAGTTTCCTGTGCACTGTCAAGTGTGCCCACCCACCCCCAAATATACATGTCATTTGTTTTGAGTCTGTGAAATAACTTATTTGGGGGTTAATGGATCATCATCATCCCGTTGATCATTGAATTTCTCAAGCGGTCTCAGTAACGTCTCCATTCGTCCTAGCCCTGAGATTTTAGAAGCCTCTTTTTACTTGTCCTTCCCAATGACACTGCATTGGAGGCTCTTTCAGGGTCAGGAGAATGAGACCCAGCTTGTTACTGGTATTGGCATATTAATACACCATGGGAACTTTGCGAGGCTCTCCCATGTGGACAGGAAACTCCCGGTAGTTTGCCAGGTTCTCCCAGAGGAGAAGTAGGCTCTAAGATATTGCACGATCCAGGAGCTTGTTTTTAAGTCTGGATGCTGGCCATGGATGGGATTACATGGCGCTGGGGGCAGTCCCTGGGTTAATGGATAGAATAGACATTCCCACATCTAAAGAATCTTGTAAATGATGTAATGTTTCAATTTTTTAGTTGCATGCCAATATTCCATTGAACAACTGAAATTTTAGGGTTTAAAGGGGTAAACTATATGTTTTTACATGCAGATCTAGAATCTACTCCAGACCCATGCAAACTCCCAAGCCTAGCCATAAGCAGATCACTGTTCTGGTAGTAGCCTTTTGAGCACTTCTGGATGTAGACACAAAATAAAACTAAAAAAGTTAAAATGCAAGTTAAAAGTAATAACAAAGCATCTTATGTATTTTCTAATAAACACACTCTTTACAAATCAATAGATCTTTCTGGAGCAATTCTGTGTCGCAGTTAAAAAAGTATTAGTTAATGTGGTTTTCTTTTATTTCTGATAGAAAAAGCATAACTAGTCAAATTCAAACATCTCTGTTCCCTCAACAGTTTGTGAATGTAAAAAACAAACAAAACAAAACAATAACTTGTTTCGGAGAACTTGACGCCAATGACTTGGCACAAATCTCTGATATCTTTATGTGCTCTGGTAGTCTTAGAACTTAAAGTGAATTTATTAACAGTACCATTCATTCTGGAGTTTTCTTATATTTTTCACAGTCTAAAAAATAGCTGTGCTTCTTTCTGGTGATTATATCTATGAACTCCTTGTAAGAATTATCTTTTGTTTCCTATTAATCCATTTCCCATCTGCTATTTTATTAATTCCACATGCTTAAATTTAATCGTCTCATCATCACAGAAGGCTGCCTCAAAATAAATAGCTGTTGGGTCAGAATTACTTCTCCTTTAAACTTTATTTTGTGTTTCTACTTTTTTAAGCCATCAATTGAGTTGATGTTCATATTTGTTGTTAAGCAATTTAGACGACACTTTAGAAAATAGTTTTTAGTTATTCAGGACTTCTTGGTTATTCTAAAAATTAAAAATCTTGGGACCCTCTGCGCCTAGAGACTTTGATCCCAAAGATGTAACACATTCGGGCATCCAGCACAGCATCCGAGAGCGATGCACTGGGACACCAAACTGGGCTACAACTCTGTGCTGCCGGGGGTGGATTTTTTTTCCTCCCCACCCTGTCTTCCTGCATAGAAAGCGGCGGGCTGGCGGCACCCATGTGGCAGGCGCCATCTTCTGTGACTCCAAACTCACAGGTATTTGGATTTTACTTTGGGGGCTCCCAGGAACTTATGGGAAGGGGGCGTAACTGGCACGCCCTCGGCCCAGATAAACCTGGAGCCGCTGAGCGCGAATCGGACCCTCTCCGCCTAAAGACTTTGAATTCAGAGACTTCTTACAGCAATGCACTGGGACTGTGAGCTGGGCTATGTAATTTCTGGCAGAATTTTCCCTGGACTTTATACAGAAATCCAAAACGGCGATTTAACATTTATAATTGTCAGCAATGTGAAATGGTCCCATTTGAACAGGTCTGACTTGGGGGGGGAAACTCCAAATAATAACAGTAAGTTTTTGTTGAAATATTGAAGGTTTTTACTGTAGCAGCCACCTCTGGACTGTGAACTAAGCAAAAGCCCCACGCTGGCCGACGCGGCGTGGCGTATACCATACTATGAGGCGCAGGAAGGGGGATGAGGGGGAAAAAGAAAAAAAAAGGGAAAAGGAAAAAGAAAAAAAAAAGAGAGAGAGAGAGTTATGTCAACTATAGTGAGTTTTGTGTTGAATTATGGAATGTAATCAAGGTAAAGAAAAAATGAAGTGAAATTCATTAGTTAAACAGTAGGGGGTAGGGGGTGGGGGCGGGGGGTATACTGGGTTTTCTGGTGGTGGAATATGGGCACTGGTGAAGGGATGGGTGTTTGAATATTGTATAACTGACATATAAACCTGAGAACTATGTAACTTTCCACATGGTGATTTAATAAAAATTTTTTAAAAATAAATAAATAAATAAATAAATAAAAATTAAAAATCTTGAGGCAGTTAAAGAAATTTGTTACACTTCCTTTTATCTTCCTACTGATTTGATCAAGTTATCTGTCCTCCTCGATGTATTGAAGAGTCTCATTTTCATGTTTATTTCTCCCAAATGAAACAAAACTTTGTATATGCTTTTATTCAACTTTGCTCCAACATACATTTTTTATTTTAATCCAAAGCTTCTTGGAGTGAGTGAAGGCCCCCTACTGAGCTAGTTTATGTCTTTAAAAGCTTTGTTTATAACCCAGAGTGATAACGTATCCTAGAGAATTCATTTTGGTTCAAGGACATATTGTCTTGATTGGGCTTCTACATCAAAGAGAAGAATTAAAGAGTTCCGATGAAAACTTTCTACCTAACACACAGGTGGCTGAAAGTATGTGCTACTCTTTCTTGGGTCCTTTTGTCACCTTTCTTAGCTTTCTTGTTTTGAAACATGATAATAGTAGTATTTGAGTTTTCAGGGGATTTTTGTTCTATATTGCATGCTGTGAATGGATTTTTCTAGGTTCTGCTTCTGGGCTCCCTCTGATCTTGTGATGTTGAGCACACAGCTGTCTTCCCTCGGCATTACTCTCATCATTTTCTTCTCCACTTGTTCCACTTCTGTCTTGTGTGTGTGGGAGGGGGCCATCACATGGTTTGACCTCCAGCACCAGCACCAGTGTGGTTACCTGAGCAAAGCCAGGAGTTATCCCTCAGTGCAGAGTCAGGAGTAAGCCTTGATCATCACTTTCCCCTCTTGGGTGGGCTTAGTTCTCAGTCTGGAGGCATTATGCGAGGAGCTGCCCATGCCGAAAAATTTAGCTGGCATCTGGAGTCACGCTCGTGCAGCTACAGAGAGGCCGCATACACGTGCAGCCCCCAGGATCACATCTTGGCGGCAGGCCGCATCCCTGATTCTTGACAATTGACGGAGATCAGAACTTCGGATTCGGAATCCTTCTCTCACTTGAGTGAAACATGATACTCCTAGCATAACTCTTTCAATTCCTCTCTGGGATACCCGAATAGCATTCTTATCCTGTTTGCGTAGGGCTCAAGTCTATGAGGTGTATGTTAGTGCAGGAAGAATGGTGGAATCGAAAAGATGTGCCTGAAGCCAGAGGTTCTTCGTCCTCTTAATCACTTCTTCGATGCTCTTGAAGGCATTTCACGCTGCTCTCTTCCTCCTGCACAGTTCAGGTGCCAAGTCATTCCTCATGTTGAGTTCTTGACCCAGGTACACATAGCTGCTGTATTTTAAGATGTTTGTTCCATTGAGAGCAAATGAAACGTCAGGGACTAGTTCCTTTTTCATGAACATGGATATAAACTAGCAGCAAAAAAAAAAAAACATGATAGTCAATGTTTTGCAATAAAAGCAGCATGATGCTTGATATCCAACTGAATGTCACTATCACTATCATCCCATTGATCCTCAATTTGTTCCAGTGGGCCCAGTAATGTCTCCATTCATCCTAGCCCTGAGATTTTAGCAGCCTCTCTTTACTCGTCCTTCCCAACAGTGCCGCATTAGAGACTCTTTCAGGGTTAGCAGAATGAGACCCATCATTGTTACTATATTTGGCATATGAATATGCCATGGAGAGCTTGCCAGGCTCTCCTGTGTGGTAAGGAAAGCTCTCAGTAGCTTGCCAGGTAGCTTGCCAGGTTCTCTGAGAGGGAGGTTAGTCTTTGGATGTTGGCCATTGATGGGATTACTTGACCTCAGGGGCAGTTTCTGGGTGTGACCATCTAGCTACTGGAAAATGAGAGATCTGGTTGGAAGAGTCCCGATCTGAGCAGGCTTGGAGATCTCAGCCCGGGTCCTGCACACCTGGGTTCCTCTACCGGTTCCTTCATGCATAAGGTTTGCCCGAACATGTGGACAGGGGCCTTGAACATAGCGGTGGTTGGGTTTCGAAAGTCTTTATCTTCAGCTGCTAGGGCTCTGCTTGAGGAGGGGAGGGAAACTCAAACCACCCCCTCTGAAGGGCCCCGGTAAAGACAGCCAGGCATGGGGGCAAGAGACTCTAAATGTACAGCATGAAAGATATAGTTTCAATTTCAGAAATATTTTCAATTTCAGATAGTTTAAATTAATATCTACAATTTTCTTTCTTAGGTATCTTCTTGGGCCAAAGGGAGCATAGGAAGTAAAGCAATTGCTTTGTATGTAGCCAACCAGATTTGAATCTCAGTACCACATTTAACCCCTGAGCTTCCAAACCCAATTTTTATGTTTTGTTCTTATTATAATTTAGTTGGCATTGATTTGATTCCAGATTTTCTTGTGCTATTTTCTCCACATAATCTTGATAATTAGTCATTGGTAAGAATTAAAATCTGCTTTTCTGCCAAGTCATTTACAATATTTATAAGACCTAAGGGGAGTACATCCTCTTCTTGCTCTAGTGTCATAAATTAAGCAGTCCCCCTCATTAAGAATATTGAGTGTTTACAACAATTTTGTAATTTTAGGTGGCTGATTTTTAGAAGATTCCAAGCCTCTCTTGAGGTCTGTAAAATTAATAGTAGATATTAGATTTATTTCAGTCTTGAGAAATTAAATTTTCCATGATCTTATTTTTAAATTCTTGTAATTGGAACGAGTAAAATGTAAGCACATTTTACAGCTAAAATATAAGAATCAGCATCTAAGTAAGTAATTCAGAACATTAATATATACATTGTAGACGTCTGCATAAACTTTAAAACTACACAAAATAAACATCTTAATAAGATGTGGGGAAAAGGATGATGATAAATTGTGAAACCATCAAGATGTTCTTTTTGCTTCTCTGTGTGCATATTGTAGTAATTAATTCAGTGAGAATGTTGGGACAAGGAACATTGAGGCGCTGAGACAAGGAACACGAAAGAAATTTATGTCATGGAGGGTCCAGGTTCTCTCAGACTCTGTGACAAAGGTAGAGAGCTCCGAAATCTTCTTTTATTGATCATGGTACCTCTAAAGGGTCAATGACATCATCAAAAGAAGTTACGGAAAGAACACTGAGGCAGCAAAACATGCATTGTTTCCTTGCATCTGCAGGCCAGTAATTTTGGCCACTGGAAAGAAAATACAAAACCCAAATCGAAACCTTTCTTGGGCTACAAGCACTTGGATTTACATGCCAAAGACAAGACTGCGCTGGCACCTGAAATCTACATCCAAAGACAGCTGGGCCTGGGGCTGGAGTGATAGCACAGTGGGTAGTGTTTACCTTGCACACTGCCGACCTGGGTTAAATTCCCAGCATCCCATATGGTCCCCTGAGCACCGCCAGGAGTAATTCCTGATTGCAGAGCCAAGAGTAGCCCTTGTGCATTGCCTGGTGTGACCCCCCTCCCCAAAAAATAAAGGCAACTGGGACTGCTCCTGAAATCTACATCTCAAACACTAGGCTGGGCCAGAGCAGAGAATCTACAATGTCAAAGATCAGGCCAGGCTAGCACTTGAGATCTGAATGTCAAAGACCAGCCAGGCTTCTCTGAGAAAAGTAAAACTGCCCCTATCAACATACTGAATTTATTTTCTGAAGGCAATTTGAAGGGGCAAAATACTCAACTTCATCCAAACCAGTTAGGACACACGAGAAATCTCACCCATTTTCATGGGTCCCCATGTTCCTGCCCGTTGTACAATCTACATGGGCACACCCTGATAGCTCAGTCCAGCCCCAACAGAGAATAATCTAACAGTTAATAGCTTTCTTTTCCTTGAATTTTCTCTCCTCTTAGGATGTTTCTTACTTTGCATTTACTTACTTATAAATTAAAGCACATACTTTCAGAAGCAGTTAAAATTAAATATGTGTACCAATCTTGAGGTATTACTGTGATGCTTTGGGGATTCTAAATGCTGATTAGAATAGGGGCCAGAGCAATAGTACAGCAGGTAGGGTATGTGCATTGTGCAAACCAACACAGGTGCAATCTTTGGCATCCCATATGGTCCCTGGAGCACCGCCAGAAGTGATTCCTGAGTATAGAGCCAGGAATAACCTCTGAGCATCACAAAAAAATTTTAATAAAATTAGAATATATCATGTCACAAATCTGTTTTGTTCAACATTCTGGAAACATTGGCTTAAAGCACTTCAGACAATTCAAACTGGGATAAAGATCCCACTCATATCCCTATAGTTTGTTACTTAGAAAACAAATCTACATAAAGAAAAAGTTTCTCTCAAAAAGCAATCAATTGAAGGGCCAAGAGAGGTCATGACTGTTCTTTCAGCACCCAAAATACAAATCTGTGTGGCCTTATAGGCTCATTTCCTCACTACTCTAGACAGCTGAGCAAAGCACAAGCTCAGAAAGACAGTTTATTCAATAAAGAAAGAAGTTTGTGCTTATTTACAACTTTCAGTTTTGGGAGTAGAGAGATAACACAAGCCAGTAAAGCATTTGTCTTGCACACAGCCTACCCATTTCCAACCCTGATAGCACATAATGGTCCTCCCAGCCCACCAAGGAGAGCAGAGCTAAAAGTCAGCCCTGAGCACAACCTGGTGTGGCAAGAAAAATAAAATAAAATAAAATAAAATAAAATAACTTCCAGTCTCTACTTTCAAACAAGACCACTTTACCTGCCCAGGAACTTTAATTTTTACATATAAAGGACTATTTATATATCATATAAAGTACTATTGTACTATTCCTTCTCTTAAAACATAGCCAGAACTTTGAAATGGCTCATGCAGATAAAATAAGTTGCAGGATTTAAAAAAAAACTTAAAAATCTTTACAATGCAATCATAATGATTCCTTTTGCAAAAAAAATTATTTCTTTCTTCATAACTATTAAAACTAGGGATAACTGATGAACTTTTATGAATTTTAGTATGGTCTAGGAGTACATGAATAAAGTATAATGAAGTGATTAAAGAGAAAAGAAGCAAATTTCCATTATGAGAAATTGTGGGGGGAGGGGGGTAATAAAAGCATTCCTGTTTTGATACATTGGAAAGCAACATAGTTAAATCCTGAATATCAAAGTAATCTGAACCATATTTTCTACTTCTCTAATCTACTATTTTGTAGTTTTGTTTAAAACATAATTCCAGTGTATCAATGAGTTCTCATTAAATAGAAAATTTATAAAATTTATTATTTGGTCTTATCTAAGTCTCCAGTTCCTTAGCGAAATATAAAGTTTTGATTCATCAATATATATTTTTACTCTGAGTTTTATTCAGTCACCATGATTTACAACGTTGTTGTTCATGGTGTTTCAGCCATGAAACATTCCAACACCACACCCAAAACCAGAGTCTCTTTACCAGTATCTCAAGCCCTTATTTCATTCCCCTCCATCCCTTTTGCAAAGTCAGTTCTGCAGGCTAATTCCCAAGGCTCTTGCTAATGTACGTTTTTCTCTATGTTTCACTATATTCCATGAAAGAGAGAGAAAGAGAGAGACAGAGAGAGAGAGACGGAGAGATTACTGTGCATTTGTTCTTCTCCCTCTGACTAACTTTACTCAGGGAATTGTAGGAATTTTTTTCTTATACTGTCCCGTGTGTGTATGTGTGTGTGTGTGTGTGTGTACATTTTCTTTACCCACTCATCTGTTCTTGGGTACTTGGGTTATTCAAGATCTTGGTTATTGTGAATAACATTGCAGTGAAACATAAATGATAATTTCAAATTTCACAACAAATCAAAGAATAGGGAAAAAAAAGAACCAGCTAAATGCAATCACACCATATAAAGAAAGAAAAGTTTAAAATAAGGAATGCTAAAAACTGTCACTAGGTAACATTGTAGCCTATGGGCACACTCAGTACTGCTGGAAGTCCAGAGAATAGAAGTGTCAATAATCAAATGACAAATCTTACACACTTGATAGCTCAAGTGATAGATGTCTTCTACCACTTGAGCTATCTACCTGCTGAGATTTTGCCCATCTTATGTTTCTCACAGTGCATGTGATTCTACTTGCTAGGAGAAAATAAATTTTGAGTTCTATTCCACATGTTTAAAAATGCCAGTAGAGGCAAAACTGGACAGCTACATGCAAAAAAATGGGCTTAGACCTCCACCTATCACCATGTACAAAAGTCAGATCAAAATGGATTAAGGACCTCAACATCAGACCAGAATCCCTAAGGTGCATTGAAGATAAGGTCGGCAAAACCCTCCACGACATTGAAGCCAAAGGTATCTTCAAAGCTGACACGCCACTGGCCAAGCAAGTGAAAACAGAGATAAATGAATGGGACTATCTCAAACTAAGAAGCTTCTGCACCTCAAGAGAAACAGTGACCAAAGTATAAAGACAATCTACAGAATGGGAAAGGATATTTATGCAGTACCCATCCGATAAAGGGTTGATAACAAGGATATACAATGCACTGGTTGAACTCCACAAGAAGAAAACTGCCAACCCGATCAAAAAATGGGGTGATGAAATGAACAGAAGCTTTCCTAAAGAAGAAATCCGAATGGCTCAGAGGCACATGAGAAAATGTTCCACATCACTAATTATCAGGGAAATGCAGATCAAAACAACCATGAGATATCATCTCACACCACAGAGACTGGCCCACATCCCAAAAAACAAAAGCAACCGGTGTTGGCGTGGATGCGGGGAGAAAGGGACTCTTCTTCACTGCTGGTGGGAATGCCGACTGGTTCAGCCCTTTTGGAAAACAATATGGACGATTCTCAAAAAATTAGAAATTGAGCTTCCATTTGACCCAGCAATACCACTCCTGGGAATATATCCCGGAGAGGCAAAACGGTATAGTAGAGATGGCATATGTATTTCTATGTTCATTGCAGCACTGTTTACAATAGCCAGAATCTGGAAAAAACCAGAGTGCCCCAAAACAGATGACTGGTTAAAGAAACTCTGGTACATCTACACAATGGAATACTATGTAGCTGTCAGAAAACATGAAGTCATGAAATTTGCATATAAATGGATCAACATGGAAAGTATCATGTTGAGTGAAATGAGTCAGAAAGAAAGAGACAGACATAGAAAGATTGCACTCATATGTGGAATATAATGTAACTGAGAAGTACAAGTTGGCAACGATGCAACTTCTGGCAGATATCTCTCTGGACTTAGTTACTAAAATACTAAATTACAAAAACCCAAAACTGAGAGGCCGCTAAGTGTGGTCACTCGACCTCATACCTCTTCATCCTCAGCAATGGAAAACAAATTATCTAATGCTTCCTTTTCAGCAGGTCTGACTTTAGGGGAGAGACTCTCCAAACAATAATAGAGAGTTTTGTTGAAATATTGTATGCAATCAAAGTGAAAGTAAAGTGAAATTTATTAGTTACACAGGCGGGGGGGGCTTAGGGTGGGGGGGCTAGGGGCGTGGGGGGGTTAGGGGTGTGAGGGGGCGGGGTGGAGCTATACTGGGATTCTTGGTGGTGGAATATGAGCACTGGTGAAGGGATGGGTATTTGAGCATTGTATAACTGAGATTTAAACCTGAAAGCTTTGCAACTTTCCACATGGTGACTCAATAAAAAATTTAAAAAAAAAATGCCAGTAGAACTCTCTTTGAATTTCTCATGATAATAGATGAGAAGTAATGGGAGATGTCTATCTCTCAAAATAGATAAAAAAATAAGTACATATGCTTCAGTGAGATATTGCAGTTTCCTATTTCATAAGAGTAGAAATTTGTGCCAAAAAGAGAAGACATCTTACTGAGAGAAGATAATATACATCCAACAAAATGTTAATATCCAAAATATGCAAAGAATACAAAACATAATAAAAAGCAGTCAACTAGAATATGAATAAAAGAACTAACTAGGCAATTCACAAATAAAACATAAAAAATATGATTTTGTGTGTGGTATATGTAGAAACAAGATACCCTGTTTTACAGAATTTACAGTAAGAAGTCTATTTCTCTGAAATACTTTCATGTTAATTCTGACATATAGTCAAAATTGAAAAACAGTAGTTTAACTCAGTGTTTCCCAAAGATAATAATGCTTGTTCCTCCAGAGATAAGGTACATGCCTTGCATATGGCTGACCCCATTCAATCCTTAGTACCACATGGTCCCCTGAATAGTATAGCTTTGGAGGGTCCTATATTAGTCCCAGGTTACTCCTCATTCTAAATAGGACCTCAGAACCATCACATCATCTGACTAATATTTAATTGCCAAGCTGATTAACCAAAAACAAACAATCAACAGACCCCCTGGGGACCCCCTGGGGCTCCCCTGAGCTCCACTTGGGACCACCCCCCTAATTTTACTTGTAATAGTTCTAATATTTTACTGTGAATGAAACACTCAGTATTTCATTTTATAAGTATTTTATAAGCATTAGAAGATATGGTTGTTACATCCAGACCCCCCGCCAGGCTGTCTTCACCAGGGCAACTTGGAGAGGGGTTAGTTGAGTTTTCCTCCCCGCCCCAGCAGAATCCCAGCATCTCAAAACCTCCGGAGTCCAACCGCCGCCATGCTTATGCCTACTCTCCACAGGCTTGGATGATCCTCACCCATGAGGGAATCTGCAGAAAAATAAAGGTATGCAGGATCTGTGACTGAAATCTCCAAGTTTAGATGCAGAGAGAGAATGGGTCCCTTCCCCGAATCTCCCAAGTTTATCAGTAGCTTGGCAGTCACACTCACAAACTGCCCCTGGTGCCATATAATTTCACCAATGGCCATGATCCAGAGACGCAGAAATAGAGCTCTTGGAAGAGAGCAACATAGGCCTACCTTTAAGTTAATCTGCTGTATAAACATATTCTAAATTTTAGAATTCCTGGACATCTTATATCCTACACCACTGATGTACCAAGTGTAGCACACATTTGATTGCATTTAACAAACATGTCTATAATATCTTACAGAAGGACTTAATGACTCCAGGATGAAATAAAGCAATTTTCACACACTGTCCTCTAAGGAAACTTTATTGGGCCATTTTTAGCGAATTATTCATAATAGGCAAAACAAAATTAGTTGTTTGTTCTACTTTGGGGGACACAATTTGGGATTTGGAATGGAAGCATTTGAAATATGTTTGTGAGAAGGTGCAATGGTGATGGGATTGATGTGTGAATATTAAATGTAATGAATTATTGTGAACAATTTTATAAAAATAAAGTAAAATTTAGAATAAAAGTTTAAAATTAATAAGATATGGTTGCAAAGATCATACATGAATTAAGTTTTTCAAGCCTTTTTAAATAACAAAGTTCATTATTATTAATACTATATGATAATGGGGACTCATTCATAAAGTATATATGGACTTAAAACATGCTATAAGTATTTGTATTTAACTTTTATGCCTGTGAAAAACAAAGGTAAGTTTTTTAGAATTCTAATATGTGTATGCTTTGTCTTTCAATTTTCAATTTAGAAGCATAATCTTGGTGATAAGTTTAGCTTCAGATAGCAAAAAGTTCATGTTGTCATATTTTATAAGCTATTAATTTCCTATTGGATTTATATACATTTATATACATCACTCACATAAAATTTTCTTATTGTTAAAAAATGGACTCCTATACTGGATTAGTCTACTATTCCTTCCATTTATATTGTTCTGTGATTCTACAACTGTATTTTGATGTGCTAAAAAATACAGAGATGTATATAATATTTAGCAAGTGACATGTATAGCACAATTATATTTTTCTAAGTTCATCCACATTGCACTACTTGATTATTCTCATACCTCCTGAAAAGACTCATCCCCTAACCGTTTTTTTTAGATTTTTATTTTATTGAATTACCTGTGACAAAAGTTACAAAGCTTTCAGGTTTAAGTCTCAGTCATATAATGCTCAAACCCCCATCCCTTCACCAGTTCACATGTTCCACTGCCAAGAACCCCAATATACCGCCTCCTACGCCCACCCCCCACCTGTGCGGCTAATGATCTTCACTTTATTCTCTCTATACTTTGAATACATTCAATATTTCAACAGAGAACTCACTATTATTATTTGGAATTTCCCCCCAACAATCAAACCTGCCGAAAAGGCATCATTTGATAATTTGTTTTTCATTGATAAGAATGAAGATTATATGAGCTCACGTGGCTGCAATAGTGGCCGCGTGGTTTTGGATTTCTGTTGTTTTAGCTCAGTTCACAGTCTAGATGCATTTCTATAAGAAGCCTAGGGGTGCCAATATGGGTTAGTAGACCTCCCAGATCATAGTCTTTAAGGAGCAGAGGGGCCGTGTCGTGCGCGGCTGCTCCTGATCTCATCTGGGCAGAGAGCGTGCCGGTAACACCCCCACCCCATGATCTCTTGTGCACCACGTCAGGGCCAACAACACTGGGGTGCCAGACAGAGAAGGTACAGCCAGCATGCCTTCTCCAGATGGAGCCCCAGTGAAACTAAGCTATTAACACGGTTCTGGTATGTGAGACTGGGGCATCTCTAAATTGAGGTGGGGCACTGGAAAGGGGCGACACCTGCCCAGTTTCGAATATGCCCTGACTGCCGGAAGTCACCCCCTCGACCCGTCCTCGGCACCATCTTGCCACAGCCAACAGTGAAGAATCTGGGCCGTTCTGACAGGCACCGCAAGCTGAAGAATGCTCTGGACCTCAGACCAGGCCAACAGCACTGGGTGCCAGACAGACAGCACGCCTTCTCCAGATGAAGCCCCGGCGACACTGAGCTTCTACTAACACGACTCCGGTATGCGGGACAGGGACATCTCCAAACCGTGTGGCCACGTAAGCCCACATGTTGTCTTTCATCTTCTAGAACTCACAACTCAGCTTTCAGTGACGTGGCCCCTAACCACTTTTACAGCAGAACCCTTACTAGAACAGATTATCAAAGGAGTTACTTGAAAGTAAATAATTTTAATAAAAACAACTTTTCTTATAAGCATGCAAGTTGGAAAGTATTGAATTATGATAATGGATATTGAAAAGAACTGAATGATTTATTAGGAATTTTTGACTGTAAGAGAAAAAAATCCAAATTTAAATTGGGGCAAATACACTCCTCCCAACACGGCATTGATTGGATCATTCAATTGAAATACTTTAATGTTTAGAAGATATGGGGCCCACTCGGCTTCCAACGGCTCCCAGGCGGGCCCTGCACCGGCTCTCCCAGGACCTTCCAGACCCTGTGCCCATCCCCAAGCCTCTCTGCTTGCTCCCCAACTATGTTGCCCCTGTAGTGTACTGAGTACTGCCAGTGTCCCAAGTGGTTACCTCGGACATGGCCTGTATCTCAGGGGGCGTGGTCTCAAAGGGGCGTGGCTTCTAGCCGGAGCGGCAGCCACTCATGCAGCCGCAGTTATTATTTTTTTTAGCATAATCTGTATAACCTGTTCCTTTGAAAAATACCCTGGCCATCCCAGTCACTCTATGTCAGTAGTATTAATATACTACTTTTATTCTACCTTCACAAAAACTATCTGTGAACAATTGAAACTTTGCAAGGAGAGCATAGACTTAAACGTTCACTAGAGGCCCCACATAAATCAGGATGAATGTCTGAGAGTAAGGAAGAATTATAGAGTAGGTACAAGGCTACCATTATCAGTTTAGCACGAACAGAGCCCCCCCTCCCCCAGCAAGAGGGAATAGGGATAAACAACTAGAACATTTCAACTCTATACTTCCATACCAATATGAAGAAACAGCGAAAATCCCCTCCACGAAGAGAGGATAAAGAAAAGATTCCAGAAGCCTCAACAGGGGCTACCCACCTATACGACCTTTTAGAAAAAAAAATTCAGAGAGGAAATCTTGAGGAGAGTAGATGTGCTCCAAGCAACCATGGAACAGACATCCAATAAACTAAGGGAGGATATAAATGAAGCACTGGAGTGGTCCACCAAGAAAATGCAGGAAGAAATGATAGCTGAAATTTCAAAGCTATGAATAGAAGTCACACAAATAAAGGAATCGGTAGATTAATTAAAAATCTCAGTAGGATCCCTCAACAGTAAAATGACTACAGCCGAAGACAGAACCACCAAGCTCGAAGATGAGCTGCACAAAGCTTGCAGGCAACAACAAATAATGGCAAAAGACCTCAAAATGGCCCTAGAGCAAATCAGAGTCCTAGGGAATGACCTCAAGAGGAACAACATAAGAATCATTGGAGTACCAGAAGCAGAGGGAAGTAACCCCAATGAAAAAAGCACAGTGAAAGACTTCATTGCTAAGAAATTCCCAGAGCTGGAGGAGGCAGGCATCCAGATCCAAGGAGCCCAAAGAGTACCAGTAAAAAGAGACCTGAATAAAAACATTCCAAGGCACATCATAGTCAGAATGATGGATGCCGTGGATAGAGACACAGTACTGCAAGCACAAGGTCAAAGAAGGAAATCACATACAAAGGAGCACCCCTTAGATTTACAGCAGACCTATCAGAGGAAACCCTCCAAGCCCGAAGACAATGGTGGGACATAGTGAAAAAACTCAATGAAATGAAAGCATTATCAAGAATACTTTATCCAGCTAAACTCACTCAAACTCGAAGGAACCATATACTATTTCTCGGATAAACAACAGCTTAGGAACTTCATAGACTCAAACCCAAACTTAAAAGAAGGACTAAAGGGGCTATTGTGATACAAGGAAGAACCCCACAAGAACAACAAACCCCAAAGGAATATGACACAAAACCCCATGACAATAATCTCTCTCAATGTCAATGGCCTAAATATACCAATTAAGAGACACAGAGTGGCAAAATGGATCCGGAAACTAAACCCAACATTCTGCTGCCTGCAAGAAACACACCTGAACAATCAGAACAAACACAGACTCAAAGTCAAAGGATGGAAAACAATCCTGCAGGCAAATAACTCCCTCAAAAAAGCTGGGGTGGCCATACTAGTATCTGACAACATAGATTTCAGATTGAAAAAGATTTGAAGGGACAGTGAAGGTCATTTTCCATTTATCAAGGGATATGTACAACAGGAAGAAATCACACTCTTAAACGTATACTCATCTAATGAACGACCAGCTAAATACTTAAAACAACTCCTAACAGACTTTAAAGAGGACATTGCTAGCAGCACAATAATAGTTGGAGACTTCAACACTGCCTTATCACCTCTAGATAGATCTATAAAAACAAAACTCAGCAAGGAAACACTGACTCTGAAAGAAGAAATGGAAGAGAGAGGCCTAAAAGACTTATCCAGGGCTTTACAACCCAAAAAGGAAGAATACGCATTCTTTTCCAGTTCACATGGAACATTTTCCAAGATAGATCATGTACTGGGCCACAAAAATTACCTCAATAGAATCAGAAAAATAGAAATTGTATCAACTATCAGAAAGAGAGAGACAGACATAGAAAGATTGCACTCATCTGTGGAATATAAAATAACAGAGTAGGAGACTAACACCCAAGAATAGCAGTATATAATACCAGGAAGTTGGCTTCATGGCTTGGAAGCTGGCCTCACATGCTGGGGAAAAGGCAGCCCGGATAGAGTAGGGAACACCAAGTAAATTGTGGTTCAGGACCCCGCGCAAGAAGAGAGAAGTGTACTGAAAGCAGATTAGAGACTGAACACTATGGCTGCTCAATACCCCTATTGTACACCACAACACCCAAAAGGAGAGAGAACAAAATGGAATGCCCTGCCACAGAAGCAGGGTAGGGTGAGGGTGGGGGACGGGAGTGGAGGGTGGGAGGGATACTGGGTTCATTGGTGGTGGAGAATAGACACTGGTGGAGGGATGGGTTCTCGAACATTGTATGAGGGAAACACAAGCACAAAGATGGGTAAATTTGTAACTGTACCCTCATGGTGACTCACTTATTAAAAAATAAATTTAAAAAGAAAAAAATATGTGGCAGTGCAATGAATGTGCAATGGTTTCAAATAAAATCAGAAATGCGCTTTTCAAAATAAAATAAAATAAATTCCTTGGGGCTGGAGCTACACTACAGCATATAGGGCATTTGCCTTGTATGCAGCCGACCAGGGTTCAATTCCCAGCATCCCATATGGTCCCTCCAGCACCGCCAGGAGTAATTCCTGAGTGCAGAGTCAAGAGTAACCCCTGATCACTGCCGGATTATGACCCAAAAGGCAAAATAAATAAATACATAAATTCCTTTTGTTGAATCACCATGGATCCTTGGGTATTAGTGTCAAACTATACTTTTTTAAATATCCCACAAGAGTCCAATCATTCTATGTCCATCCCTTTCCTTCTGACTCTTTTCACTCAGCATGAAACTTTAAATGTCCAGGAGAGAAACTGGGGACATTGGTGGTGGAAATGCACACTGGTGGATGGGTGATGAAACACTGTATGACTGAATCCAAACAATGAACAGTCTTGTAACTTTTATTTTCACGGTGATTCAATTAAAAAATTAAAATTAAAAAAAAAAGACATGGGGCCCAATGGTGTCACCACTGCCTGTTTCTTCTAATTTCATGTGTTTATCTTAGGAATTTTTTTAATTCTACTTTTCTATTTTTCATTCACTGGATCACTTATACAATGATCCAATCATGCATACACTCATATAGTCCAAACAACAGTCTTCCTTAGTTCCAGGTTCACTTTCATGAACCGAAATAAATAAGTATCTTCACTGGTGACTCTACAAATCATCTGTGCCTAAATCATCTGTGATTATTCCTTATTGGTCCACATCCCTGAATCTTTACCAATCTTTCTGGGAAAAATAATATGTAATTCTCTGCTGGACAGGCTTGCATTTCACACACATTCCTGAAACATTTGTTCACATGAACAAAAATAGGATTCGTTAGGTTGAGAAAGAAAGTATTTTCTGTGGGAAAATCAGGCAATAACATATGAAGACTTAATTTGGGGTAAGAAAACAGTGACTCTTTACCACACATGAACAGATTGCTCAGAGAAGTTTTTGTTGTTTGGTAAATCACAGATAAAAGATTCATCAGCCAGGTACATATCTTATTCTGAATTGTATATAATTTTTACTTCTCATCAAAACATATTTATCCAGGGTTTAGACCTTGACCTGACACCATGCACAAAAGTCAGATCAAAATGGATTAAAGACCTCAACATTAGACCACAAACCATAAGGTACATTGAAGACAAGGTCGGCAAAACCCTCCACGATATTGAAGATAAAGGTATCTTCAAAGGTGACACAGAACTAAGCAATCTAGTAAAAACAGAGATCAACAAATGGGACTACATTAAACTAAAAAGCTTCTGCACCGCAAAAGATACAGTGACCAGAATCCAAAGACTATCCACAGAATGGGAAAGGATATTTACACAATACCCATCAGATAAGGGGTTGATATCAATGGTATATAAAGCACTGGTTGAACTCTACAAGAAGAAAACATCCAACCCCATCAAAAAATGGGGCGAAGAAATGAACAGAAACTTTACCAAGGAAGAAATACGAATGACCAAAAGGCACATGAAAAGGTGCTCTACATCACTAATCATCAGAGAGATGCAGATCAAAACAACCATGAGATACCACCTCACACCACAGAGACTAGCACACATCCAAAAGAACAAAAGCAACCGCTGTTGGAGAGGATGTGGGGAGAAAGGGACCCTTCTTCACTGCTGGTGGGAATGCCGACTGGTTCAGCCCTTCTGGAAAACAATTTGGACGATTCTCAAAAAATTAGATATTGAATTCCCATTTGACCCAGCAATACCACTGCTGGGAATATATCCCAGAGAGGCAAAAAAGTACAATCGAAACAACATCTGCACATGTATGTTCATCGCAGCACTGTTTACAATAGCCAGAATCTGGAAAAAACCCGAATGCCCCAGAACGGATGACTGGTTGAGGAAACTTTGGTACATCTATACAATGGAATACTATGCAGCTGTTAGAAAAAAGGAGGTCAAGAATTTTGTAGTTAAGTGGATGGGCATGAAAAGTTTCATGCTGAGTGAAATGAGTCAGAAAGAGAGAGACAGACATAGAAAGATTGCACTCATCTATGGTATATAGAATAACAGAGTGGAGACTAACACCCAAGAACTGTAGAAATAAGTACCAGGAGGTTGACTCCATGGCTTCGAGGCTGGCCTCACGTTCCGGGGAGAGGGCAACTCAGAGAAGCGATCACCAACTACATTGTAGTCGAAGGCCATGTGGGGGAAGGGAGTTGCGGGCTGAATGAGGGCTAGAGACTGAGCACAGCGGCCACTCAACACCTTTATTGCAAACCACAACAGCTAATTAGAGAGAGAGAACAGAAGGGAATGCCCTGCCACAGTGGCAGGGTGGGGTGGGGGGGAGATGGGATTGGGGAGGGTGGGAGGGACGCTGGGTTTACGGGTGGTGGAGAATGGGCACTGGTGAAGGGATGGGTTCCCGAACTTTGTATGAGGGAAGTATAAGCACAAAAGTGTATAAATCTGTAACTGTACCCTCACGGTGATTCTCTAATTAAAAATAAATTTAAAAATTAAAAAAAAGATTTATAAAGAAAAAAAAGAAAGATAGGAAAATACCTGAGGAAAATAAAAAACGATTCAAAAAAAATAAAAAATAAAAAAGTTTTATATTTGTAAAAAAACCAGATACTTGATGATGGAATCAATAATAGGATATGAATTCTGATTAGATGAATGCAGTGTAGACACAAGTAGAGTTCATAAAGGCCCAATTGAGATCAGACCAGGAGGCATTTATGAGAGAAGACTTAGCAGAATTCAGGATTTGAGATGTTGGCCAAGAGTAGGTTTTGGAATTTTCTGCAGAAATGTGATAATTTCTGTAGAATCGTGTTTTATTTATTAATGTGTGTTTTGGCTATACCAAATGAAATCATGCTATTCACCTCAAAGTGAATGTAACTGGAAGGTATCATGATGAATGAAGTCAGTCAGAAGACAAGGGACAGATGCAAAAATGTTTTCTCTCATATGTGGGATATAAAGAAACATGACATGGGAATAACAAATATCCAAAGGCAGCAGAACTTGAAAACTGGTTTATAGAACTGATCTTACCAAAAAGAGGAGTTTGGTGGGGCCCCTGAGATACTTACTGGTGGAAGGAAGCAGACACAGATGGAAGGTATGATGTTGGAACATTGCATGCATGAAACTCTATCAATAATTGTAGACCATTGTGTTTCAAATAAAAATACTACAAGGGTTTAAAAAAAACACATTTATCCAGGTACTTTCATTCTCAGTAAAAAACATACATACTCTTCTGTCCCCAACGCAGCATTTGAAACAAAAAAGTATAAGAGGAAGTCACTCTCTCCATAATTCATTGAATAGAATGTCATTAATCATGAGTAACAGATACTCTAGCTTCATTTTCAAAGTTAATTTCAAAGAAAGAAAAAGAAAGTTTAGCATAAAACTTTAACCTTCAATCTATATGTTTAATAGCTATGTTAGATCAATATTATATATTAAGTATCTCTATTTCTGGGAGTTTTCTGTACCAGGATGTCTTCTGCTACATTAAAAATACTCACATTTCTTTTTATTTACAAATAAAATGCATTTTCTAGCTACAAACCCTTAAAAGTGTTATTACCTGTAAGAACAACAGCAGTATAGCACTGTCATCCCGTTGTTCGTGGATTTCCTCAAGCAGGCACCAGTAACGTCTCCATTGTGAAACTTGTTGTTACTGTTGTTACTGTTTTTGGCATATCGAATATGCCATCGGTAGCTTGCTAGGCTCTGCCATGAGGGCGGATACTCTCACTAGCTTGCCAGGCTCTCCAAGAGGGACAGAGGAATCAAGCACAGGTCAGCTGCATTCAAGGCAAATGCCCTACCCATAAGAACAGTAAAACAAATTATTTACCACACTAATGGGAAAACGATGTACTTTATTTTAATAATTTGTATCATACATTGATTGATCCTGTTCATAGGAATTCAACTTCTGACTTGAAGAGAAACCTCTACAAAATAGCTCATAAGTGACAATGATAACAATGAGATTGGGAGATTCTAGATCTGACTAACATAAACTAAGCACATTTCACCCTACTTTTCTTTTTTTATTTTTTTATTTTTTTATTAGTTTATTTTTAATTAGAGAGTCATCGTGAGGGTACAGTTACAGATCCATACATCTTTGTGCTCATGTTTCCCCCATACAAAGTTCGATAACCCATCCCTTCACCAGTGCCCATTCTCCACCACCAGTAAACCCAACATCCCTCCCCCGCTCCCCAGTCCCGTCTCCCCCCACCCCACACTGCCACTATGGCAGGGTATTCCCTTTTGTTCTCTCTCTCTGATTAGGTGTTGTGGTTTGCAATAAAGGTGTTGAGTGGCCATTGTGTTCAGTCTCTAGTCTGTATTCGGCCCACATCACCCTTCCCCCGCATGACCTCCAACCACATTTTACTTGGTGGTCCCTTCCCTGAGTTACCCAGAATGAGAGACCAGCCTCCAAGCCATGGAGACAACCTCCTGGTACTTATTTCTACTATTCTTGGGTGTTAGTCTTATAGTCTATTATTCTATATTCCACAGATGAGTGCAATCTTTCTATGTCTGTCTCTCTCTTTCTGACTCATTTCACTTAGCATGATACTTTCCATGTTGTTCCTCTTATATGCAAACGTCATGACCTCATTTTTTCTAACAGCTGCATGACCCTACTTTTCTATCACTTGTCACTTGTCATCACTAGTCATCCCATTGATCTTCGATTTGCTCGAGCAGGTGCCAGAAATATCTCCGTTTGTCCCTGTCGCATGCTAGTGTAGCCAAATGATATCTGCTCACTCCAAGAACAGGAAGAGCATCAAATCGTTCATTCAGGGTTTTGACAAAGAAGCCCAAGCATCTTGTTGATGGGCGGCCACACAGTCTTTTTGACATCCTGTGGAATTCAGTCGGTAACAGCTCTACTCCAGTGGTCATCTCTGATTCACATTACGTGTCCTGCCCATCTGATTTTTGACGCCTTGGCAAATGAGACAGCGTCCCTGATTCTTGACCATCAATGGAGGTCAGAACTCCAGATTCCTTCTCTCACTTGAGTGAGATGTGATACTCCTAGCATAGCTCTTTTGATTCCTCTTCGGGATACCAAAATAGTGTTCTCATCCTGTTTGCATAGGGCCAGGTCTCGGAGGCGTATGTTAGTGCAGGAAGAACGTGGAATCGAAAAGATGTGCCCGGAGCCAGAGGTTCTCCGTCCTCTTAACCACTTCTTTGAAGCTCTTGAAGGCATTCCACGCTGCTCTCTTCCTCCTGCACAGTTCTAGCGCCAAGTCATTCCCCATATTGAGTTCTCGACCCAGGTACACATAGCTGCTACATTCGGAGATGTTCGTTCCATTGAGAGCAAATGGAACGTCAGGGACTGGTCATTTTTCATAAACATCGTTTTAGTCAGATTCAGGTGCAATCCGAACTTTCAACACTCTCAGTTGAAGTCGGCCAGCATTTGTGCCACTTGACCAATGTTTGGCATTATGAGAACGATGTCATCAGCGAAGTAGAGGTGGTGTAGCTGCCGACCGTCTATCTTCACTCCCATTTCTTCCCATTCCAGTTGTCTCATGATGTTCTCAAGGGTGGCACTGAAGAGTTTCAGTGAAATGGTGTCGCCCTGCCGAATCCTTCTCTTTACGTCAATGATCACTTCCTTGTAGAATGGTGAGATCCTGGTGGTGAATCCATAATACAGCTCGCAGAGGATTGTGATGTACTTAGTTTGAACGCCCTGTTTGGCTGTTCGATGACTGCTTCGGTCTCAACAGAATCGAAGGCCTTCTTTAAATTGATGAACATTAGACAAAGTGTCATCTTAAACTCTCGCGAAAGTTCAATGAGTTTGGTCACTGTGTGGATATGGTCGATGGTGCTGAATCCTTTTCAGAACCTGGCTTGCTCGCATGGTTGTCCTTCGTCTAGTGTTTTGTCTATTCTATGCAGGATGATTAGAGTGAATAACTTGTAGAGGACTGATAACAGGCAGACGGGGTGATAGTTGCCGATGTCGTGAATGTTTCCCTTCTTGTATAACAGAATGTTCCTGCTGGTTTTCCACTGGGGCGGAAGCTTGCATTAAGACAGGTAGAATGTGAAGAGCCAAGCCAGTGTATTGATGAGTACTGGCAGCAGATTCTTCAGGTCTGATCTTCTCTGGACCAGGTGCTGTAATGCGTTTTTACCAACAAAATGGTGTGTTTGGATTTCAGAAGGGAGGATGTTTGGAACGATATATCCATCCTGCAGAATTTGGTATGTGGGCAGGTGGACATGGCTATCAAAGAGATCCAAGTAGAAGTCGTGAATAATCCTCTCCATTGCCCTTCTGAAAGATGTGATAGAGCCATCAGGATCTCAGAGGGCAATCATCTTGATCTTGTGGTTGGCAAAGGACAAGTGAGCATTGTGAATACTTTTCCCGGCTTCTGCCACATCGGCCAACACTGCTGCTCTTCTCTCTTTGAGGTCTTCCTATATTGCTTCTCTGCACAGCTTTGCGAGCTCAGACATTAGCCTGAGGCTCATGCTAAACCACGTTGGCAAATGAGCTCTAGAGTTTCCAAAACCAGGCATCTGTTTATGGCTTTCCCACTCTTGGCATTCCTCATGCAGTCATGGAGGTGCTGAACCAGATGATCGTATTCCTCATCTATGTTGTCAACAATGGCATCTTCCCACGTTGCCACAATAGTGCCAAATAGCTCCCAGTTCGTGGTCATTCTGGGAGTTCTCTTAAACTTAAACTTTGCAGTCTTTTCTCCCCACTCTGTGAAGTAGAATTTTGCATGAAGGAGACGGTGGTCTGATCCCATTTAGAATTTTGGTCTGGAAAAACCATCGATTGAATATGTTGTGGTCAATTTCATTGTGGAACTGTCCACCAGGAGACACCCATGCCTCCATTTAGATTCAGCCTTCTGTGACTGTGAGTTACCATGGATGGTCTTGGTCGATATTATGATCTCAGACAGTCTCACACCCTGTTGGTTTCATTCTAGGCCACGGACCAATGTGAAGTTCTTTGGGTGACCTTCTCAATCCTATCTTGGCATTAAAATAACCAACAATGATCTTTTAGAAGGTGTGGTCTTCTTTCTAGAACTTCTCCAGCTCCATGTTTCTTCATCGTAGTTGGATGTTGGTTCGGAGACGATGAAGATAGAAACTGCCAGCAGTGAGCCACATCTATTCAAGCATTATCATCCAATTCGTGTTGTTAGGCATTCAAAAATATCAATGCTCATGGCCAAGTTCATGTTGACAAGGACACTGACACCACCTATGCCTCTGTTGTCGCATATTCCGAGGAATAGTTCTTCTCCAGTGTCGAAATGGCTTGATGTGATTGATGTCTTTTCGTTTCAACCAGACTAATGATGTCGTATTTGATCTTCTGCGCTTGCACCATCAGGTCTTCTATGAATGCTTCTGATGCCAGCGTACATGTGTTGAAAGTACAGACAGTCATTTTAGTCATTCTTCATTTTGGCAGTCTACTTTGTCCCTGAGATTTTATCAGCCTCTCCTTGCTCATCCTTCTTAATGCTGACATATTGGGGGCTCTTTCAGTGTCAGGCAAATGAGGCCCGTTGTTATTACTGTTTTTGGCAAATCAAATACACCACGGGTAGCTTGCCCGGTTCTGCCGTGCAGGCAGGGTGCTCTCGGTAGCTTGCCAGGCTCTCTCAGAGGGATGGAGGGTTTTAGGGCGGCCTCCAATTACCCTTACAGGTGTTCCCATGGTTCATACCATATTTGAAGCCCATCAAATATGGTGCAAATATTATGGAAAATGGGTATTAAGTGTCTTATGCTGTGTCCGGAAAGTGTCCTGGAACGTGGTGATGGCTGGGTAGTGAGGTAGTGGAGGTCTTCTGGTGAGGTTTTTATCTATGCGAGTAGGGTGGGTTGTCTGGGTTTGATCCCTGAGCAGGGCACCAGAGATTGTAGAAGTTTCCAGGTCTCGTTGAGCCTGGAGTACAAGATCACAAAGTTCTGCTTTACCTGGTTCTGTGGGCTTCACTCATGCGTGAGGTTTGGCCCGAGTGTCCAGAACAAGGCCTGGAATGTGGTGGTGGCTGGTTAGACCTCACTACCCAGCCTCTTCACATTCCAAAAGATTATACTGTATAATCTAGTGTATGGTATTCTATACTATCTAGATATATGTAATTTTACTCTGTCCTTTACACAATGATAAACTGACCTATTAATGCAGTTCTCAAAATCCACATCATTGACTGATGCATACAGGATCAGAAATTCTGGATTTGGAGAACTCAATAAATAAGATAAAGACTGAAATAGAAAACAGTGGAAGTAGAACAGACCATATAAAAAGAAAAGATAAACAGACATGATTCAAGTGGGAGAAAAGTAAGTTATAAAAACTAAATAAGTCTACAATAAATACTCAACCTTATTAGAAAGTTAACAGAGATAATAAGTATCCCATATAGTAATGAGAAAATGATGCATAAGATTTATTATAAGAAATAATAACAGAACTCCTCAAATCTGGGGAACTATACATGTACATGAAGTTTATAGACCATCTGATTATCTGAATGCCTGCCTCAAGATCTGCCTCAAGACATTTGATAGAAAAATTTTAAAATGTCAATAATAAAGAAACAAAGTTTACTACACAGAACCAAAAAAAAACATTACTCATAAAATTAGTCTCATTTGGCTATCTCTGAATTTCTCAGAAGAAATTTTATGGGATCTAAGAGGAAAATATAGCATATCCAATATAGCATATTCAATAGTCAAAAATTTTAAAATAGCATTCAAGCTACCTATACAAAATAACTTTCTTTTAGATATGAGGAAAAATAAAAGTTCTCCCCCTAAAAAAAAAAGTGAAGGGGTTGGTCAATGCAGCAGTGCCTTTATTAAAAAGGAACGTTGATGTGCGTGAGATCTCAGGATGGGGCCAGTACTGGCGCAGCTCTCTGCTGAGATGTGACCCCAGTGGCCGCATGTGTTTGGCCTCTCTGTTGCTGGATGACCATGATCCCAGAGGCTAGCTAAACTACTTTTGGTACCAGCAGCTTCTTGAAGAAATGTCTCTAGACTGTGAACTAAGCCATGGCCCCATGCTGCCCCAGGAGGGGAAAGGTTTTTCTCTCTCCACTTTTCCTTTCTGGGGAGGGGTGGGGGAAGGTGTGGCAACCGCCATCTTATAAGGACCACTAAAGAGAGGTATGAGCTTGCAATGATGCAATTTCTGGCAGAAATTTCCCTGGACTTAGTTACTAAAATACTAAATTACAGAAATCCAAAACCTCATATCTCTTCATTCTCAGCAATGGAAAACAAATTATCAAATGCTTCCTTTTCAGCAGGTCTGATTTTGGGCGGAAAACTCCAAACAATAATAGTGAGAAATACTGAATGTAATCAAAGTAAAGAGAAAGTAAAGTGAAAATTATCAGCTACACAGGCGGGAGGGTGGGGATGGGAAGGGAGGTACACTAGGTTTCTTGGTAGTGGAATATGTGCACTGGTGAAGGGATGGGTGTTCAACCATTATATGACTGAGACTTAAGCCTGAATGCTTTGTAACTTTTCCACATGGTGATTCAATAAAAAAAATTTTAAAATTTTTAAAAATTTAAAAAAGGAATGTTGAAAACAAATTTCATTTGAAAGGGAAAAATGTACCTAAATATTCAAGAAAGATGACAAGTAGATTGAATTTGAAATATGTAACTCTTATTGTTGTATTATAAAATTAAGGATAAGCCTATGTATGCAAATGATCAAAAGGAATGCTACTAGAGCTAAGAAATGTTATATTAAAACCCCTGAAACAAAAAAACAAAAGACAAAGTATAAACAAAAATAAAACAAAAAACATCTGAAAGGGGATATAAAAAGATAAAATTAAATATTGAACTAGAAAAACAGATTGCTACCACCCAAGTATTTTTCGGTTAGAAAATGTCAACAAAGACTTTTATTTAAAACCTTCACATAGACTTTGGAGCATTAATACTTAAAAATAATATATTAACTCCCTGCCCCCTGCCCGCGATTTGGGGCTCGCCCTGAAGCCCCCACCCCCGCCTGGCACCTTTCGGGCGCCACACTGTCGGTTCCTGACCACTCCCCACTCTGCAGGTAAATAGGAAATCCCTTGGAGACCCTGCCCAGCATGGAGAAGCCCCCTCCCCGCCCCCTGCCCGCGGTTTGGGGTTCACCCTGACGCCCCACCTCCTGGCACCTTTCGGCTTCCGCACCAACGGTTCCTGACCACTCCCCACTCTGCTGGTTAGAGGCTTGGCCTCACCTTAGGGGGCGTGGCCTCAAAAGTGGGCGTGGCCCTTTTCCGGAGCAGTGGCCACTTCCGCGGCCAAAGCTGTTTTTTTACCATTCCATGCATTGTCCTTTGGCCACAATTGATAGAACACACTCCTCTGAAGAATTCCCTGGTCATCTTAGTCACTATATGTTAATAGTCAAGTAACCTTGCCTATCCTAATTTCACGAAAACTGTCAGTGAACACATCAACTTGCACAGAAAAGTCCTTTGTCTAAAGAGCATAGCCAAAAATCTTCAGTTCAGGCCCCTACCAAGCTAAGGAGAGCACCGGATAGTAAAGCCCATAACAACATGAAGAAACAGCGAAAATCCCCCCCACCAGGAGAGATCCAAGAAAATATCTCACTAACCTTAGCAGTGACTTCCCAGAAATACAACCTCCTCTCAGATAAAGAATTCAGAGAGGAAATTGTGAGGATGGTTCACGAACTCAAAGAAACTATGGAACAAACTTCCAATAAATTAAGGGAGGATATGGATGCAGCATTTGAATGGTCCACCAAAATAATCCAGCAAGAAATGAGAGCAGAAATTTCAAAGCTAGGAACAGAAGTCACACAACTAAAAGAATCAGTAGGTGAAATAAAAAACTTGGTAGGAGCCCTCAATAGTAGAATGACTACAGCCAAAGACAGAATCAGTGAGCTTGAAGATGAGCTGCACAAAGCATATAAGGAACAACAAATAATGGCAAAAGACCGCAAAATGGCTCTAGACCGAATTAGAGTCCTAGGGGATGACCTCAGGAGAAACAACATAAGAATCAAGGGAGTGCCGGAACCACACAGAACCAATCCCAATGAAAAAAACACAATTAAAGACATCATTGCTAAAAAATTCCCAGAGCTAGAGAATGCGGACATCCAGATACAAAGAGTCTGAAGGGTGTCAGCTAAAAGGGACCCAAATAGAAAATCCCCAAGGCATATCATAGTCAGAATGATGGATGCCGTGGATAGAGACACAATACTGCAAGCAGCTAGATCAAAGAAGGAGATCATATACAAAGGCGCACCCCTTAGATTCACAGCAGACCTAGCAGAAGAAACCCTCCAAGCCCAAAGACAATGGTGGGATATAGTGAAAAAACTTAATGAAATTAATGCCTCACCAAGAATACTCTACCCGGCTAAACTCACAGTTAAACGTGAAGGAACCATACACCATTTCACGGAGAAGAAACAGCTCAGGAACTTCATAGACTCAAGACCAAATTTAAAAGAAGGACTCAAAGGGCTACTATAAGACAAGGAAAAAACCTACAAGAACAACAAACCCTACAGAAAAATGACACAAAATCCCATGATAATAATTTCTCATAATGTTAATGGTCTAAATGCACCAATCAAGAGGAACAGAGTGGCAAAATGGATTCGGAAACTAAACCCAACTTTCTGCTGCCTGCAAGAAACACATCTGAATAGTCAGAACAAACACAGACTCAAAATCAAAGGATGGAAAACAATCCTGCAAGCAAACAGCTCCCTCAAAAAAAAAGCGGATGTGGCCATACTAGTATCCAATAGCATAGATTTCAAGCTGAAAAAGATCAAAAGGGACAGCAAAGGTCATTTTCTATTCATCAAAGGATATGTACAACAGGAAGAAATCACACTCTTAAACGTATATGCACCTAATGAACGACCAGCTAATACAACGACCAGCTAAGAACAACTAACAGAATTTAAGGAGGACATAACTAGCACCACGATAGTAGTTGGAGACATCAACACTGCCTTATCACCTCTGGATAGATCTACAAGAACAACACTCAGCAAGGAAACGATGGCTCTGAAGGAAGAAACGGAGGAGACAGGGCTAATAGACCTATACAGGGCTATACACCCCAAAAAGAAAGAGTACACATTCTTTTCCAGCCCACATGGAACGTTTTCCAAAATAGACCACGTTCTGGGCCACAAATTATACCTTAACAGAATCAGGAAGATAGAAATTGTATCAACTATCTTTTCAGTCCATGATGCACTGAAGATGGAAGTTAATCACGCACAGATGCGGAGAACCAAATCAAACACTTCGAAATTAAACAACTCACTATTGAACAATGAGTGGGTCACGAAGGAAATCAAGAAAGAAATCAAGAGATACCTCGAAACAAATGAGAATTAATACAAAGAACCTATGGGAAGCAGCTAAAGCTGTGTTAAGGGGAAAATTTATAGCTCTGCAGGCCTTCCTCAGAAAGGAAGAAAGGGCCTATATAGATAGCTTGACTTCGCAGCTCAAGATCTCAGAAGAGGACCAGCAAAAGGAACAGAAACCAGATCGAAGGAAATAAATCATAAAACTTAGAGCAGAAACTAACAATATGGAAACCCGAAAAACAATCCGAAAGATCAATGAAACAAAGAGCTGGTTCTTCGAGAAAATAATAAGATTGATAAACCGCTATCAAAAATCACAAAGAAAGAAAGAGAGAAAAACCTAATAAACTGAATCAGAAATGAAAAGGAGGACATCACAACAGAAACCAAGGAGATTCAAAGGATCATCAGAGACTACTTTGAAAGTCTGTATGCCACGAAACAAGAGAACCTAAAAGAAATGGACGAATTCCTTGACTCCTACACTCTCCCAAGACTGAACAAAGAAGACGTGAAATACCTGAATAGGCCCATAAATATCAAGGAAATCAAAACTGTAATCAAAAGTCTCCCAAAAAACAAAAGCCCAGGTCCAGACAGATTCACTGGCGAATTCTTCCAAACATTTAAAGAAGACCTGTTGCCAGTTCTCCTCAAGCTTTTCCAGGAAATTGAAAAGACAGGAACCCTTCCGAACAGTTTCTACGAGGCACATATCTCCCTAATACCAAAAGCAAACAAAGACACCACTAACGAAGAAAACTATAGACCAATATTCTTGATGAACACCGATGCGAAGATCCTCAACAAAATTCTAGCAAATAGAATCCAACAACTCATCAAATAGATCATACACCATGACCAAGTGGGATTCATCCCGGGGATGCAAGGATGCTTTAATATTCGGAAATCAATCAACATAATCCATCATATCAACAAAAGTAAAGATAAAAACCATATGATCATATCAATAGATGCAGAGAAAACATTTGACAAGATCCAACACCCATTCATGATAAAAACTCTCACCAAAATGGGTTTTGGAGGAACTTTTCTGAAGATAGTCAAAGCCATCTACCACGAACCTATGGCAGCATTATCATCAATGGAGAAAAACTAAGGGACTTTCCTCTAAGATCAGGCACAAAACAAGGATGCCCACTCTCACCACTTCTCTTCAATATAGTACTGGAAGTACTTGCGATTGCCATTAGACAAGAAAAAGATATTAAGGGCATCCAGATAGGAAGGAAGAAATCAAACTCTCACTCTTTGCAGACAATATGATACTATATGTAGAGAAGCCTAAAGCCTCTGATGTCGGTGGGCCCCACGGGTGACTTTCGTGAAGCGGGGAGGAGAAAGACGGTCACTTTCTCTCCAACCGCCTCAAACACCCGGGACCCAGGGTTACTGGGTTCTTGTCTCGCTCGCAGAAAAGAATTTCAGGAGTAGACAAGCAGTGAAGTAACAGACTTTATTTAGAAGGTCTTAGGGAAGGAGGAAGGGATAAGTGGAAAAGGAAAACCAGTAGGAGTAACGTGCTCAAGAAAGAACGCGGGCTCCTCCAAAGATGGAGAGAGAGCCTTGAATGGACTATTGGGCTGTTTTTTATAGGTTCTTTACAGCCTGCCCCCACCCACATGGGGTTTCTTTCCAAGTAAAAGTTCGTTGCTAAGGTTACCAGGGAGGTTGGGAGTGGTGATAGCCTTCTTTGGGGAACCTCCTGGGGAGGGGTCTATTATCCTCAGAGTCTGTTGAAGGTCTTATCAGGTGAGGTTCCACAGGGTGGGGGGTCTATTATCCTCAGAGTCTGTTGAAGGTCTTATCAGGTGCGGTTCCACATGGTGGGGGGTCTATTATCCTCAGAGTCTGTAGAAGGTCTTATCAGGTGTGGTTCCACAGGGTGGGGGGTCTATTATCCTCAGAGTCTGTTGAAGGTCTTATGGGTGTAGTTCCTGTGTCCACAGGGTGGGTCAGTCTCAGGATTCTCCTCCCCGGAGACTTTGATGATCTAAGTTTCATTGCCAGGGGCCTTTCGCTATCTACCTGCCTACATCATATTCCCCCCCAGAGATTTCACCACCTTAAATCTTTAAGGGGAAAATGGTTGGTGATCCATCTTCTAAAGCTGCTTCATGCTGACAGAGGGGCGCAGACCCTGCCTGTACAAGGGGTGAAACCTCATGCTACCTTAGTATTAGTGGGCCCCAGGCAATGAACTGGTTGGGTTCCTGAAGTTATCTGAAAGAAAAGATCAGATCAATTAGACTGAGGGATGGCACTTTGAAATGATTAGACTCTGGAGATGTGGAAGGTCCTTTCTGACCTAGTAAGGACAAAATAGTTTGCCGTTTTAGGAAACATAAGAGTTAAAGCAACAGAAACCAAAGCAACATAATGCCATACCCATTTTGTCATAAAAACAATGGAAAAGAATAACTGCTTCACCCATTGGTTGATAGAAAATGACTTCCAATGTCCAGATTTTTCTAGTGGCCTAGAAGCACCACACCGCTTCTCAGGTTGGAAAAGCTACCTATCCACTGAAGCTGTCATTTGGAAGCAGTAGATGTTTATACCTTGAATATGAGCGTTTGATCATTTACATGATGTCAAGCTGCCAATCCTCTCCTTGGTAAATTCCTTGATGCTGAACAAGTGTTAGGAAAGGAAGCCCAGAATTTCCACTAGGTTCATTAATGAAACAGGAAGCACAGTTCTGAGTTCCTTCCCATGAAAGATGGCTTTCACTAGTGTTGGAAGCTTAGTGTAACCCTTCATCAATTTCCTTTCGAAAACCTTGTTCCTCTTGTTCCTCTTTTGCAGAGTATCTTAGGTGAGTATTCTCTGGATGGGGTATTAATCCCATGATTAAATGAGAATTAAGAGCTGTTAAAAATTCTAGTTCTCTCCAAATGACTGTGTTCATAGAACTAAGTGAATACTTAGAACCAGTTGAGATGTCCACTTTTGGCACTGTAGCCAATTGGCAGGTTGGGGGAAAGCAATTAATTCTGCACTTTGAGCTGAGGTTCCCCCTACTAAAGCTCTGGCTTCCAATACCCTGGTCAGACTAGTGACAGCATGTTCAACATTGAGTCCCAAAGAGTAGGCTGCTTACTTTACAGTCAGCAAAACACATTTTACCTGAATTACACAAAAGGGATACCTTATATATCAAGATTAGAATACATTTACTAGATCACTCTGTAGAATTTGAATCTGATTCTTTAAAAAGCAAGTTACAGAAACATGGTTTTCTCTCCACCTTCATTTTAAAATTTGCCTGATGGCTTAACAAATCTGACTGGTTCTTTTGCATAAATACAGCAAGATTGGAGAACTCTCCCTTTGGGGTACTGAGAAGTCCTGGGGGTTGGCTAAAGACAGGAGGCACGCCAATAATGGCATTAATTCTATGTGGCACATCAGAGTTACCCAGGCCTGGCCATAAATGTCCCACGATGAACTGGATGGTCTCAAGCCTTCAGGTTGAACTGGAGGTGGCCTTTTCCGTAGATGCATCCTGGCAGAAAGGAGTCCATCCCCTCCCTTTTTCAGGGCTGAGAGAGATCCTGGTTTCCAGGGTTTTTCTTGATGCTGAGTAGGCCCAGATTGTGTCAGTCACACAGATTCCCGGATTTCTCATTTTCCATAGCAGTGATGATTTCCATTCTTTCCTTGAGCCAGCCGGCCTGTAAGGTCTCCCTGAGGTTTGTAGGGTACTTGAAACAGTACCTGTTAAATACCTGCTCCTGTCATTTAGACCAATCCCTTGACTGTTTCCCTGAAAGAGGGCTTTGGGGTCCCATAACTGATTTTCCTGTCTGCATGAGGGGTAGACCCTATTACAGAGAGGAAAGACTTTTGTCTGGATTTATGCAAACCAACGTAGTGCCATGAAGCATCAAAAACATACTGGAGGTACAAAAGAAGAGAAAAGCAAACATTTCACTTTACTCACAGTGAGATGCAACACACCCATTTGTTGTGGGTCCTAGTCAAAGAAGCTAAAATCTGTAGAGGAAAAGTGTACAATTTACATCATATTTAACCCATTCAATTCCATGTTGAAAACCTTGACTTCCCATTAATAAGAGCACTGTACTGGGAGTCCAGTGTACAGTTAAACATGTCTAATTCATTTAATCCCATTTGAAAAACACTTGATTTTCCACAACTTTTGAAGAATTCAATTATCTAAGAGCACTGTAACAGGAATCCAGACAATCCATCCAATATCTCTTCCATAGATCCTACCAAAAAACATACTAGAACAATTTCTGCATGTTATTTAAAGAGTTTCTTAGAACAGTGATCACTTTCCTTCCTTCAAACACAACCTCAAACCTTCTACACATTCTTTTATATTCATTCTGTCCTGTAACTTTCCTTCAACTCATTTCAAAATCAACTTCACTTTAACAGGATTCCTTTCCTTTTTCCAACTGATGATATCTGCATCCATTATCTTTCTGACTTAAGACATACATCTATATTCCTTATAGTCGTCCCACAAATTTAAACTCTTATTTTACTGAACTCAGTACAACATGATTTCCCAAATTTGGACACAAATTACCAATCATTTCATTTAACATGACAAAACTAATTGCAGTGTTATTTCAAAAGCATTAGGTCAGTTCTATAGATATTCAACAACTTTAAAGATGCTCACAACTAAAGTTCTTACAACATATTCATTGGGCAAAGGTTCACTCCACATTAGAAATTAACCAGGAGACATCTTAGAATTCTGATTTCTAGGAAAACACAAATATAAAGATTAAAACACTCATAGATTACCATAAAACATTAAGGACCTCACACTTGCATACAAACTTCTCTGTGATGGTCAGAGCTAGATATGATACCTGGTGACAAAGCTTTGCAATGAATAAAGTTATCACAATAATAACATGCATTTTCATGTACTGGACAGACTGATTTAACAATAGTCAGTAAAATTTCCCACATTTTCCATGAAATACTCCATTCTTACCTCAAACTTTAACCAAGGCACAATGCTATGGCTTCATACTATCAGGCTGACACCTGAGATTAATCTATTATAATTCTTTGCTAAGTATCTCTAGAAATTTTAGTTACCAAAAGTTTCAGATCAAATAAAACACTTGTAGAATAAATTTTACAACCAATTTTATAACTCTAGAAACCCATATTTTAACTAAACCATTACTCTTCAAACCTGTTTTTAACCACAACTATTTCAGCTCACATTCTAATAATCCTATATAGATGCATATGTACATTGACACAACGGCATAACCTTTAAACCATCAATTTTTTTATGAAACATGAGTAAACCTTTTTTGGCTTAAATCCAATAGTTTTTGTATCTTAGTTATTTTAAATCATGAGCTCTCTAACAATTCCACAATACAAACATGCTTTCAGACACAAAAAGAGCCCTTTTTTCCTTTTTTTTTTTAGTTAAACATTGATAATAGCATAGCAAAAACACTTGGACTGTCAATGTTTATGGAAATATAAGAAAACTTTATTTTGATAGCTTCTGTACCTCTGTAAACTGGCTAAATTCCTCATTAAGATTGGCTGAGTCTTGTAAGATAAAGCCTTGGATCCTCTGAGCTCTTTATTTCACTTTAGTTTTAGCCATTACTTCTGCAGCTCTTCCTAGATAGTACAGATTCTGAAGTTCAGAAGAATTACAACTGTTAATAGCCATTAATGTTCTTACAATAAGAAATCTAGATTGAGAATTTTGCATTCTCCATAGGCTCAACATTCTGATAAGAAATCTCTGTTTAAACCCGGTCTAACAAGCTCCAAAAAACACCTCAACCCTTTAAATTGCTTGACTACATACCACTTTGATCTCTTGTAGTGATCCTGCTTTTCCTGGTCTAATTTTTACTGCTGATTTTCACTCTGGCTCCAACACTCAAGTTCAAGTGTTCCACATAGAGACAGACAGACAGACAGACACACAGACAATGAACTTACTAACAAAAACACCACTACATGTGCACATGTATGCATTTGATCGATCGATCTGACCCTTCAAAAAATGGCAGGGAGAAAACTGATAGACTGAGAAAGGAAGGAGAAGTCCCCAGGGCAAAGTTAAGCCCTGTCGGCCGATTGGGAACATTGCTCCCCGTTTTTTCTGCCTGACCAGCCAGTTTCCTGCTTGTTAAAAATGGGTTAAGAAAGCGCTTTTGTTGATACAAGCTGGCAAAACTATGACCAAGTTATTGAAACTTAAGGTTGCCAGATGTTACCATTTTAAGATCAAGATTACTTCTGAGGCAGGGAGCTAGTATCTTCTTATCAAATGTGGGGATAAACTACCTTAGTGACACACTTCTTTGTTCTTGATATTAAATCCTTCTCTGCTTTGATAATCCTACTTCTTTCGTTACCTGCAAAAGATCTGACTGCAAAATGGTCTGGTAATGCAAACTGCCATTCACTGGCCATCTTTCCCCATGCTCTAGATTATATTCAAGCCATATGGTGTTACAGAGGTCAACAAGATATTCCTTATTTAAACTATCTAGCTGGAGGCTCTTCCAAATGTTTTAATTTAACAAGCAACCCAGAGGGGAATTTTTAGGTATTGAAGTTGAGTTGCTCATGTTCTTTTGAGTACCAGAAACAACCTAGGGAAGAGAAAAAACCTAAGACAGGATGGTTCTTGAGCAAAACTACTTTCCAGGGCTTCGCTTCAGCCTCTCCCGAGGGGACTCTAACCCCTCATACATTGGCTTTCCTTTGGCCTCTGCCAAGGGGACTCTAACCCCCTACATTGGCCTTCTTTTGTTCTCTCCCGAGGGGACTCTAACCCCCCCATACATTGGCTTTCCTTTGGCCTCTGCCAAGGGGACTCTAACCCCCTACATTGGCCTTCTTTTGTTCTCTCCCGAGGGGACTCTAACCCCCCATACATTGGCCTCTACTTTGGCCTCTCCCGAGAGAACTCTAACCCCTCCTATATTGGCCTTTACTTTGGCCTCTCCTGAGGGGACTCTAACCCCTCCTATATAGGCCTTTTCTCAGAGGATTCTTGGATCTGGACGTCTCCACCAATAGCCTCTGCTTCCACCGCAGGCGTCCCTGGGTGTCCCTGGCACCGGGCAGACTCACAGCTGTGTGCCCGAGCTGAACCTAATGCTGTGATCTAAAGAAACCCTGCTCCTTGAAAGAAGTTCTGCCTTTCTTAGCTTGCTACATCTTCCCTGCTTTTACCTTTTTTTTTTCTTCAGTCTCACTTTACCTATAGCTAAACATGCTGGCTGCCTTCATTAGCATTACAATCGACCTCTAGCTAATCCTTTAATCGGACTGCGGACAGTGACTGGGTGGGGAAAGGATGTTCTACCTGGATGTTGATTCACTTTAGTTTCCCGGATTATTCTCACTAGTGGGCTTCCCTCCCATTCCTCCCATAGTGAACGGTGACACAAGACAGACAAAGGAGGGGTGCCTCTTTGCAGAGACCACTCAGATGCTTGCCTGGCCGGTGGAGAACTTAGCCTTAGTGGTTCAGCATTGTGACTTGCGACCGGCAGCTATGCCAGTACCACCCTTGACCGTACGTTCTCCGTGGAATTGCAGGCAGCCCACTCGAGCTCCGTGACTTAGAGGGACTTTAAGAGTGCCAGGTCGTGGAGCCACAAAATCACGCCTGATAGGAGGACCTATCAGGGTGCTCATGCACACACACATTCACACAGAGGTTATCACATTCCTCCCTCATCCCCCCCCCAGAGATTTTCAAGGGAGCATACCTCCACAGCAGATTTTCCACAGATTACCTCCTTCCTCGTGTATTTCTTCACTGCTACTCCTGGCTGGCTCGCCAAGATGATGTCGGTGGGCCCACGGGTGACTTTCGTGAAGTGGGGAGGAGAAAGACGGTCACTTTCTCTCCAACCGCCTCAAACACCCGGGACCCAGGGTTACTGGGTTCTTGTCTTGCTTGCGGAAAAGAATTTCAGGAGTAGACAAGCAGTGAAGTAACAGACTTTATTTAGAAGGTCTTAGGGAAGGAGGAAGGGATAAGTGGAAAAGGAAAACCAGTAGGAGTAACGCGCTCAAGAAAGAACGCGGGCTCCTCCAAAGATGGAGAGAGAGCCTTGAATGGACTATTGGGCTGTTTTTTATAGGTTCTTTACAGCCTGCCCCCACCCACATGGGGTTTCTTTCCAAGTAAAAGTTCGTTGCTAAGGTTACCAGGGAGGTTGGGAGTGGTGATAGCCTTCTTTGGGGAACCTCCTGGGGAGGGGTCTATTATCCTCAGAGTCTGTTGAAGGTCTTATCAGGTGAGGTTCCACAGGATGGGGGGTCTATTATCCTCAGAGTCTGTTGAAGGTCTTATGGGTGCGGTTCCTGTGTCCACAGGGTGGGTCAGTCTCAGGATTCTCCTCCCTGGAGACTTTGATGATCTAAGTTTCATTGCCAGGGGCCTTTCACTATCTACCTGCCTACATCACCTCTACAAAGAAACTCTTAGAAACAATAGACTTATGTAGTAAAGTTGCAGGCTACAAAATCAATACCCAAAAATCCATGGTCTTCCTATACACAAACAATGAGGCAGAGGAAAGGGACATGAAAAAAGCAATACCATTCACAATCGTGCCCCAGAAAATCAAGTACCTTGGAATCAGCTTAACTAAGGAAGTTGTTGGAATATTTGCCCTTTTCCAGCTGCCTTCTGGAGTTTTGTCACAGAAACCTTTTGTCACAGAAACCTAGCTGATCTTTGACCCGCAGATCTAAGGTGCTAGCCAGGCTTGACTTGACATTGTAGATTCCAGGCTCTGGCCCAGCCTAGTCTTTGGGATGTAAATTTCAGGTGCTGTCTAGTTGACATGTAGATTTCTTGCTGCAGCCCAGCCTGGTCTTTGGGATGTAAATCCGAGTGCTTTCAGCCCAAAGAAGGCTTCAGTTTTGGTTTTGTATCTTCTTTCCGGGGGGCCTAGATTAAGGGCCTGCATATACAAGAGAATTATGTTGCCTCAATGTTCTTCCTGGAAGATCTTTTGGTGCTTTTGGTGACGTCAATGTATTGCACCCTTTGGAAGGGACATGATCAATAAAAGGGGTTCGGAGAGAAGGTGAGGGGCGGGAAAGTGTATAGAGGAGGAGAGTGTATAGAGGGAAGATTGGAATAAACTGCAAGTGAGACCAACAATCATGGCTCCGTTCCTTCCTTCGCCTGCCACATCTTCGCCATCAACCTCCCCAGGGTGGGGGAAGTGGCCGGAGGCTACCGAATTTGGGTGGCGAGAGAGACAGCTGCTGCCCTAGGCCCTGTGCCTGGCTTGGTGCGGTGAGGTGTCCCTTCCCTTGCCCGCGCCTTTTCTTTTTATTTTTATACAGAAGTAAAAGACCTCTACAAAGAAAACTATAAAAACGCTACTCTATGAAATAAAAGAGGACATGAGGAAATGGAAACATATACCCTGTTCATGGATAGGGAGAATCAATATTGTCAAAATGGCAATACTCCCCAAAGCATTATACAGATTCAATGCGATCCCTATAAGTATACCCATGACATTCTTCAAAGAAACAGATCAAGCAATCATAAAATTCATATGGAACAACAAACGCCCACGGATAGCTAAAACAATTCTTGGAAAAAAGATGATGGGAGGCATCACCCTCCCCAACCTCAAACTTTACTACAAGGCGAAAACAATTAAAACAGCATGGTACTGGAACAAAGGCAGAGCCGCAGACCAATGGAACAGGGTGGAATATCCCTACACACAACCCCAAATGTATGATCATCTAATCTTTGACAAGGGAGCAAGAGATGTGAAGTGGAGCAAGGAAAGCCTTTTTACAAATGGTGCTGGCACAACCGGACAACCACATGCAAAAGAATGGGCTTAGACCTCGACCTGACACCATGCACAAAAGTCAGATCAAAATGGATTAAAGACCTAAACATAAGGCCACAAACCATAAGGTACATTGAAGAAAAGGTCGGCAAAACCCTCCACGATATTGAAGGTAAAGGTATCTTCAAAGATGACATGCAACTGGCCAACCAAGCGGAAACAGAGATCAACAAATGGGACTACATTAAACTAATAAGCTTCTGCACCGCAAAAGATACAGTGACCAGAATCCAAAGACTATCCACAGAATGGGAAAGGATATTTACACAATACCCATCAGATAAGGGGTTGATATCAATGGTATATAAAGCACTGGCTGAACTCTACAAGAAGAAGACATCCAACCCCATCAAAAAATGGGGCGAAGAAATGAACAGAAACTTTACCAAGAAAGAGATACGAATGGCCAAAAGGCACATAAAAAAGTGCTCTGCATCACTAATCATCAGGGAGATGCAGATCAAAACAACCATGAGATACCACCTCATACCACTGAGACTAGCACACATCCAAAAGGACAAAAGCAACCGCTGTTGGAGAGGATGTGGGGAGAAAGGGACCCTTCTACACTGCTGGTGGGAATGCCGACTAGTTCAGCCCTTTTGGAAAACAATATGGATGCTTCTCAAAAATTAGAAATTAAGCTCCCATTTGACCCAGCAATACCACTGCTGGGAATATATCCCAGAGGAGCAAAAAAGTATAGTCGAAATGACATATGCACTTATATGTTCATTGCAGCACTGTTTACAATAGTCAGAATCTGGAAAAAACACGAGTGCCCTAGAACAGATGACTGGTTGAAGAAACTTTGGTACATCTATACAATGGAATACTATGCAGCTTTTAGAAAAAATGAGGTCATGAAGTTTGCATATAAGTGGATCAGCATGGAAAGTATCATGCTAAGTGAAATGAGTCAGAAAGAGAGAGACAGACATAGAAAGATTGCACTCATCTGTGGAATATAGAATAATAGACTAGGAGTCTAATACCCAAGAATAGTAGAAATAAGTACTAGGAGGTTTGGGGCTGGAGAGATAGCATAGCGGGTAGGGCGTTTGCCTTGCACACGGCCGACCCGGGTTCAAATCCCAGCATCCCATATGGTCCCCTGAGCACGGCCAATTCCTGAGTGCAGAGCCAGGAGTAACCCCTGTGCATCGCCAGGTGTGACCCAAAAAGCAAAAAAAAAAAAAAACAAAGTACTAGGAGGTTGACTCCATGGCTTGGAGGTTGGTCTCTCATTCTGGGCCACTCAGAGAAGGGAACACCAAGTAAAATGTGGTCGGAGGTCATGCGGGGGAGGAGTGATGCGTGCCGAATGTAGACTAGAGACTGAACACAATGGTCACTCAACACCTTTATTGCAAACCACAAGATCTAATCAGAGAGAGAGAATGAAAGGAAATGCCCTGCCATAGTGGCAGTTTGGGGTGGGGGGAGATGGGATTGGGGAGGGTGGGAGGGACGCTGGGTTTACTGGTGGTGGAGAATGGGCACTGGTGAAGGGATGGGTTCTCGAACTTTGTATGGGGGAAACATGAGCACAAAAATGTATAAATTTGTAACTGTACCCTCACGTTGATTCACTAATTAAAAATTTTAAAAAATAATAATTTAAAAAATAATATATTAAATACTTGTGTTCTCATAGTTTGCTTTATCATATTATGGGACTAAGGTTTTGCAAAATATAACTTCAGAAAAATGTATTTAGAATCATCTCATTGTTTACTAAATGTAAATATAAAGTTTATATACACAGAAATCATGACATTATATAAATATTAGTCACTTTTTTACATTTTCTTGCATTTATTTATTTATTTATCTATTGGTTTTGGGCCCACACCCAACAGTGCTCAGGGCTTGCTCCCAACTGCACTCAGAAATCACTCCTGGTAATTTTTCAATTTTCAATTTTGCAACTTTAGTTTTTTTATCTGGGGACCACACCTGACTCTGCTCAGGGATCACTCCTGGCAGAGTTCAAAGGACTATAAGGGGCTCTAGGCTCAAACCCCAGGAGGACACATACTAGGTGAGCACCCTACTTTCTGTACTGTCTCTCCAGTCCTATCCCATTTTATTTTTATACACATTTTCCTTCTTTCTTTTTTTTAATGGGAATAGCTGGTGGTGCTCAACTGTTCTGAACTACTGGCTCTGCATTCAGGGCTCAGTACTAGAGTAGCATGGGGGACAGTATGGGTGCTGGGGAAAGAATCTGGGTTGGTCATGTGCAAGGCAAACCCTACCCACTGTACTATTTTTCTGACCCCTAATTAGTGATTCTTCAACTAATTTCCCTTCTTGATCTTCAGGGTCATTGATTATTTTTATATAGTTCCTCTTGAACTAGTTCTATAGCTCTCTGGTGTGCTGTTCATTTCTTTTCAGACCCTCCGTCTTCCATTTTCCATTTGTAGGTATGGAATTAATAGATGAATGATAAAATAGAAAAAAATATGCTGAGTAAAATAGACTAGACATAAAAGAGTAAAAAATGTCTGTTTCCATATATGAGGTCCAGAAAACTGGCAATTTAATTTGTAGTGGCTTTGTCAGCAGAACAGTAATTGCCTAGGTTTAGATTTGCTGTGCACTAGACGTCAAAGTATATCAGCAAACTAAATGTTTACTGATGAAAACCTTTAATGTAACCATATTGTGATAGTAATTTCTGATCTTTTACATTTATCAAATTAATTGTAGACTTTAAGAAGCTTTATTCTGTCATATGCAATTTATACCTTTATAAAACTGGTTTAAAAATGGCTACCATAAGCTGCACTGTTAACAATTTACTTATAGCATATACAAATAAACCATGTTGCTACTGAAAAAAATTAGAAGGTAAAGAGAAATGTATACCTGCAAGAGACGCTTATTGTAGATGAACTGAGAGTTGGAAGATATTAAACAGTATCAAATATGAAGTGGGCAGATTTAACTTCAAAGAAAACTAGACTACATCCTACTTTGAACAATTACATTGTCAATTTACTTGCTGATATTAACTCACTACATCTCAATTCTTATTTTATGCCAATTTGTAGTCTTAGAAGTGAAAATGCTATAAACAGTTGGTATGAAAAAAAAATGAAGTTCATTACTCCCAGTTCTTGTGACAAGTACTTGGGCTTCCTTTCCTTCTATTTATAAAATGGTTTAATTTTGCATAATTTGTTCCTGACTCTTACTCTATGCATTCCATCAGGTTTAGCCTAGCAATTACATAGGATGATTCAAATATCTCCTTAATGCTTTTCAAGTCAAATAAAATTTTCCTGTCTCATAGGGGAATGGTGAAATAGCATCATCTCTGTGTTCTTGAGAAACTTTTTTTTATGGTCATTCTTCCTCATACTATGAAACAGAGAAATTACAATTCTATGGGTAATATTCTCAATAACTATTTTGGGAGCAGAGTGGGTGCGTCATCCCACTGGTGTCCTAGTGGTGGTACTCACAGGCTACTTCCAGCTCTCTGCTCGTAACTAGACAGTACTGAGAATTGAGTCCATGTCTGCAGCATTCAAGGCAAGCACATTAGCCCCTATCCTATCTCCCCGAACAATTCTAAATAACTCTAAAATCATCTGTGTACTTTCTTCTAGCAATATGAATATTTTCCTACATCAGAACACTCTCATTTATTACTCAGATTTTTGCTACATCTATCTTTAATAGTTTCTGTCTCTATACATCCATCTCTACGGTTAGATACATTTTTAACTATCTAAAGTTAAAATCTATGCATTTCACTTCTTCCTAACCTGAAATAATATGCTATGCAGATTTTTGGTAAATGTTTAGTGACATGTACACAATAAATATTAGAAATATTGTAGTGTATACTTATATAGAGAGAAATGAAATAATTTTCCATTGGACTTTTATTATTCTGTTTATTAATTCTATGTAACAATTATTTGAATCTAAACATAAAAATCACATATTAAATTATTGAAAAATTGAAAAATTAAATAATAGTCAATACAAAACCACTGTACAGATATTTAAAATGGAGATATTTGTATGCATTTATGTTGCATGTATAAATAAAACATACTCTTAAAAATTTAGAATCTCTCTTCCCTTCTAATCAGTGATTATTTTACACTTTAAAATATTTAGAAATGTTAAACTTCAGGGGCTGGAATGATATTACAGCGGGTAGGGCGTTTGCCTTGCACACGGCCAACCCAGGTTCGATTCCCAGCATCCCATATGGTCCCCTAAGCAACGCCAGGAGTAATTCCTGAGTACATGAGCCAGGAGTAACCCCTGTGCAATGCCAGGTGTGACCCCAAAACAAAAACAAAAAAAATGTTAAACTTCTGATCATACTATGTATTAGGAAATCTTATATAGATTTTCAGACAAGGATCTCAAATTTTCTATAGTAATAAAGAAATCAATTTCATTAAGTTGAATTTTTGGTAACATTTGTAGATCATTTCTAGTAATAAAATATATAATTTATTAGCCTAAGATAATATCATAATGATTTATTTAGCAAATAATAATATTTAGCACATTTTTCTTCATTTATTTTTAATGTAAAAATATTTTCTACTAAATTGTATACAAGACTTATCATGACAGAGCCTGGCAAGCTACCCGTGGCATATTCAATATGCCAAAAACAGTAACAACAAGTCTCACAATGGAGACATTACTGGTGCCTACTTGAGCAAATCGATGAACAATGAGATGACACTGTGCTACAGTGTTACAAGACTTATATTCTACAATTGTTATTTTTTTTCACAACAGCAAATCCATGATTGCATTAATTAAACTTTTGATAAACACTTGCCAATTATCAAGAAATCATTTATTTTCATCTGGTAAGTACTCCACTTATTTTAACAAAATGTTATCACAGAAAATATTAATATAATTACATAAATGAATAAACGTGATATAATTAATTTCATACATTTCTATTTCTTAAATCAGGAATTATTTTAGAAATGTATAAAGTTTAATATAGTGTGGGTGAAATGTTTTAAATACAAACCAATTGCTAAAACCATAATTCATTTTTAGTATTTCAATATGAGATAGACAGACATTAATTCAACCCTTTGCCCTTTTCTCTCCTTTATACATATACACACACAAACTCTCTATAGTTCTTTAAAATTAACTACCCACACAGCACCTGTCATTTCAATATGTATTCTGCAGTACACAGAATTATTTAGTCATGGTTCCTTGAAAATATTACACATTGCAATTATTTATTTAAAACTGTAATTTGTCTTTGCTGCTCCATAGACCTGCATCAAAAATGAATTATTGAACCTAAGTATAGTTTCCTTCATTTTTCAGTTTGACTGATGATTCATTTTTCTATGGAAGTATATATTCATCTATGATCTGACTACTAAATGACTTCTTCAAATTATTAACACAGATATGCTGACTTGTTTCAAAAGAGAAGCATTTGAAAAATTGTTAAAAGAAGGGACTTAGTTAAGTACTTGTCTCACATGTGTGAGGCCTTAAATTCTATCCCTGATATGCCCCCAACACACACACAAAGCAAATGAAATTGTGGGGCTGAAGGTGAGGAATCCTCAAAAGAACTTATCAGGAGACCTGGGGTCACACCTGGAGCTCAACCAATCAGACTGGGCAGTTCGGGGACCAAGGAGCTGTATTTCCAGGGGCCTCCTGGGGTATGAGGTAGTACTTGGGGACTCTGTTGCTCACTGATATCTAAGATAAGAATTTAAAAGTGACAATGATTAGGCAATTCATTGACTTGAAGAAAACAAGAGCAGAAAGTTCTAACAAGAAAAAAGTGACTATAAGAAAACATCAATCAGAGAGAAGCGGCAGGCATTCTGGTGAGCAACGCGGCCCGGAAAATGCTCCGGACCCTAATTGGGGCCAACAACACTGGGGAGCCGGACGGAGGAGGTGCAGCCTGCACACCTTCTCCAGATGGAGCCCTGGCAACACTGAGCAGCAACTAACACGGCTCCGGGATTCGGGACTGGGACACATCCAAGCCACCCAGCCGCTAACGCGGCCACGCGACCTTTTCTAAAACCTGAAAACATACAATCTTTTAATGGAAAACTAATTATCAAATGCTTCCTTAGTAGGGTTATCTTGTTTGGGGGTATAACTCCCACAACAATAGTGAGTTTGGTGTTGAAATATGGAACATAATCAAGGTGAAGAGAAAATGAAGTGAAATTCATCAGTTATACAGTTGGGGTGGGGGGCGGGGGATATACCGGGGATCTTGGTGGTGGAATATGGGCACTGGTGAAGGGATGGTGTTTGAATACGGTATAACTGAGACATAAACCTGAGAACTTTGTAACTTTCCACATGGTGATAAAATAAAAAAAATTAAAAAATTAAAAATAAATAAATAGGGCGGGAGGGGAAAAATAAATAAATAAATAAATAAATAAAATCAAAAGAAAAAGAAAAAAGAAAACATCAATCAGAAATTAATCTGAAGAATATAGTAAAACAGAAAAACACAATAGAGGGAATACGATGAGGATGACACAAATAAGAATGAATGAGGATGCTAGAAAATAACATGCATGAAGCCATCAAAAAAGTGAAAATTAATAAATAAAAAATAAAACTTATAGAACAGTCAGAATAAAAATTACATCTAAATTATAGAGAAAAGAAGAAAAAGAGTTTGGGGAGTTTTGGTCAAGAATAATTATACGTTAAAACATCACCAATCTGAAGATGAATTTATACTCCAAGATTTAGAAAACTCAAAGAGCTCAAAGGCTATATCTGAATAAATAAACCTAAAGAGAAAAACAACCAGCACATCATAATTAAAATGACAAGAGTCAGAGTCGCTGCCCACGAATGGCCCCTCCCGCTACTGATTAAGTTGCTTAACGGCCATGATCTCAGAGACACACAAAAGAATCTCGGAACCCAGCATTTTTTGGCAGAAATGCGTCTGGACTTGGCATTACTGGCGCAGGGCCACCCCAAGTGGGAAAATGTATCGTCCCTCTACCTATCACCCTGGCAGCTTGGTGGCTGCCATCTTCCAGAGGTCATTGGACAGTCAGGTATGTCCAGAGATGAGACACTATGGGCGTCATGGGATGGGAGTGGAGCCGGCCCTTGTCCTCCCCTACCACAACGAGAGCCTGATTCAGAGCCCACGAATGGCCCCTCCAGCTACTGATTAAGCTGCTTAACGGCCATGATCCCAGAGACACACAATTGAATCTCAGAACCCAGAGGCTTTTGACAGAAATCCTTCTAGATTTAATTATTAAAATTTCAGAATTTCAAAATCGCATGGCCATGACATCATATGCTATTCATAATCAGCAACAGAAAATAAATTGTCTTCTGTTGCCTTTGCTGCAACTCTGAATGTTGGGAGAAAATCCCAAACAATAACGATGGGTCTGTTGTCGAAATATTCAATATAATCAAAGTAGAGAGAGAGTAATGTGGAAATCGTCTACCACACAGATAAGGGGAGGGTGTGGGATGGGTGATCTACTGGGGCTTTTGGTGGTAGAAAATGTGCACTGGTGAAGGAACGGGTGTTTTATCATTGTATGACCAAGACTTACACCCAAAAGCTTTGTAACTGTTCTCATGATGATTTAATAAATAAATTTATTTTTAAAAAATGGCAAGAGTCAAAGATAGGGATGACATCCTTAGAGAAGCCAGAACAAGACCAAAAATCACTTAAGAGGGAGTTCCTATCATACCAAATATTTCCAATGATACCCTACAGGACAGAAGGAAAAGTTGTAATCTATCCAACAGGCAATGAAATAGGCATCCAGTCAAGAATACTTCAGCCAGCTAAATTTTCATTGAAATTCAAGAGTGAAATACAAACCTTTTGTGACAAAAGATACCTGAAGAAGCTATTGGTCACTAAACCAGCCTGAAAGATGCTCTTTTTTTTTTTTTGCTTTTTGGGTCACACCCAGCAATGCTCAGGGGTCACTCCTGGCTCTGCACTCAGGAATTACCCCTGACCGTGCTCAGGGAACCATACGGGATGCTGGGATTTGAACCCGAGTCGGCCACATGCAAGGCAAACGCCCTACCCGCTGTGCTATCACTCCAGCCCCAGCCTGAAAGATGCTCTCAATGGTCTCATATAAAAGAAAAATTACTAAATAAATGATCAGACCTAATGTGTTATGTATGAAACCCTATCAGTAACAGTACTGGAAACACAGTGCCAAAAGCTATTTTTACAAGGCAGGTGGGGTGAAGGAAACTGGGGAAACTGGCAGAAGGAAATGGATACTGCTGAAGAGATTGGTATTAAAATATGCAAAAAAGAAAAAAGAAAGAATCTGGATCCCTCTCTCATATGATGCACCAAGATATCTTCAAAATTGATTAGATCCAAATTTATTAAACACAACCAGGAAAAATAGGCAGAACTCTACATGATATTGATTCTAAGAGGCATCTTCAATGACAATATCAGTGCCAAGAAAAAGAAGCAAAAGTAAACTCAAATTAAGTAATTTCTGTACTGTCTAAGAAACTACTAAAATTGACAATTGGAAAAAACTACTCACCACACATCTGACAAAGGATAATATGCAATATTTTAAAGCATTCACAAAAGCTAACAACAACAAAATAGCCAACCTGTCTGTGCTAAAAGGCAGTAAAGTATTATGCATGAAACCCTATCAATAGCAGTACTGTAAACCAGGGGCCACAAGTCATTTTCTTAAAAGTCCCTGTTATAAAAACAGCCTGGTGGGGGAGTGGGAGGGAAACGGAAAGTGTTGGTGGAAGGATGTTAGTGAAGGGATTGGTTTTGGAACATTGTATACCAGAAACCCAATCATGAATAACTTTGTCATTCACGCTGACTAAATTTTTTAAAATAAAAAATAATCAGCCCCTGAGAAGTAGAGATAAGAGCTAAACAGACAATTCCAGGGCCAGAGCAGTAGTCCAGCAGGAAGGGCATTTGCCTTTGCACACGGCTGACCCAGGTTCAATCTCTGGCATCCCATATGGTCCCCCAAGCAACGCCAGGAGTAATTCCTGATATGCAGAGCCAGGAGTGATCCCTGAGCGTTGATGGGTGTGACCAAAAGAAAAAAAACAACAGAAATTTCCTCAAAAGAAAAAAATAACTTTTTCACTGTACTTTAAAGGTGCTTGCTTGTTGTGTATCACCCTACTGCCATAGCCATGTAAATATCCCAGTCCTTGCACTTAATGTACCTGCTAACTGTTCTTAAAGTACCTATTAACACAGAAATATCGACTCACATGTTTGGAGCCAGAGAACCAAGGTGGGGTGCAAAAACTACATTCAATAAAGGACCATCTTATTCCCTTGTTCAGAGCTGTCAAGGCTTGCTTGCCACCTGAACGTGCCATCAAATCTGTCTCATTCTTTGTGACTGACCTTTTTGGACAGAGGTCAAAGGTGCCAAACCAATTTGCTTTATTGTAGTAATTATCACAGTTGAGGGCTATTGAGTCAAATATATTTTACATTCTATTTCAGCTCTGAGACAAAATTTGCTAATGTAGGATTTCAAATGGTGTCATATTTTTAACAATTGATAATTACCTGATTACTTAATTACTTATTATTAATTGTTAATTATCTGATGTTTCTCTTAAATATGACAGGTTATGTTGTAGTAATTGCAGATTTAGTGCTGGCAACAATAAAAGGATCACTGTCATTGTCACTGTCATCCCATTGCTCATCGATTTGCTCGAGAGGGCACCAGTAACATCTCCATTGTGAGACTTGTTACTGTTTTTGGCATATAGAATACACCATAGGTAGCTTGCCAGGCTCTGCCGTGCATGCGAGATATTCTTGGTAGCTTGCTGGGCTCTCCGAGAAGGGTGGAGGAATCGAACCTGGGTCAGCCGCGTGCAACGCAAACTCCCTACCTGCTCCAGCCCAATAAAAGGATATAAAACCAAAATATATTACTTTGACACCTTAATTTCTTTGATATCCAAAATAACCGATCATTATATTTTAAATAAATGCATTATTATATGATCAGTTGCCTTCAACTATTTTCATTATATATCAGTGGAGTTACATATTGTCATGCATTTATAAGAACTTAATTTTGGGAAAGATATGACAATCCTATTCATTTGTACTTTTAAATCTTTCCTAATTTACTTTAAATTTAGAACAGTTATATGAGCAATTTGCTTCTGATTAGAGAAGTGTCTTTTAAAAGTATAGTTGATTTTCTCCACTTATTTCTACATATAATTCTTTCTGTGAAGCATTCTTGAATCATTTAAATCATATTAGCTCATTTAAATTGAGCTAAATTGATCAAAAATTATTCAATGGATAATTTTTCCATTGAAAGCAATTATATAAAATACTTGTAGACTTTAAAATCATCTCTATAAAAGCTTGCAAAGTATTCACTTTTCCACTCAACAAATCTTCACTATTTTCTCTATCCTGCTATAGTATAATTTCTTTGAAAATATAAAGCTACCTTTATTTTTTAAAAAGCCTAGAAATAAGGCTGATTATTTTGAGTTTATATACACATATTAATGAATATATTTGTAGATATTTTCACTCATAATACTACAATTTGAGGACCCTCTGAGCCTAAAGACTTTGATTCCAGAGACCTAACACATTTGGGCATCCAGCGCAGCTTCTTACAGAAATGCACTGGGACTGTGAGCTGGGCTATGCAATTTCTGGTAGAATTTTCCCTGAACTTTATACAGATATCCAAAACTTAACATCTCATAATTGTCAGCAATGTGAAACGGTTCCTTTTTAACAGGTCTGACTTGGGGGGAGAAACTCCAAATAATAGCAGTGAGTTTTTGTTGAAATATTGAAGGTTATTAAAGTAGCAGCAATTTCTCTGGACTGTGAACTAAGCAACAGCCCCACGCTGGCCGAGAAGAGGAAATATCCCTCTTTCCCAGTTGTTTCCCATTTTCAGGGAGAAACGCGGTGTGGCGTCCACCATACTATGAGACGCCAGAAGGGGGGTGAGGGGTGGGGGAAAGGAAAAGGAAAAAGGGAAAAAAAATGGTTATGTACTTGGAGCAGTGAGGCTACATATCTCTTCATTCTCAGCAATGGAAAACTAATTATCAATTGGTAGTAGGGCTATCTTTCTTGTGGGGAAACTCCAACAACAATAGTGAGTTTTGTGTTGAAATATAGAATGTAACCAAGGTAAAGAGAAAATGAAGTGAAATTCATCAGTTATACAGTTATACAGGGGTGGGGGGCGGGGGCAATGGGTATACTGGGGTTTTTGGTGGTGGAATATGGGCACTGGTGAAGGGATGGGTGTTTCAATATTGTATAACTGAGACATAAGCCTGAGAACTTTGTAACTTTCCACATGGTGATTCAATAAAAATTTTTTTAAAAAACTACAATTTGCATTTTTCTTAATTTACTGTGAGCCCATCTATTGGTCTTGATATTTTTTTCTTTTTGTGTCACACCCGGCAATGCTCAGGAGTTACTCCTGGTTCTGCACTCAGGAATTACTCCTGGTGGTGCTCAGGGGACCATATGGGATGCTGGGAATCGAACCTGGGTCGGTTGTGTACAAGGAAAACGCCCTACCTGCTGTGTTATCGCTCCAGCCCTGGATTTGATTTTTTTTTAATTTTTATTAAATCACCATGTGGAAAGTTACAAAGTTCTCAGGTTTATATGTCAGTTATACAATATTCAAACACCCATACCTTCACCAGTGCCCACATTATACCACCAGAAACACCAGTATACCCCCCGCCCCCACCCCCTACCCCCTACTGTATAACTAATGAATTTCACTTCATTTTTTCTTTACCTTGATTACATTCCATAATTCAACACAAAACTCACTATAGTTGTTGGAGTTTCCAACCAAGAGAGACAGACCTACTACATTTGATAATTAGTTTTTCATTACTGGAAATGAAGAGATATGTAGCCCCACTGCTACAAGTACATAACTCTCTCTCTCTTTTTTTTTCCTTTTTCCTTTTCCCTTTTTTTTTTTCTTTTTCCCCCTCATTCCCCTTCCTGCGCCTCATAGTATGGTGTACGCCACGCCGCGTCGGCCAGCGTGGGGCTTTTGCTTAGTTCACAGTCCAGAGGTGGCTGCTACATTAAAAACCTTTAATATTTCAACAAAAACTTACTGTTATTATTTGGAGTTTCCCCCCCAAGTCAGACCTGTTCAAATGGGACCGTTTCACATTGCTGACAATTATAAATGTTAAATCGCCGCTTCCGCGTGGTTTTGGATTTCTGTATAAAGTCCAGGGAAAATTCTGCCAGAAATTACATAGCTCAGCTCACAGTCCCAGTGCATTGCTGTAAGAAGTCTCTGAATTCAAAGTCTTTAGGCGCAGAGGGTCCGATTCGCGCTCAGCGGCTCCGGATTTATCTCGGTCTTGATATTTTTTAAATGTACACAATCAGTAGTTTTTCAGACAGTTAGTGAATCATATTGTGACTGATACCTTATTTGTATTCAAGAATTTTCATGCCAGAAGCATGAAAGACAATTCACAGCCTTAAAATATTAAGTATGATATTCCACTGGTTTGTGTTTTCTTTGGGAGGAGGGTTGGGCCACACTCAATTGTGCTCAGGGTTTGGTCCACAGCTTTAAAACATAAATTTCCAGGGTGGGGGTTGTGGGTGAGCGGTGCACGGCTTTCAGAGCTGTGGCAATTCGAGACACAGAGGTCCCCTCTGCATTCACAGGCATCTGGAGAAACTCCTCTGTCTTTAGAAGCACAATAAGACTTGAACTGAAACTCCAGGATCATTGACAATGCTTAGCCCCTCCGCCTTCAGGTAGAAGACCTGCAGCTGGAAGCATGACTTTCCCAGCTGCCTCACTCAGCAGCCGCCAATTAACTTCCCCTCCATAATGCATTGGCCCCACATCTTGGTCTCCTATACTGAATTCTCATAAATGCAGCTTGGCTACCCAACCACATTAGGCCAATAGTCTATTAGCCCCTCCTCCAATGAACATAATCCCCAAACTCACAAAAATAACGGTCAACACAAGAATCACTGCAATCCCAATCTAAAACAAAAATTTCATATTTCATTTATGGGCTTTAAGAAAACTTGAAACAATACAAGACAACCCTAATTTTCCTCCATTCTCTACACATGTGTATGAAGCCTTTTGTTCTGCAGAAGACAAGATTTAAATGATCTAAAGAAAAAGACTTAAATGATGAGGAGCAAAAATAGTTTTGTCGATCTCTTAACAATAGCCCAATATGTAATTCCACATAGCAGCCTTGATCCAAGAGACCTATTTTTCTTCCACTGCCATTATTTTCTTTTTCTTGAGGTTCTACCTACTTCAGTCTAGTATTTCTTGAAGGCATTTAAAATTTTTCATTTATTTCTGGAGGTCTTCATGCAAAGTGTGCTGGACAACCACACATTGCCAAGGCCCATGTATGTGGGACCTGAATGCAAAGTAAATGCTCTCGCCCTTTGGGCATCTCCCCAACCCAGGTCTAGTATTTTTAAGATTTTTCTCAACCTCTTAATCTTCATGTCCATATTTTGCACATATGACATTTAGTGTAATGTAGAAATTTTTTAAACAAAGAAGTTGGACACTAAAACCTAATAACATCATTCTAGTTTTAATCAAATTTCTGTTTAACATGCTCCTTAGATTTTATTGTTTTGTCTGGGGGTCATACCCAGATGTGCTCAGGGTTTACTCCTAGCTTTGTGCTCAGGGATCACTCCCGGTAGATTTAGAGACCCATAAAATGTGCCAAGACCAAACCTAGGTCAACTGCATACAAGGCGTGTCATATTATCTCTCTTACCCACTCTGAACATTTTATGTAATGTTTTTTTCCTATACAACACAACTATATTTGAATATACCATATCAAGCAACATAACCAAAGTATCTTTGATTAAATGCTATATCTCATTTTCCCATTTAAAAAATGGTATTTATCATCAATCTTCAAAAGAGTTTAGGAATAATCAATAAGGCAAGGTAAGTTGTTTGCCACTATAAGAAGGAGAAGGAAGTGGCGGCTTCAGAAACTCGGGGGACGCAGACGGCAGCGGGAAGTGGGGGACAGGAGGGCGTGGCCAAGGGATGGTCCTCGTACCTGAAGGGCGTGCGCAGTTACTCAGAATCAGCTTAACCAAGGAAGTAAAAGACCTTTACAAAGAAAACTACAAAACGCTACTCCATGAAATCAAAGAGTACATGAGGAAATGAAAACATATACCCTGCTCGTGGATAGGGAGAATCAATGTTGTCAAAATGGCAATACTCCCTAAAGCATTATACAGATTCAATGCGATCCCTATAAGTATACCCATGACATTCTTCAAAGAAATGGATCAAGCAATCTTAAAATTCATATGGACTAACAAACGTCCAAGGATAGCTAAAACAATTCTTGGGAAAAAGACGATGGGAGGCATCACCCTCCCCAACCTCAATCTTTACTACAAAGCAGTAACAATTAAAACAGCATGGTACTGGAACAAAGGCAGAGCCGTAGACCAACGGAACAGGGTGGAATATCCCTACACACAACCCCAAATGTATGATCATCTAATCTTTGATAAGGTAGCAAGAGATGTGAAGTGGAGCAAGGAAAGCCTCTTTAACAAATGGTGCTGGCACAACTGGACAACCACATGCAAAAAAATGGGCGTAGACCTTGACCTGACACCATGCACAAAAGTCAGATCAAAGTGGATTAAAGACCTCAACATTAGACCACAAACCATAAGGTACATTGAAGACAAGGTCGGCAAAACCCTCCACGATATTGAAGATAAAGGTATCTTCAAAGGTGACACAGAACTAAGCAATCTAGTAAAAACAGAGATCAACAAATGGGACTACATTAAACTAAAAAGCTTCTGCACCGCAAAAGATACAGTGACCAGAATACAAAGACTATCCACAGAATGGGAAAGGATATTTACACAATACCCATCAGATAAGGGGTTGATATCAATGGTATATAAAGCACTGGTTGAACTCTACAAGAAGAAGACATCCAACCCCATCAAAAAATGGGCGAAGAAATGAACAGAAACTTTACCAAGGAAGAAATACGAATGGCCAAAAGGCACATGAAAAAGTGCTCTACATCACTAATCATCAGAGAGATGCAGATCAAAACAACCATGAGATACCACCTCACACCACAGAGACTAGCACACATCCAAAAGAACAAAAGCAACCGCTGTTGGAGAGGATGTGGGGAGAAAGGGACCCTTCTACACTGCTGGTGGGAATGCCGACTGGTTCAGCCCTTCTGGAAAACAATTTGGACGATTCTCAAAAAATTAGATATTGAGCTTTTGGACCCGGCTGTGGAAGGAGCATGATGGAGGGGCCCGAGGGAGCGCCCTCGGACCCCAAGCAGCCCACTGAACTAATTCCGGCATGGGACCAGAGACCCCACGGCGTGCTGAAGCTGTGGGACCCGGGCATCCCCCAATTCTTTTAACCTGTCTCTCTCTCAACTCCTCCCTCCTGAGCACAGCGCAGGGGCCGCGGTTTTCCTGAGCGCAAAACGGAGACGCCGATTCAGCCAAAACAGGACGTGAGCGCGCTTGCGGGAGTCCCCAGGGGGCGGGGGCGGCGACCCCCGCCCACCGCAGTTAGATACTTAAACCCACCTCCCCCACGTGTGCTTCCTTTTGGACCCGGCTGTGGAAGGAGCATGATGGAGGGGCCCGAGGGAGCGCCCTCGGACCCCAAGCAGCCCACTGAACTAATTCCGGCATGGGACCAGAGACCCCACGGCGCGCTGAAGCTGTGGGACCCGGGCATCCCCCAATTCTTTTAACCTGTCTCTCTCTCAACTCCTCCCTCCTGAGCACAGCGCAGGGGCCGCGGTTTTCCTGAGCGCAAAACGGAGACGCCGAGCCTCTCTCTAGGTTTCTCCATCTTATGAGCACCATAAAAGGGTAAAAGTTTGTAGTGATGTTATTTCTGGTTGTACTTTCCCTGGACTTTATACAGAAACCCAAAACCGCGCGGCCGCGGCATTAAGATGCCATTACTAAGATGACTTAATGTCATCTTAGTATGAGCAATATGTAATGGTTCCTTTCTAATGGGGCGGACTTTTGTGGGAGATCCTAATAGTAAGTCTGTTGCTGAAATATTGAAGGCAATCAAAGTGGTAGCCATCTCACTAGACTGAACTAAGCTATATCCCCACGCCGGCTGAGAAGAAATTTTCTTCTTTCTCGGGAAGAAACGCGGTGTGTCATCAACTACAGTGTGATGTCCATTAAGCAAACAGACCTGGTGGCATGGGAATGGGATATAAGGGGAAAAATTATGTACAAGGAACAGCGGGACGCTGGTGGAATCTCGAGCCGGAGCCGACACCAGAGCAAGACCGTCGGTTCCAGAGACTGCTTGCAGATACTCTACAAGTCTATCAACTAAGCCAGAGCCCCACGCCTGCTGATGACGGGAAATAACCATCCTTTTCGGTTTTTTTTTCCCTTGTCAGGCAGCGTGGCGATTACTAAAACAGGCGTGAACTCGGTGGCGCGGGGCAAGGGGGAAAAAGAAAAACTATGTAACAAACAGCGGGACTTAATATCTCTATATTCTTAGCAATGGAGAACTATCAAATGCCTCCTTGGCAATAGGACTGCTTTTCTTTTTTGGGGGAAACCCCAACAACGGTAGTGAGTTGTGTGTTGAAACATGGAATGTAATCGAAATAAGGCGTAAACGAAGTGAAACATATCATGTGCAAGGGTTGGGACTGGGGAGGTGGGAGGGGGCGGCAGGTATACTGGGGGGGTTGGTGATGGAAGATGGGCACTGGTGAAGTGAAGGTTGTTTGAGAACTGTATAACCGACATAATCCTGAGAACTATGTAACCCTCCACATGGTGATTCAATAAAATTTAAAAAAAAAAAAAATTAGATATTGAATTCCCATTTGACCCAGCAATACCACTGCTGGAAATATATCCCAGAGAGGCAAAACAGTACAATCGAAACGACATCTGCACATGTATGTTCATCGCAGCACTGTTTACAATAGCCAGAATCTGGAAAAAACCCGAATGCCCCAGAACGGATGACTGGTTGAGGAAACTTTGGTACATCTATACAATGGAATACTATGCAGCTGTTAGAAAAAAGGAGGTCATGAATTTTGTAGTTAAGTGGATGGGCATGAAAAGTTTCATGCTGAGTGAAATGAGTCAGAAAGAGAGAGACAGACATAGAAAGATCGCACTCATCTATGGTATATAGAATAACAGAGTGAGAGACTAACACCCAAGAACTGTAGAAATAAGTACCAGGAGGTTGACTCCATGGCTAGGAGGCTGGCCTCACATTCTGGGGAAAGGGCAACTCAGAGAAGTGATCACCAACTACATTGTAGTCGAAGGCCATGTGGGGGAAAGGAGTTGCGGGCTGAATGAGGGCTAGAGACTGAGCACAGCAGCCACTCAACACCTTTATTGCGGGCCGTAGAAGCTAAATAGAGAGAGAGAGAACAGAAGGGAATGCCCTGCCACAGTGGCAGGGTGGGGTGGGGTAAGATGGGATTGGGGAGGGTGGGAGGGACGCTGGGTTTACGGGTGGTGGAGAATGGGCACTGGTGAAGAGATGGGTTCCCGAACTTTGTATGAGGGATGTATAAGCACAAAAGTGTATAAATCCGTAACTGTACCCTCACGGTAATTCTCTAATTAAAAATAAATAAATTTAAAAAATTTAAAAAAAAAGAAGGAGAAGGAATATATTCTTCAACCTGAAAACATATCACTGTCCTCTGAGAACTGCTTTAAGATGTCTCCAGAGGATGTGGCACAAAAGCTAAAATATAAATAATTATAATTTTATAAATAATTATAAGTATAAATAATTATAATGAAACAGAAATGGGAGCACAATTCTCAATGCAATTATCAACTGTTAAAATAGGAAAACAGCACCTGGTGTCTACCCTTCCAAAACCCAATCCTCCTGTCTCCTAACACCATGTAAAAAGCAAGAAAATTCTGCACCGCAAAAGAAATTCTGCACAAAAAAGACACCTCTCTCTGTGGGAGAAAATATTTGCCCACTGCCATCTGATAATATCCAAGATATAAAAAGCACTGGTGGAACTTCACAAGAAAACAACCAACCCCATGAATAATAAGGGGGAGAGATGAAGAAAAGCCTACCCAAGAAAGACCAACGGATGATCAAAAGGTTTAAGAAAAAGTGATCCATCTTGAGTATCGTGCTAAGTGAAATGAGTCAGAAAGAGAGCGACAGACATAGAATTACTGCACTCATTTGTGGAACATAAAGTAACATGAGACTGACACCCAAGGACAGTAGGCACAAGGGCCAGGAATATTGCTCAATAGTTGGAAGCCTGCCTCATGAGCTGGACACTCCTTTAAAAACCAGGATTTGGACCGAAACAATAGTACAGCAGCAGGTAAGGCTTTTGCACATGGTCTACCTGGGTTTGATCCTTGGCATCCCATTAGTACCCAGAGCTCTGCCAAGAGTAATTCCTGAGTGCAGAGCCAGGAGTAACCCCTGAGCATCTCTGCGTGTGATCCCCTCAAAAAAAGCAATAAAAATAACAATAATAATAACAATAATAATAATAATAGCTAGGACTTGAGTTACTATATGATCCACTTCTTGGCATCTACTCCAAGGTTCCAAGAAGTCTATTCAGAAAAGTTATTCACAGCTCCATGTTTATTGCAGTCATAGTCAGTCACAATTGCCAAAATCTGGAAACAACTCAAGTTTGTCAGAAGAAATGATTGGATGATAAACTATGGTGCACATACCTAGCAATGTGCTGCAACGTGGATAGAACTGGAGAGTATCATGCTGATTAAAAGTGGTCATAAGGTGTACAAACCTTGTGCCAGGGGGTGACCGGGGAAAGAGCCCCGGTAGCTCTCCCCGTCAGCCACCGCCACCCCCCCCCAGTTTGGGGGATGGTTCGGGGCCACTCACCCAGACGAAGCAGCCCGGGCCATGGGGCAGACGGAGAAGGAAATGAAGACCAAGCCGGTTGATTGATCAGTTGCCGTTTATTCCATTCTTTCCTGTCTCTCTTTCCGCTTCTCTCCCGGCTATTGATTTCTTTCCCAGCTCTCCATCTCTTTCCCCAACCCATTCTTACAGCCTAGTTAAATCCCCCCAGCATGAGGGGGTTGGGGCTTACACATAGGTGTGGTAACAATCAATAGGGTTAAAGTTCTTTCCCTCAGGGAATGCTACTTCTAGGACAGATTCTCTTTCAGCAGAATGACCCACCCAATGATAAATTTCATGAGTGTGTTTCTCCTCTCCTCGGCCAACAAACATATAAGCATTCATAATATTAATCATTTTGTATGGATACATAAAGAGATGCATTAAGCTTATAGAATTGCTCTCCTGAGGCCATCTTGATCTCAGACAACAGTGCTCAGGCCAGATTAGTCTTTCCTATCCCTAGCAGGGTCCTAATCTCGTCATTATTTTTGGATCATGACAGCATTTGTCCATGATTAAGATCTTAACTTATAGTTAAACATTCGGCACTTTGGCCAGGCCCATCTTGATGTCAGGGTAGCATATAACTCACCACTTGCCCCGGGTCCATCCCGTCCCTCGTCAGGACCCTGCTTTTGGGGTGCTAGGAACTGAGGGCAACTGAGGCTTAAGTCAAGAAAGTAGATGACCGAAAATGAATAATATTCGAAGCCAATTAAATCCCAAGTTGCAAAAGCAAAATATTGTCTTCTTGTTTTTATACAAAAGGGACATTGCTTTAAAGTAAACTATTCAAAAGACACAAGGAGAGGAGAAAGGCAATATTAACATGCAATATAAGCTCAGTGTCCTAGAAAGATCTAACCTTACAAATTAACAGAGTCTGATTAGGGGGAAAAGCTGATTAACTGTTTGGGGAAGAGAGCATAGAGAAGTGGTTACAGCTAGACAAAGGAAAGGGAGTGACTTGGGAACACCTTGATGGGTGTGACTAGGATAAACCTAAGCTCCTTGTGGCAAGGGGGAAAAGACAAAGCAATGTCATCCTACAAGAAGGAGAGGAATAAACAGAGAATGGTCTCTTTTATATGTGGCATATAAAGAAAAAAATTAGGGTTATAACAAAAGCCCAAAGTAAACAAGAACTGGTCTTCAGTATGAAGCTTACCACAGGATTTGGGAAGTAGGAGGGATTTTAGTGAGGGTCAGAGGGACTGGGACAATGGTGGGCACTCTGGGGGAGAGAATGATGCTGTTTGTGTTTTACATAAAACACTATCATTAATGGTATTGTAAGCCATAGTGTCTAAATAAAAACCTTATAATTTGGATCATAAATAAAAGGGAGAAAGTTACCACAGCACATAAATAGGAATGATTATGAGACTACTTGAAAAACTGTACCATTAGGAGAATCTAGAAAAAGTAGCTGAATTTTTAGAGTCTCAGAAACTCCCATAACTGAATCTGGAGTAAACAGAAAACCTGAACATACCAATTACTAAGAACAGAATTAAAGCTCTAATTAAATGTCTCCCCAAAACAAAGTCACTTGTCTCAATGAGTTAACTAGTGAACTATACCAAACCTTCTGATGCTCTTCCAAAAATAAGAATTCTTCCCAAAATTCTAAAAGATCAACATTACCTTAATACCAAAAGCTAACAGTGCCAAATTGTATTTAGTCACTATGATTTGCAAAAATAAAAATTATAGTCAAATATTGCTGACAAAAATAGATTTTTAAAATGCCCCAAAATATTAAGAAATATAATTTGACAAAGCATTGAAAAGATGCTATTTCATGGTTAGATAGAATTTATTCTAGGAATTTAAATAAGGAATTACCTTAGTTATTTTATAATTTTTAGATTTAAAATATGTGCAATGTGTTTTTTTAATGATGTGTATCTTTTGCTTAACTTCAAGGATCTGTGGTATATCATTCTAATCATGAATTTTAAAAATTGTATTTAGGCACCATGACTTACAATGGTGTTTTAAATAGTTTCAGAAAACATTCTAACACTGTACCCCACAACCGATGTAGCATCTCTCCACCAAAAAACCCGAACACCTACCACCCCAAAGTGCCTCTTTATCAAAATTTTTTATGGAGGAAGTCGATTAATTTGAATATGCAATAACATTGGTTCTTATAGTTTTGATATATACAATTACCTCACCTCTACACTCCCAAACTGTCTGAGTCTTTGATCAATGCTCCTATGTTACTATAATTCTGTCTCCTCTTACTCCTATTCTCTTCTTTCTTAGACATTTTCATTTTTATATTCTAGTGCCAAGAGTTTTCCCACATTGACACCTTCCATCCCATTGTCATACTACTTTATGACATACTACATAATACCTTTATGAGGTATCTCAAATAAGTGAGAGCAGTCAGGATTCAACCTTTTCCCTCTTACTTATTTCACTTCACATAATATTCTCCTTTATATTCATGCTGTATGTTTCATTTTTCCTTGTAGCTGCATAATATTCCAGTGTATGTATATGCCATGATTTCTTTTTTCTTTTTAAATTTTTTTTAATTTTTTAATGAATCACTGTGAGGTACAGTTAGACTTACAAACTTTCACTCTTATGTTTAAGTCATACAATGATCGACTACCCATCTCTCCACCAGTGCCCATAGTCCAATACCAATGTTCCCAGTATCCCTCACATATCCCCACCCCTCCTTCCCACCCCACCCTACCTCTGTGGCAGGCACATTCCCTTTTAATCTCTCTCTCCTTTGGGGTGTTATGGTCTGCAGTGCAAGTATCGAATGGCCATCATGTTTGGTCTACAGTCTACTTTCGGCACACATCTCCCATCCTGAGCAAGCCCTATTACTTTGTGCCGTGATTTCTTTATTCATTCATCTGTCCTTAGATATTTGTTTTGTTTTCATGTTCTGGCTGTCGTTCATATTATGATCTTTTAAAATTACGATATTGGCTTGGAATGTAGCTCAGTGTTAGTGCACTTACTTTGCACATGTGAGGCCCTCGGTTCTATTGCCATCACTACAGAGAGAGAGAAAAAGAGACAGAGACAGGCAGAGACAGAGAAAGAGAGACACAGACTCAGACACAGATAGAGAGATTCAGACATACTGAGATACAGAGAGGGATTATTTACCATCTGAAATCGCTATCTGTGGGGCCAGAGAAGTGGTAGAAGAGCTAAGGTCTTGTCTACTACGTGGGCCAGTTGAGTATAGCCCAAACTATCATGAACAAAAACAATTGCTTTTTTGGCATTCCTTCAAACTTTCTTATTTAGAAGTTAAAATGATCATTAATTGCAATTTATTTAAGGGAGAGCAAAGTTGGACAAAGAGAGTATAAAACAATAAAACAATACACTTAATTCACAAGTTGCTTTGTCACAGTCATTAATTGCTTGTTTATTCAGAAATGTCCATTCCACATCCTTTCTAGTTCTTCTCTTTCACATCTTCCTCTGATCATACACTCTTATCTTTTTCCCCTGAGAAAGTAGCTGACTACATTTAAAGATATTTCTAAAACACACACTATACATGACCACAGAGCATTTCTGACATAACAGGAATTCCAACCCATAACTAATTATACTTGCAAAATATTGGCACCCTACATAACTTTCACAAGTGATAAATTCAGAAGGGAAATGTGGCATAATTAATTGCAAACTTCAGTGTGGTTGCCAATTACTTCATGTAATAACATGTTTCACTTATTCTCAAATATTGTTTGTTTCTTCAGCTTTGAAGAAAAAGTTATTGGAATTTTTTAAAGCACCTCTTCAGTTCCAAATATGTTTTAAATATTAGTCACAGGTCAAAGGGGCAACTCTTAATACTTTAAAATATTTTTAAGTTTCATGGCTATAGATTTGAATTTCATATTAAAACGTAACATCCTAGAGGTGTTACATCCAGCGGCCGAAGACCACTGAAACCTAGCTAAAGCCATGATCGAGGCCAACGATCACGAAATCCCGTTAATCATCGATTTCTCAAACAGGCTCAGTAACCTCTCAATTCGTCCTTTCCCTGAGATCTTAGAAGGCTGTTTCAAGCGGGCAGGAAACTCTCAGAAGCTTGCCAGTTTCTCCCAGCCTCGCAAAGCTTTCCATGGTGTATTCATATGCTAAATCCAGTAAAAAGCTGAATCTCGTTCCCCTGACCCTGAAAGAGCCTCCAGTGCGACATCGTTGGGAGTGTCAAGTGGAGAGACTTCTAAGATCTCAGGGAAAGGACGAATTGAGAGGTTACTGAGCCTGTTTGAGAAATCGATGATTAACGGGATTTCGTGATCGTGATCGTGATCCTAGAGGTGACATATGAACATTGGTAAAATGTTTGGACACTTTACTGGTGGTGAGGTGTAGTAATATATACAATGAAAACTATAAACGCTATAACTTTCATAAATATGTGACATAAACTATAATTTACTTTAATAAAATTTAAAACAATCAAAGTTTATCATTATTCCTTTTTTTAATAAGAATTTTATTTTATTGAATCACCATGTGGAAAATTACAATGCTTTCAGGCTTAAGTCTTAGTCATACAATGCTGAAACAGCCATCCCTTCACCAGTGCCCATATCTCACCACCCAAAAAAAAAAAAAGTACACCTCCCATCCCGCCCAACCCCGCATCCCCCCACCCCGCCTTGTAACTGATAAATTCCACTATACTTTCCATTTACTTTGGTTACATTCAATATTTCAACACAAACCTCATCATTATTGTTAGGAGTACCCCACTAGAGTCAGACCTGTTGTGAAGAGAAATGAGGTCCATTTTGTATTTCTGTACTTTAACAACTAAGTCCAGGGAGATTTCTTCCAGATATTGGATCATTGCAAGCTTATAAACCCCATCTGTGGTCGTCATAATATGGCGGTCCCCATGCCCTTCATCCCTGGGAGGGGACAGGCAAGAGAGAGAAATACCTTTCCCCTCCTGGGCGAGCATGGGGTTGTGGCTTAGTTCTCAGGCTGGAGACACTCTGCAAGTAGCTGCCCATGTCGAAAGTGGCTTAGTTGGGTCTGGATTCATGCTTGTGCAGCTGCGGAGGGGCCGCACACGCGTGCGGCCCCCGGGATCACACCTCGGCAGCGGCAGGAGGGGCCGGTGCCTCCCACCTTCCCAAGAGCACCCTCGCGTCCTTTTGCTGCAGTTTTTGTCCCATTATTCCTTATTTTTATAGCTCTGGAGGTATCATTATTCTTTCAGTATAGGTGAATAAAGCAGATAGGATCCAATCAGTTATGAGACCATATATTTATATCTATGGAAATCTATTTAAATAAGATCATAAGTATACGTGTATTTATTTAAAGACAACTAACTTTTAAAAATCTAATTTGTGTGTGAGCCTTTTGTTGTTGAATTATCAATGAAATATATTTGTTACTATTTTTTACATGAAGATCATGGCCATCCTACACTCCTTGATCTATCCACTATCATGAAAAAAAAGGAAAAACCTGGCTTTTCATGTGCACTGTGATAGATTCCTCCTCTTCATCACAGACATGTGAACCTATCTATACAAAGTGCTACAGAAACTAAATTTTCTATCTAAAATCTCCTAGAACCTGTCATTGATATAATGACCAACATAACCTTATAAATGCTTAGAATTTAGTCATGGGCTTTCTGAAAAATTTGACATGCTGAGCAAGTAAGTGATGTTCAAAGTATACATATGAGTCAAAGAATGTTAGAGAATGTTAGAAATGATTTATCTTGAGACTGACGGTTCTGTTTGTTTCTCTAGGGAAGTATTAATTAGAATCTGAAAATCAAGATTTAGGAAAAATGAAAAGAGGGAGAAACAGAGAGAGGGAGAGGGAGAGAGAGAAAGCAGCAAACAAGAGAGAGAGCAAGGGATAAATACTTCATCTTTGTTGTAAAGATAGAAATCTTTGGGTGTATTAAATTGGGGAATGGGCAGGGGTGGGGTAGGAACAGTTGGTGAGGAGAGAAATGAAGTACTGTCAGGAATAAAGATGTCAGGTTTGATTCACCTTAAAGTAGTCATTCTCCTAATTTTTTTATATACCACAAATTAATGCAGTCATTCTATCCTTCTCCTTCTGACTCATTTCATTCAGCATGATACTCTCCATGCCCATTCATTTATAGGTAAATTTCATGACTTCATTTTTCCTAATAGCTGCATAGTATTCTATTGTGTAGATGTGCCATAGTTTATTTATTCATCTGTTCTTGGGCACTCAGGTTGTTTCCAGATTCTGGCTATTGTGAATAGAGCTGAAATGAACATAGCAGTGCAGATGGTCTTTCTGCTGTGTTTGGGGGCCCCCAGGTATATTCCCAGAAATGGTCTTTCTGGGTCAAGTGGGAGTTTAATTTTTAGCTTTTGAGAAATGTGCATATTGTTTTCCAAAAAGGCTGAACCAGTCTCATTCCCATCATTAGTGAAGGAGAGTCCCTTTCTCCCCATATCCACACCAGCACTGGCTACTCTTGTTCTTTCAGATGTGTGCCAGTCTCTGTGGTGTGAGATGATATCTCATTGTTGTTCTCATCTGCATTTCCCTGATGATTAGTGATGATGAACATTTTTCCATCTGCCTTTTGGCCATTTGAGTTTCTTTTTTGAGAATGTTTCTATTCACTTCATTGCACCATTTTCTGATGCAGTTGGATGATTTTTTTCTTATAAAATTCAACCAGTACTTTGTATATCTTTGATGTTAACCCTTATCAGAAAGGTATTGAGTGAATATCCTTTCCCATTCTGTAGGCTGTTTTCATATCCTGGTCTCTATTTCTTTTGAGGTGCAGAAGCTTCTTAGTTTAAGATAATCCCATTTATTTATCTCTGCTTCCACTTGCTTGGTCAGTGCCTGTTCATTTTTTAAGATATCCTTGGTTCCAATATCATGGAGGGTTTTGCCAACCTTCTCTTCAATGTACTTTATGGATTCTGGTCTGGAGTTGAGGTCTTTAATTCATTTTGATCTGACTTTTGTGCATGGTATTAGATAGAGCTCTGAGCCCATTTTTTTTGCATGTAGCTGTCCAGTTTTGCCAGCACCACTTGTTAAAGAGGCTTTCCCTGTTCCATTGCTGGGGAAAACAGAACTAGGAGGACTGGTCAATGGTTGGAATGTGTGTGGGTGTGTGTGTGTGTGTGTGTGTGTGTGTGTGGCTGGATAGATAAGGTAAGATAGATAAGAGACCAGTATGACAATAGGAGCTGGAAATGATCACACTGGACAAAAACTAAGTGTTAAAAGTAGGTAAAGGGATATTCTTGATAACCTTTCAGTGTCAATATTGCAAACCACAATGCCAAAAAAAATCGAAGGCCTTCTTTAAATCAATGAACATTAGACAGAGAGGCATCTTTAACTCTTGCAAAAATTCAATGAGCTTGGTCACTGTGTGGATATGGTCAATCATGCTGAATCATTTTCAGAAGCAGGCTTGTCCTTCGTCTAGTGTTTTTCCTATTCTATTCAGAATGACTGGAGTGAACAACTTGTAGACAACGGATAACAAGCAATAGTTGCCAATGTCATGGATGTCTCCGTTATTGTACAATAGAATGATGCTGCTGGTTTTCCATTGGGAAGGAGCCGAGCCATTGCATTGAAGAGTACTGGCAGCAGATTTTTCAGGTGTTTGGGTCGGACCTTGTTTGGACCAGGTGCTGTACACATCTTTACCAACAATATGGTGTGCTGGATTTTGGAAGGGAGAACACTGGGAATGACATATCCATCCTGCAGAATTTGGTATGTGGGTAGGTGGACATGGCTATCAAAGAGAGCTGAATAGAAGCTTGAATAATCCTCTCCATTGCTCTCTGGAAGATGTGATAGATCCATAAGGACGTCAGAGGGCAGTCATGTTGGTCCTGTAGTTGATGAAGGACAGGTAAGCGTTGTGAATACTTTTCCCGGATTCTGCTGCATCAGCCAACACTGCTGCTCTTCTCTCTTTGAGGTCTTCCTTTATCGCTTCTCTGCACAGCTTTGCAAACTCGAACGTTAGCTTGGGATTGCCTGAGGCTCATGACAAACCACATTGTCAAATGACCTCAAGAGTTTCCAAAGACAGGCATCTGTTAGTGGCTTTCCCACTCTTGGCATTCCTCGAGCAGTCATGGAGGTGCTGAACCAGATTATCGTATTCCTCGTCGATGTTGTCAACGATGGCATCTTCCCACGTTGCCACAATGGTACCAAAGAGCTCCCAGTTGGTGGTCATTCTGGGAGTCTCCCGCTCTGTGAAGTAGAATTTTGCATGAAGGAGACAGTGGTCCAATTCCGTTTGGAATTTTGGGACAACAGTGACATCGATCAGGCAAAACCATCTATTGAATATGATGTGGTCAATTTCGTTGTGGAAGTGTCCACCGGGAGACTCCCAAGCCCAACATTTAGATTTGGTCTTCTGGAAATGTGAGTTACCCTGGATGGTCTTGGTTGACTTGATGAACTCAGACAGTCTCTCACCCTATTTATTCCATTCTAGGCCATGGGTCCCAATGTGCAGTTCTTCAGGTGACCTTCTTGGTCCTATCTTGTCATTAAAATCACCGACAATGATCTTGTAGAAGACAATGATCTTATAGAACTTCTCCAGCTCCATGTAGAACTTCTCAATTTCTTCATCATTGTTGGGTGTTGGTGTGTAGACGACGAAGATAGAAACTGCCAGCAGTGAGCCACATCTATTCAAGTGTTATCATCCGATTCAGGCTGTTAGGCATTTGAACGAATCAATGCTCATGGCCAAGTTCGTGCTTACAAGGACATTGACACCACCAACGCCCCTATTGTTGCATGATCCGAGGATCAGTTCTTCTCCAGTGTTGAAAATGGCGTGATGTGATTGATGCCTTCTCGTTTCTGTCAAACCAATGATGTCATACTTGATCTTCTGCACTTGCACCATCAGGTCCTCGATGGATGTTTCTTATGCCAGCGTACGTGCATTGAAAGTACAGACAGTCATTTTAGTCCTTCTTTGTTCTGGCAGCCTTGTTTGTCCCTGAGATTTTATCAGCCTCTCTTGCGCCCCCGCACCTGGCTGTCTTCACCTGGGCCCCTCGGTTGCCTTTCCCTCCCGCCTGAAGCAGAGCCTTGACACAGCCAGAGCCATGCTCAAGGCCACTCTCCACATGTTCAGATGAGCCTCACGCATGAAGGGATTGGCAGAGAATCCCAGGTATATGGGACCCGGGGCTGAGATCTCCAAGCCTGCTCGGATTGGGACTACGCCTTCTCCACTCAGACCCCCCATTTTCCAGTAGCTCTGCAGCCACACCCACAAACTGCCCCCGGCACCATGTAATCCCACCAACAGCCAACAGCCAGAGGCTATAAGACCAAGCTTTCATTACCAACAGTAACAATAGGTCTCATTCCCCTGACCCTTAAAGAGCTTCCAGTCGTTAGGACAGACAAGTAAGGAGAGGCTGCTAAAATCTTTGGACTGAGTGTAATTGAGACGTTACTGGTGCCCGCTCAAGTAAATCGATGAACAACAGGATGACAGTGATACAGTGATACTCCTTGCTATTCCTTCTTAACGCTGCCACTGCTGTATTGGGGTCTCTTTCAGTGTCAGGCGAATGAGGCCCATTGTTGTTACTGACTCTGTGCTCTGTGTTAATAATAAGTAAGAGTAATGAATACTTGGGGCTGGAGCAATAGTACAGCGGGGAGGGTATTTGCCTTAAATGCTGATGACCCGGGTTTGATTCCCAGCATCCCATATCATTCCCAGAGCACCGTCAGGAGTGATGAGTGCAAAATCAGGAGTATGCACAGCATCGTCATGTATGACCCAAAAAGCCAAAACAGGAAAAAGAGTAATGGATACTGATTATGTAAATAGCATTAGTATTACTTTTCTCCCAAGTTAAATTTCTCTCTTTATTCAATCAAGTTCTCAGTATTAGTAATGTGTTGAGCTTGAATGTTCTATATTGATCAGGGTCGGAGCAGTAATGCAATGGATGGAATGCTTGCCTTGTGCACTGCAGATTCCCCAAGCTTGCCATAGGTGATCCCTGAGCACAGAACTAGAAGTTAGCCCTGAGCACTTCTGACTGTGACCCCAAAACTAACAACAACAGCCAAAAATAAACAAACTCTCAAATATTTGATATTGTTTTATTGAACTGAGAGCCCAGTTTTATACCTGGGCTCTCTGTGTTATCTGACTCACTGAGCCTATCAAGATGCAAATACTTTCTTTGACCAAAAGTACAGCAGAAGCACAGCCTGGCTTCTTTTCATACAAAGCCACCGACAGATTTGTTAACGGCTGCCCTTGGGGTCTGTGCACGTAATGGAAATTTCAGAACCAAGCAGGAGCCACAAATTCTCCGTCTGCAGCGCTGGAATCATTTGACAGTAGGTGACACTTTGGCAATGTATAATTAAAGGTCTTGTTTTAGAAAAATTACACACTGTGAAACATGTAATAAAAGAGGGTGGGGAGGGGGAAGGTAACATGCATGAATGTTCAATTTAGATGTGGCAGAAATGAGCACAGCAGGGAGTTTGGCAATTTTGGCTGTGGTTCCTGAGGTCAGATTTAACAAAACAAATTGCTGTATGTTTCAACCTTACTTGGGAGATGAATAGATCAATAAGATAATGAAGACCATTTTTTCTTCTTTCTTCTGATTATGTAAAATAAGTAGAAATTATAAATAGGTTCCCAAATTGACAAACCAGAGACCAGTATTTGGATCCTGGCAGTAGTTTTCCAATCTATAAGGAAATGAAATAAGGAGAATTTAAGTAATTCTGATTTGCATTATTCTGAAAAGCTCAGATTCATGAAATGCAATTTATTTTTAAAACACAATAGCAGACCCAAGCTGTTGGTATAGTGGGTAAGGTGCATGTCGCTGACTTGGATTCAATCCTGGTGCTAGACATTGCACCTGGAGCCCCACTAGTAGTGATCTCTGAGTCTAGAGCCAGGTGTATGACCAAAAAATAATTAATTTTATAAAAATTTAAAAAGCAGACTAGCTTTGGCTCAATGGATCCAAAATATTTTATCATATTTCCTTTAGAAACAATTTTAAGGTAATCACTATACTTTAATTAAGTATTTTGTTTGGTTTCATTCTCTCCCCACTCCCCTTCTTTTATGTTGTCCTTGAAATAGTTGTTGGATGACCAGGGATTGTGAGGACACACACCTGACTATGGTGCTTACATATTTTTATCTGTGGTGCTCATCAAAGATCTCATACCAAGTTACATTTGAATTAATATATTATACAAAATGATGTCTCAGCACAATTTTATATATATAATAAATAGTATTTTTAAAGACTTACATTTCCATTGAGTTTTATAAATCTTATCAAGAAATTATATAATTGTATATATCTTTCTCCCCTGCTCTGATTATTGTGCAACCCTGAAATAGAATTGAACTATTTTAATATTATTTTTTTGAGTCACACCCAGAGATGCTCAGGGGTTCCTCCTGGCTTTGCACTAAGGAATTACTCCTGGCAGTCCACAGGTGGACCATATGGGATGCCACGAATCGAACCTGGGTTGGCTGCATGCAAGGCAAATGCCCTATCCATTGTTTTGTCACTCTGGCCCTGCTTTGATATTCTAGAATATCAGTGTAGTTTGCTTGCACACTTGGCACATTACTTGCTGAAGTTTTCACACCTTTCATTATGTTCATCTATGATCACACTCATTTTTTGGTTGGTTGGTTGAGGTATATGGCTTACAATATATAATTGTTTAATACTTGCAGTGCTATCTTGCCAACCCTAGCACCAGCATCAGTAACCTTTTGTTGATTCTCCAATGTGGATGTTAAATTATTTTATTTGTTATTTCTCTCTTTTTATAAAACTTTTCAAATTTTTTCTCTGAATTTTAATTTTAGTCCCTGTAGTTTCTTTCTTTTTTTTTCTTATTGAGTCACCATAAGATACAATTACAAAGCTTTTTATGTTTGAGCTTCAGCCATATGATGATCGAACACCCATCCCTCCACCAGTGCACATTTTCCTCCACCAATGTCCCCAGTATCCCCACCTCCACTCCCAGTCCTCACCCTGCCTCTGTGGCAGACAATTTTCCCCATACTATCTCTCTACTTTTGGGCATTATAGTTTCCTCAAATTTTCCCACCACCTTTCAAGCCTTCCTGCTAGGGGCAGACACTAGATAATTTATTTTTTACTGCCCATTTTGACTATCATGAGAGGTCACTATTACATGCTTCTGGAATTCAAAAATTGGGAATGGTTGGGGTCCAGAGACACCTCTGTAGGGTGCTAATCCATTTTGGGATTCAGTTGGGAGTCTCTGGACCAGGCCATTGGTGTGCTGAGATGACACCCAGAAGCAGATTGTGGATGTGACAGCCAGGTTCCCAAGTGGGCAGGGAGCCAGGAGAGACTCCTCTGCCACTGCTGTGTGGCCTGGAGTCTTAGTCCTGGAACCCAAATACCTGGGCTTTGCTTCTAGAAGCTCGTGGTCACTGGGATTTCATCTGGAGAGGGTGAGGAGAGCACACCTGCTCCGTCAGAGGTGCTCCACTGCAATTGGCTCTGCAGAGGGTCTGGAGAAATCTCCTGAGATGTGGTGTCTTCCGGGACTCACTGCTGAGGCCCAGTAGTTTCAATACTGCTAATAATTTCTACCTTCCAATTCACTAAGTTTGGTTTTGCCTTTTATTTCTCACTTGTTTAGATTCATTCTTTCATAAAGCAATAATATTCAGCCTTCTTCCCCTCATATTCATAGTTCTATGCTTTTTTCTTCAAAACTGGATTATTCATAAATATTTTCATTACACTTTGGTCTGAAGAAGGTATTTCTGGAGGATGGCTTTTTTATATCTGCTATTCACAGTAATCTTTATTTCTGTTTCTTGAGCCATAGCCAACGGAGGTCAGAAACTCAAGGGTCACTGCTGACAGTTCTTAGGGGACTAGGTGAGTTTCCTGAGTTTCCTGGGTCACAGAAGGAAACCTGAATTTTCTACATGTGAGGCATACACTCCAGTCTGTTCAGCTAATTCTCTGATCCAATAATTTTTACTTTATGCAGAAGGTCCTATAAGGAAGTTAAAATAATAATAATATAGTCATTTAAAATTGATGTTAGATTGGGACTGGAGTGATAGCACAGCGGGTAGGGTGTTTGCCTTGCACGCGACCGACCCGGTTCGATTCCCAGCATCCCATATGGTCCCCTGAGCACCGCCAGGGATAATTCCTGAGTGCAGAGCCAGGAGTGACCCCTGTGCGTCGCCGGGTGTGACCCAAAAAAAAATAAAATAAAAATAAAAAAATAAAAAATAAATAAAAATAAAATTGATGTTAGAATATCAGAGTAGTTCAATTCTATTCAGGACTACACTCAGAGCAGAGGAAAAAGATATACACAATTATGTATATCTTCAATTTCTCAAGAAGATTTATAAAACTCCATGAAAATGTGAGGTTTTAAGAATACTTTTCTGTTCATGGGGCTGGAGCAATAGCACAGCGGGTAGGGTATTTGCCTTGCACACAGCCGACCCAAGTTCGATTCCCAGCATCCCATATGGTCCCCTGAGCACCGCCAGGAGTAATTCCTGAACTCAAAGCCAGGAGTAAGCCCTGTGTGTCTCCAGGAGTGACCCAAAAAGAAAAAAAAAACCCCTATTTATTGAGGTGCGCCGGCCCACCTCACTGGGTACCCCAGCCCTCCGTGCTTGCATGCTGAACGGCTCCAGGACACGATCTCAACCCAGCATCTAGCAGGCAAGGACCCCCGGCCCCCAGCCGCCTCAGCAGACCCTGTGCTTCCTGCTTCTCCATCCAGGTGTGCAGGCCTCAGTCATTTGGAGCCAGAAGGGGCGTGGCCTCTGTGGTAGTGGGCGTGGCTTCTCTGTAAGGGGCGTGATCTCCAGGGACGCGGCCACTCCCCTATTTTAGTATACTTGACAGACATCTCAATTCCGATTACCTAACTTGGTAGAGCTCTCCCCAGGTACCTCAAACAGAAAAGGCAAATAAGTCTACTTCAACTGCACCAAAATATTGGTGAGCACAAATCCTTTCAAATTACACCAGATTACCGTTGAGCACAGGAAGATATACAAGCCCAATGTAAAAGAACATATTCTCCAAACCTTCTCCAGAAACCTCACAAAGAGAGAACAACTCTAGTGAACTGGAAGGTCCCATCTCCATACAACTGTGACAGCATGAAGAAACAGCACAAATCCCCACAACAAGGAGTGGATGAAAAAAAGAGCCCAGAAGCCTCAGCAGGTGTTTCCCACAAATATGATCTCTTCGATAAAGAATACAGAGAAGAAATTCTGAGAATGCTCATCGAACTTAAAGAAACAGTGGAGCAGTCAGCAAAGAAAATACGGGAAGAAATGAGAGCAGAAATAGGAAAGCTACATTCAGAAATGTCATGAATAAAAGATAGGTAGATAAAATAAAAAACTCAGTGGGAGCCCTCAACAGTAGAATGGCTACAGCTGAAGATAGAATTAGTGAGCTTGAAGATGAGCAGCAGAAAGCCCACGGGCTACAACAAACAATTGGTAAAGACCTCAAAATAGTTCTAGGGCGAATCAGAGACCTAGGGGATGATTCCAAGAGGAATAACATAAGAATCATCAGAGTTCCAGAAGGACAGGGAGGCAAACCTAATGAGAAAGCCACAGTTAAAGAAATCATTGCTGCTCCACATCGCTAGTCATTAGGGAGATGCAAATCAAAACAACAATGAGATATCATCTCACACCACAGAGACTGGCACACATTCAAAAGAACAAAAGCAAACAGTGCGGGCGTGGATGTGGGGAGAAAGGGATACTGCTTCACTATTGGTGGGAATGCCGACTGGTCCAGCCTTTCTGGAAAACAATATGGACAGTCCTTCAAAAACCAGAAATTGAGCTTCCATATGACCCTGCAATACCACTTCTGGGAATATATCCCGAGGATGCAAAAAAGCACAGTAGAAATGGCATTTGTACCTATATTTTCATTGCAGCACTGTTCACAATAGCCAAAATCTGGAAACAACCCGAGTGCCCTTAAACAGATGACTGGTTAAAGAAACTTTGGTACATCAACACAATGGAACACTATGCAGCTGTTAGGAGAGATGAAGGCATGAAATTTGCTTATAAATGGATAGACATGGATAATATCATGCTAAGTAAAATGAGTCAGAAAGAGAGGGACAGACATAGAAGGATGGCACTCATTTGTGGAGTATAAAATAACATCACATGAGGCTGACACCCAAGGACAATAGATACAAGGACCAGGGAGGTTGCCCCATAGCTGGAAGACTGCTTCATGAACAGAGGGGAGAAGTCAGATGGAATAGAGAAGGGATCACTAAGAAAATGATGGCTGGAGGAACCAGTTGGGATGGGAGATGCATGCCGAAAGTAACTAATGGACCAAACATGATTACCTCTCAGTGTCTGTGTTGCAAGCCATAATGCCCAAGAGTGAGAGAGAGTATGGGGAATATTGTCTGCCATAGAGGCTGGGGGGGAGTGGGAAAGGGGGGGTATACCCGGGATATTGGTTGTTTGGAATGTGCACTGGTGGAGGGATAGGTGTTTGATCATTGTGAGATTGTAACCCAAACAAAAAAGCTTGCAACTATCTCACGGTGATTCAATAAAATTTTTTAAAAAATTAAAAATAAAAGAAATCATTGCTGAAAAGTTCCCAGAGCTGAATAATATAGATGTCCAGATCCTAGGAGCCCGAAGGGTGCCAGCTAGAAGAGACCCTAATAAAAAGACTCCAAAATATATCATAGTCAGAATGATGGATGCCATGGATAGGGACACAATACTGCAAGCAGCAAGGTCAAAACGGAAATCACATACAAAGGAGCACCCCTTAGATTTACAGCAGACTTATCAGAGGAAACCCTCCAAGCCAGAAGACAATGGTGGGATATAGTGAAAAAACTCAATGAAATGAATGCCTCACCAAGAATACTCTATTCGGCTAAGCTCTCACTCAAACTCTAAGGAATCATACACAATTTCATGGATAAGCAACATCTCAGAAACTTCATAGACTCAGAACCAAACTTAAAAGAAGGACTAAAGGAGCTCCTGTAAGAAAAGAAAAACCCCTACAAGCACAACAAACCCCTACAGAAAATGGCACAAAACTCCACAACAATAATCTCTCCCAATGTCAATGGTCTAAATGCACCCATCAAGAGACACAAAGTGGCAAAATGGATTCAGAAACTGAACCCAGCATTCTGCTGCCTACAAGAAACATACCTGAATGGTCAGAGCAAACACAGACTCAAAGTCAAAGGATGGAAAACAATACTTCAAGCAAACAACTCCCTCAAAAAAGCCAGGATGGCCATACTAGTACCGGACAACATAGATTTCAGGTTGAAAAAGATTAGAATGGATAGCGAAGACCATTTCTTACTAATCAAGGGATATGTACAGCAGGAAGAACTCACACTCCTACATTTATATGCACCAAATGAGGGACCAACGAAATACTTAAAATAACTGCTAACAGATTTTAGGGAGGACATTGCTAGCAACACAATAGTAGTTGGAGACTTCAACTCCGCCTTATCACCTCTGGATAGATCAAAAAGATCAAAGCTCAGCAAGGAAACACTGGCCTTGAAGGAAAAAATAGGAGAGAGGGCTAATAGATCTATACAGGGCCTTGCATCCACATAAAAAAGAATGCACATTCTTTTCCAGTGCGCACGGAACACTCTCCAAAATAGATCATGCACTGGGCCACAAAGCATACCACCATAGAATCAGGAAGATAGAAATTGTATCAACTATCTTCTCATACCATGATGCACTGAAGAGAGAAGTAAATCATGCACAGACGCAGAGGACCAAACCATTCACCTGGAAATTAACTCAATGTTGAACAATGAGTGCCCAGGGAAGAAATCAAGGAAGAAATCAAAAGGTACCTGGAAACAAATGAGAGTGAAGACACGAGCTACCAGAACCTGTGGGACGTAGCTAAACCATTTGTTAAGGTGAATATTTATAGCTCTGCAAGCAGATCGCAAGGAAAGAAGAAAGGGCCCGTATAAATAACCAAACATCACTACTCAAGACCTTAGAAAAGAACCAACAAAAGGAGCCCAAAACAGGTAGAAGGAAAGAAATAATAAAACTTAGAGCAGAGGGGGCTGGAGCAATAGCACAGCGGATAGAGCGTTTGCCTTGCACGCGGCCGACCCGGGTTCGATTCCCAGTAACCCATATGGTACCCTGAGCACCGCCAGGGGTAATTCCTGAGTGCAGATCCAGGAGTAACCACTGTGCATCGCCGAGTGTGATCCAAAAAGCAAAAAAAAAAAAACAGCAGAAATCAATGATATGGAAACCCAAAAAACAATCCAAAAGAGCAATGAATCTAAGAGCTGGTTCTTTGAGAATATAAATACGATTGATAAACCACTAGCAAGACTCACAAAGAAAGAGAGAGAGAACTCTAATAAACCTAAACATAAATGAAAGGGGGGACATTACAACAGAAATCAAAGAAATTCAAAAGATCATCAGAGACTACTTCGAAAGTCTGTACATCACGAAACAAGAGAATCTAGAAGTAATGGATAAATTCCTGGTTTCCTATAGCATCCCAATGCTGAACCAAGATGATTTGGAATACCTGAATAGACCCATAACTATCAAGAAAATTGAAACTGTAATCAAAAGTCTCTTCAGAAACAAAAGTCCGGGTCCAGATGGATTCACTAGTGAATTCTTCCAAACATTTCAAGAGGACCTATTGCCAGTCCTTTTCAAGCTTTTCCAGGAAATTGAGGATACAAAAACACTCCCAAACAGTTTCTATGAGGCATATACCACCCTAATACCAAAAGCAAACATAGACACCACAAAAAAAACTACGGGCTGATATCTCTGATGAACATGGATGCGAAGATCCTCAACAAAATATTAGCAAATAGAATCCAACAACTCATCAAAAAGATCATACACCACGACCAAGTGGGATTCATCCCAGGGATGAAAGGATAGTTCAACATTTGGAAGTCAATCAACATAATCCACCATATCAACAAGAAAAAAGATAAAAACCATATGATCATATCAATAGATGCAGAGAAAGCATTTGACAAGATCCAGCACCTGTTTGTGATGAAAACTCTCACCAAAATGGGCACAGAAGGGAACTTCCTCAATATAGTCAAAGCCATCTATCAGAAGCCTATAGCAAGCATTATTCTCAATGGGGAAAAGCTAAGGGCCTTCCCTCTAAGATCAGGACAAGGCAAGGATGCCCACTCTCACCACTTCTGTTCAATATAGTACTGGAAGTATTTGCAATAATGATTAGGCAAGAAAAAGACATTAAGGGTATCCAGATAGGAAAGGAAGAAATCAAGCTCTCACTATTCGCAGATGATATGATATATTTAGAGACCCCTAAAACCTCTACCAAGAAACTCTTAGAAACAATAGACTTGTATAGTAAAGTCACAGGCTATAAAATCAATACCCAAAAGTCCATGGCTTTCCTATATGCAAATAATGAGAGAGAAGAAAATGATATGAAAAAACAATCCCGTTCACAATCATGCCTCAGAAAATCAAGTACCTCGGAATCAGCTTAACTAAGAAGGTGAAGGACCCATACAGAGAAAATTACAAAACATTACTTCATGAAACAAAAGAGGACACAAGGAAATAGAAACACATCCCCTGCTCATGGAATGAGAGAATTTACATTGTCAAAATAGCAATACTCCCTAAATTATTATGCAGATTCAATGCGATCCCTATAAGGATACCCATGACATTTTTCAAGGAAGTGGACCAAACACTCCCAAAATTCATATGGAACAACAAACCCCCACGAAGAGCTAAATCAATTTTGGGGGAAAAGAAGTTGAGAGGCATCACCTTCCCCAACCTCAAACTCTACTATAAAGTGGTAATAATTAAAACTGCATGGTACTGGAACAAACGCAGAGTGTTTGAATATCCTTACAAACACCCTTAAATATATGATCATCTAATATGTGATGAGGGAGCAAGAAATGTGAAATGGAGCAAGGAAAGCCTCTTTAACAAATGGTGCTGGCAACACTGGACAGCTAAATGCAAAAAAAAAAAAAAAAGGGCTCAGACCTATACCTGACACCATGCACAAAAGTCAGATCAAAATGAATTAAAGACCTCAACATCAGACCAGAATCCATAAAGTACATTAAAGACAAGGTTGGCAAAACCCTTCACGACATTGAAGCATTTACAAAGCACTAGTTGAACTCCACAAGAAGAAAACATCCAACCCCAACAGAAAATGAGGTGATGAAATGAACAGAAACTTTCTCAAGGAAGAAATCCAAATTGCTAAAAGACACATGAAAAAATGCTCCTCATCACTGATCATCAGTGAGATGCAGAGCAAAACAGCAATGAGATACCATTTCACACCTCAGAGACTGCCCACATCCAAAAGAACAAAAGCAACCGGTGTTGGCGTGGATGTAGGGAGAAAGGGACTCTCCTTCACTGCTGGTGGGAATGCCGACTGGTTCAGCCCTTTTGTAAGACAGTATGGACGATTCTCAAAAAATTAGAAATTCTCCGTGCCCACACACTCCGAAAGCAGCCCCAGAACCCGACCTCAACCCAGTGTCCAGCAGGCAGGGACCCCCGCCCCTCGCCACCACTGACCCTGCGTTTCCTGCTTCCTCATTCAGATGCGCTTGCTCAGCTCACTGAGCATCTGAGCCCTCCGTGCCCGCGCACTCCGTGCCTAGCCCCAGGACCCAATCTCAACCCAGCGTCCAGTGGCCAGAAGGGGCATGGCCTCTGTGGTAGTGGGCATGGCCTCTGATGCAGGGGGCATGGATTCGAGGGTCAGTCGCAGTTATTTTCTACTATTCTAGTACACTTGACAGACGTCTCATTCCCCATTAACTAACTGCTACCTCAAACACAAAAGGCAAAAAAGCCACAAATGAGCTCCCATTTGACCCAGCAATACCACTTCTAGGAATATATGCCGGAGATGCAAAAAAGTATAGTAAAAGTGACATCTGCACCTATATGTTCATTACAGCACTATTTACTGTGGGGTCCCCCCTGCGGGCATCATCCTGTCCCGCAGAGGGGACACTTCGTGGGGCTAAGGAGGGGACACAACCAAATGAAAAGACGCAGAGCCAGAAGGAGGAGGAGAGAGAGAGTTTATTCACAGCAGTTACAATACTTATACCTCTTGGTGGGAGGGGGTGGTATGCATGCTTGGACCCTCACAGGAACAATAGAAAAATGTTGATCAGGCATGGCCGTTGGCTAGTGAGACAAGTAGTGAAATGATAAGATCACAGGAATCCCAAGCAGCCTCCGCTTGACTAGATGATAAGAGCCAAGCTCTGTAAAATGGCTTCTTACAATTTACAATAGCCAGAATCTGGAAAAAACCCGAGTGCCCAAGAACAGATGACTGGTTAAAAAAACTTTGGTCCATCTACCCAATGGAATAATATGCAGCTGTTAGAAAAGATGAAGTCGTGAAATTTGCATGCAGGTGGATCAACATGGAAAGTATCATGTTAAGTGAAATGAGTCAGAAAGAGAGGAACAGACATAGAAAGATTGCACTCATCTGTTGAATATAAAGTAACAGAATGGGAGACTAACACCCATGAATAGTAGAGATAAGTACCAGGAGGATTACTCCACAGCTTGGAAGCTGGCCTCACATGTTAGGTGAAGAAGCAGCTCTGATAGAGAAGGGATCACCAAGCAAAGGGTGCTAGGCGGACCCTCTAAGGAGGGGAAATACTGGCTGAAAATAGACTATAGACTGAACATGATTCCAACTTAATATCTCTGTAGCAAACCAGAACTCCCAAAAAGAGAGAGCAAAAGGGAATGCCCTGCCACAGAGGTGGGGTGGGGTGAAGGGGACAGGGTGGAGGTGGTCGGAGGGATGTTGGGACCATTGGTGGTGGAAAATGGGCACTGGTGGAGAGATGTGTACTTGATCATTATATGACTGAAAAGCAAACATGAAAATTTGTAAGTCTATAACTTTATCTCATGATGATTCACTAATAAAAAATTTTTTTTAATTTTTTAAAAATTAAAAAAAAATTTTTTGAAATTTTTTAAAAATTTAAAATATTTTTAAATTTAAAAAAATTTTTAAATTTTAAAAATATTTTAAATTTTAAAAAATTTAAAATTTAAAAAGATTTAAAAAAATTTTTAAATACTATTTATTTATGAAATTTTGTGCTGACACATCATTTTGTATAATATATTATTTAAGTTTATCAATCTATTTAAATATTCATTGTCAAATTAATTGTTTCTATTAAAAATAGCATAATTATTGGAAAAGTGTTAGACTTAAGTATAAACATAAGATTAAATAAAATTTTTAATTCTCACTGGATGAAGAAATGCAGTAAAAGGAGGGTGCTTAGATCATCCTTGACCCCAGTGTTTAGAGGAGACAGACAGAGAAGAAAAGAAATCAAGGGAGGAAGAAGAGAACAAGAAGTACTGAGTGAATAGGTATCAGGGCTTCAGTTATCCCAGTGATATGAGAGAGAGGTATGGCTATATACCCAAAACACAGATTCAGCAGAACTGAAAACATGAGATCTAAGTGGCAACCACTAAAACTTTGTAATGTGCCTGTCAAGTTGACAGGCAATGGTGGAGTGGGGGTTGGGATGGGGAGGGAATCTGAAAACACTGGTGGAAGTTGACACTGCTGAAGGGATTGGTGTTGAATTATTGTATGCCTAAAATGCAACTATCAGTAGCTTTGTAAATCAGTGCTCTTTAATAATTTTTTTTAAAAAACTAAACAAGATATGTCAATGTGCCAGGAAAACAAAATAACAAAATCTAAAAAATTAAAAGAAAATTTGATTCTCAGGAGTATCCAAAATAATTAAAAGATAATAAAATGCTAATCTATAATGCTAAAGTTTTACCAAACACTTTACATACAATACTAGCAATTAGTACTGTGAAATGGGTACTTTGTTATGTACTCTTGAGTGATGACTTTTTGAAAAGAAACTCACCATCAGAGATCTACTAAAAGTCAAAGACCAAGATCAACACAATTTAATGGAGCAGTTGGGAATGTAACACTTTTGTCTTTCCTAGGAACACAGTATTTTTATCCATGCATTTATTTTTCTTAAAAACAAAAACAGGACTGGATTCCCCCCCAGGGGTGCAAAAATACCACAGTATATATCCCAGGGGTGCAAAAATACCACAGTAGAAATGACATCTGCACCTGTATGTTCATTGCAGCACTGTTCACAATAACCAGAATCTGTAAACAACCCAAGTGCCCAAGAATAGATGACTGGTTAAAGAAACTTTGGTACATCTACACAATGGAATACTATGCAGAAGTTAGGAAAGCTGACGCCATGAAATTTGCTTATAAGTGGATGGACATGCTAAGTGAAATGAGTCAGAGAGGGACATAGAATGACTGCACTTATTTGTGGAATATAAAATAACATAATATGAGACTAACACCCAAGGACAGTAGACACAAGGGCCAGGAATACTGCTCCATAGTTGGAAGCTTGCCTCATGAGCTGGGGGAGAAATCATCTGGGATAGCGAAGGGATCACTAAGTCAATGGTGGTTGGAGGGAATCACTCAGAATGGGATACGTGTGCGGAAAGCAGATTAAGGACCAAACATGATGATCTCTCATTATCTGTATTGCAAGTTTTAACACCCAAAAGAAGAGAAAAGAAGGAAACTGTCTGCCATAAAGGTAGAGGGTGGGGTCAGGTGGGGATGGCAGAGGGATACTGGGGACATTGGTAGTGGAAAATGTGCACAGGTGGAGGGATGGGTGTTCAAACATTGTATGACTGAAACTCAGTCATGAAAGCTTGTAACTGTATCTCACAGTGATTCAATTGAAAAAAAAAAACAGGGCTGGAAAGATATACTGCAGGATAGGGTCAGCTTGCTTCGCACGCAGCTGACCCTGGTTTAATTCTTACAACGCATATTGTCCCCAGAGCCTTCCAGGAGTGAACCCTGAGCATAAAGCCAGGAGTAAGCCCAGAGCACAACTTGGGTGTGGCCCCCAAACCAACCCCCCCACCAAAAAAATAAGACCAGGGACATTGACAGATGGCTGAAGGACATAGGGTATGTTTTGCAGGCAGGAACCCAGAGATTTTTCTATGAGCACCACAAGGTTTTGCCCCCTAATACAACTAGCACTATAAACAAACAACATTACAAACATTGTTTATTCTTTTTAGAGTACAAGCACTTATTCTAAGATTATTTTCATCTTTCTAAAATTCTCATCAGTTCAATAATAAGAGTAATACAGTCTTCCAGGAACGTGAAGTTAAACATCAAATCATAGAGAAATAATAACTATAAAGGCTGCAAATATTTAGATTCAATTTGAGAAGGCCAGGGTAATGGTAGAGTGGGTAAGGTGCTGTTTCAAATACAATTCCCACCACTACATCTGGTCCCTTGAACACTGCCATGAGAGATCCCTGAGCACAGAGCCACAATTAAAAGCCCTAAGCACTGATGAGTGTGGCTTTAGGACCCCCTCATTCCACCCTCCACCAAAATGATGTTAGATTTTATGGGGTCACTCATATAAAAGCTGGGTCTGGATCTCAGATCCCAAGGCTTTGTTTCCATGTGAAAGACTCTGGCACTAAATTATTGAGAGGTTGTTTTCCCCTTTCCTTTAATTATGGGGCTTGGGGGTTGCAGTGCTTCCCTGGGGGTCACAAATTTGGTGTGGTGCTCACATGAGTGTGGTACTTGCATACACTTGTCTGCCTTGTACCAGAGATGACATACTATATCATGGTACCAAGGGTCCCTGATAGGAGTGTAACAAGGGATTGCACTTGATATGTGGAATGGGGCTGGGAGGACTCATGGCTATGGGACAAGCATCCCATTACTGCACTATACCCAGTCCTCTGCAACCAAAGATTCCATGTGTGCGACTAAAGTGTGTGACCCTTGCAAAGCTCCCTTGCCAAGTGTGTGAGCCCTTCAACCAACTGTGCAACCCCTGCAAAAACTGCAATCACATTTATGAGAACCACAATCAAGCAAATATGACCTACACTCTATTCCTCAAGGGTTCTAGCCAGCCTCACTGCTAAATCTTCAACAAAAAAGAGGAAAAGGGGGAAGTGAAGGGCAATTGAGCAGCAAGCAGGGCACGTTGCTTTCCTGAAGCTGTCCCGGCTTCTATCCCCAATGCCCCTTATGGTCCCCAGAAGCCCCCAAGGAGAAATCCCTGCATGCAGAACCTGAGCATTTCCAGGTTTCCACAAGTGGCCCAACTCAAAAGAAGGAGAAGAAGAAAAAAATAAAAGAAACACAAATTATAAGCTATTTATTTCTACCTTCTGATAACTATGTATGCCTGAATCTCTTTCCAGAATACAACATTCCTAAACTATGTATTGGGACATTACTTTATCATGCTTGTCATTTTCCCATTATTCTACTTCACAACCCAAAAACAAAATGCAATTTTTTTAATTTGTAGGGAGCCAGAGCACATTGTGCATGTGCGCATGCGCATGATCGCGCATGCGCGACAACCACATTGCGCATGCGCAACAACCACATTGCGCATGCGCAACAACCACACTGCGCATGCACAACAACCGCATTGCGCATGCGTGGCGAGAGCCAATAGAGCGCCACCTCATATGGGGTGATTGGCGAGAGCCAATAGAGCGCCACCTCATATGGGGTGATTGGCGAGAGCCAATAGAATGAGCGCCACCCTGTGGGGTGATTGGCGAGAGCCAATAGATGAGATGAGCACCACGTCAGAGGCGGGACAACCAGGCTATATAAGGACTGCCATTACCCAGGTTGTTGTTCTTTCGTTCTTTCTCCTCGTGAAGTTAACTGAATAAAACAGCTGCAGAAGGATCCTCAACCCGTGTCGTCTCACTCTTTGCTGGCGAAGGGAAATCGTGACGCGGGCCACGAACATTAATTGAATCACCATGTGAAAAATTACAATGCTTTCAGGCTTAAGTCTCAGTTATACGATGCTGAAACAACCATCCCTCCACCAGTGCACATATTCCACCACCAAAAAAAACCAGTATACCTCCCATCCCCCCACCCACCCACCCCCACCTGTGTAAATGATAAATTTCACTTTACTTTCTCTTTACTTTGGTTACATTCAATATTCCAACAAAAAACTCACTATTACTGTTAGGAGTTCCCCACTAGAGTCAGACCTGCTGTGAGTGGCCGCATGGTTTTGCATTTCTGCATTTTAGCAACTAAGTCCAGGGAAATTTCTTCCAGAAATTGGATCATTGCAAGCTTGTATCTCTCATTAGTGGTCCTCATAATATGGCAGTCGCCACGCCTTTCCCTTCCTCCCCGCGCCCACCCCCAAGGAAAAGAAGGAAAAGGCGAGAGAAAGAAAAACCTTTCCCCTCCTGGGCAGGCATAGGGCCACAGCTTAGTTCTCAGTCTGGAGACATTTCTGCAAGGAGCTTCCGGTACAAAAAGTCGTTTAGCTGGCCTCTGGGATCATGCATGTGCAGCTGCGGTGAGGCCACACATGTGCGGCTGCCGAAATCACATCTCGGCAGAGAGCCCAAAATGCAATTTTTTCCACTGCTATAAGCATATTCATGTTCTTCATATTGTATCACTATCAACCTAATTAATATTTGAAAGTCCTTGGTATTGGTGTTTAGATAATCCAAATTGCATCTTTCAATAGATGAAAAAATCATTAAGACTGTTTTCTGTGCTGTCGAGCATGTTACCATTAGTGATTTTGTGAAATTTTTAGAAAGTATGAAAAAGGTGCTAGAGAATGGGAAACTTTATATATCCATTTCATCTGAATAAATAAAAAATAATTATATCAGCTTTATTGCTGTACTTTATTTGCATTGAAAAATTGTTGGGAATAGTTGAGCTCTCCAGTACATTTTTTGCCATAAGAAATTAATTTATTTTCATCATCACTCTGAATTTTTTTATCATCAATCCCCCATCTTCATATATTTTTTAATAGAGATTTTGGATGCAATGAGTATGAGGAATTATTTATCACAACTTCTTTCAGGATTTTTGTGGGTCAGAAAGTACCTGGTGTCAATGGAACAGGGTGGAATATCCCAACACACAACCTCAAATGTATGACCATCTAATCTTTGATAAAGGAGCAAGAGATGTGAAGTGGAGCAAGGAAAGTCTCTTTAACAAATGGTGCTGGCACAACTGGACAACCACATGCAAAAAAATGGGCTTAGACCTCGACCTGACACCATGCACAAAAGTCAGATCAAAATTGATTAAAGACCTCAACATTAGACCACAAACCATAAGGTACATTGAAGATAAGGTCAGCAAAACCCTCCACGATATTGAAGATAAAGGTATCTTCAAAGATGACACGGAACTAAGCAATCTAGTAAAAACATAGATCAACAAATGGTACTACATTAAACTAAAAAGCTTCTGCACCGCAAAAGATACAGTGACCAGAATACAAAGACTATCTACAGAATGGGAAAGGATATTTACACAATACCCATCAGACAAGGGGTTGATATCAATGGTATATAAAGCACTGGTTGAACTCTACAAGAAGAAAACATCCAACCCCATCAAAAAATGGGGCAAAGAAATGAACAGAAACTTTACCAAGGAAGAGATATGAATGGCCAAAAGACACATGAAAAAGTGCTCTACATCACTAATCATCAGAGAGATGCAGATCAAAACAACCACGAGATACCACCTCACACCACAGAGACTAGCACACATCCAAAAGAACAAAAGCAACCACTGTTGGAGAAGATGTGGAGAGAAAGGGACCCTTCTACACTGCTGGTGGGAATGCCGACTGGTTCAGCCCTTTTGGAAAACAATATGGACGATTCTCAAAAAACTAGAGGTTGAGCTCCCATTTGACCCAGCAATACCACTGCTGGGAATATATCCCAGAAAAAGCAAAAAGTATAGTCGAAATGACATTTGCACTTATATGTTCATCGCAGCACTGTTTACAATAGCCAGAATCTGGAAAAAAACCGAGTGCCCTAGAACAGATGACTGGTTGAAGAAACTCTGGTACATCTATACAATGGAATACTATGCAGCTGTTAGAAAAAATGAGGTCATTGACGTTTGCATATAAGTGGATCAGCATGGAAAGTATCATGCTAAGTGAAATGAGTCAGAAAGAGAGAGACGGACATAGAATGATTGCACTCTTCTGTGGAATATAGAATAATAGACTATAAGACTAACACCCAAGAATAGTAGAAATAAGTACCAGGACGTTGTCTTCATGGCTTGGAGGCTGGTCTCTCATTCTGGGCAACTCAGAGAAGGGAACACCAAGTAAAATGTGGTTGGAGGTCATGTGGGGGAAGGATGATGCGGGCCGAATATAGACTAGAGACTGAACACAATGGCCACTCAACACCTTTATTGCAAACCACAACACCTAATCAGAGAGAGAGAACAAAAGGGAATACCCTGCCATAGTGGCAGTGTGGGGTGGGGGGAGACGGGACTGGGGAGCGGGGGAGGGATGTTGGGTTTACGGGTGGTGGAGAATGGGCACTCGTGAAGGCATGGGTTATCGAACTTTGTATGGGGGAAACATGAGCACAAAAATGTATAAATCTGTAACTGTACCCTCACGTTGACTCACTAATTAAAAATAAACTATTAATAAAAAATAAAAATAAATAAATAAAAATTAAAAAATAGAAAAAAGAAAGTACCTGGTGTCCAGGTGAAGAGACTGAAAATTGAGTTTGCTACCAGGTTTAATTAGGGGTCATTTGAGAGGAAATGCCCTTGATAGGAAAAAGGAATTCGGTGACAATAGCAATGGAAATCTCAGTCAGAACTTCTGGGAACTCCAGAATTTCCCATCCCCATTTGTGTTTGTTTGTTTGACACTGGAGACCATGATGTTTGGGACTTTTTTTTGGTGGGGGGGCAGGGACTTGAGGGCCATATCCCTACGTGCTCAGGTCTTACTTCTTTTATTATTATTTTTTTAAATTGAATTACTGTGAGGTACAGTTAAAAAAACTTTCATGTTTAAATTTCAGTCATACAATGATCAAACACTCACCCTTCCACCAGTGAACATTTTGTCCCCAGTATCCCTCTCCCCACCCCCATCCCACCTGTCCCCCTGCCTCTATGGCAGACAATTTCCATCTTTCTCTCTTTCTCTACTTATGGCGCACTGTAAAACAGGTCTTACTTCTTGAAAGCCCCATATAAGAAGGGCTCAGGATGTTGATTGCCCAGGGGAAGATATGTTACCTTAATTAAGCACCTTCTTTTCACTGAAGAACATTTTTGGAGAGAAACTGGATAATGAATTGTGAAAAGAGGCTTCAGATATGAGCTGAAGAGAGTGCTTCAGTATCTACCACACCTTCAGAGAGCTTGCTTGAAACCAATAGACCTACATATGTTGATATATCTTACATTCTAAATGTTTTCTTTTAATTTTTAAAATTTTCATTGAAGCACCATGCTCTGCAATGCTGTTAGTAACACTGTTGCATGCATATGATGTTACGCCACCACATCCACTGCCAGAGTATTAACCACCCTCCACTAATGTCCATAGTCCTTTTTCACCCACTCCTAACTGCTCTTCTCACCCTCAATACTCAGTGACTGAGATTTGGAGCACAATTATCAGGTACAATTAACTTTGGCCTTTGTTACTCACTAAGTTTCTTTATACTCCATATACTTATACATATTTCTTAATACTTCTTTATCTCTTTATATACATATATATTTCTATGTATATGAGAAAAATCGTTCTGTATTTTCCCTCTGCTTCTGACTTCATTTAGCATAATATGCTTAATTGATCCCCATAATATCAAATTATATTATTTCATTTCCATAGCTAAATAGTTGTCCACTGTGTATATAAACAACTTTTTGATCCACTCATCTTCTGTTATGTAGACATTTTTATTTCCCCAACTCTAAGTTATACTATAAAGTGATAGTACTGGAACAAAGTGTGATACTGGAATAAAGACAGACTCTCAGATAGAAGACTAGTTAATTTTTGATGAAAGATCTAGGTGTATAAAGGAGCAAATATAGGGGCCAAAGAGACAATACAGGAAGACAGGACATAAAGGGTTTTTCTGCATGTGACTAACCCTGGTTTTTGATCCATGGCACCACATATAGTCCCCAAGCACTGCCAGGGGTCACTCCCAAGCACAAAGACAGGAAAAGCCTGGAGTGACCCTGGCTATGACCTCACCCCCCAAAAAAATAATGTGCATAATATTTTAAATAAAATTTGAGTTAAACTCCGCCTACCAACCCAAGGGGCACTCTCCCATCGGTTCCTTCAAACCACCCCACTCCAACTCCCTGCGCTGCGTGGACGCGGCCTCTCTGCTCCTCTGGAACACGGAACTCTGAATCAGGTACTGACAAAGGATCGGGACTCCGCCTACCAACCCGAGGGGCACTCTCCCATCAGTTCCCCTGCCGGGGGCTCCCCTCGAACTACCCGCCCACCCCGCCCTGTAGCCCAAGAGATTACTGGAGGCGTGGCCTGTAGTGCAGGGGGCGTGGCCTCAAAAGGGGTCGTGGCCACTTGCCGGAGAGGCGGCCTCTTACGCGGCCAGTTTTAATTTTTCTTACATTACATACTCTATAACCTGTTTTCTTACATTACACACTCTATACCTCTATAACTGGCCATCTAAATCATTTTTTGCAAAAATAGTCCCTTAGCTGAGTTGAACTTCACAAAAGCTATCAGTGGACAATAGAATCCCCACAAACTCCTTGTAGAGACAGCATAGCCTTAAATCATCACTAAAGGCCCCACATAAAGCAAGATGAGAGTCTGGGAATAAGGAAGTATTCTGAAATTGGAGCAAAGCCTCCAACATCAACTTAGCACCAACAGAATCCCCCCAACCCCGCAGAAAGAGGGAATAGGGATAGACAACTAGAAGGCTACAACTCTAGACTTACACAACAATATGAAGGAACAGCAGAAATCCCCTCCACGAAGAGAAGATGAAGAAAAGATTCCAGAAATCTCCAAAGGGTCCACCCACATACAGGACCTCTCAGAAAAAAAATTCAGAGAAGAAATCTTGGAGAGAGTCGATGTACTCAAAGCAACCATGGAACAGACATCCAATAAATTAAGGGAGGAGCTGAACAATGCTTTGGAATGGTCAACCAAGAAAATAAAAGAAGAAATGAGATCAGAAATTTCAAAGCTACAAACAGATGTCACAAAGCTACAAACAGAAATCACACAAATAAAGGAGTCGGTAGATGAATTAAAAATCTCAGTAGGTGCCCTCAACAGTAGAATGACTACAGCCGAAGACAGAATCAGTGACCTTGAAGATAAGCTGCAGAAAGCTTACAGAGAACAACAAATAATGGCAAAAGACATCAAAATGGCTATAGAGAGAATCAGAGTCCTTGGGGATGACTTCAAGAGGAACAACATAAGAATCACTGGAGTACCAGAAGCACAGGGAAGTAACCCCAATGAAAAAAACACAGTCAAAGATACAGTCAAAGACATCATTGCCAAGAACTTCCCAGAGTTGGAGAAGGCAGCATCCAGATCCAAGGAGTCCAAAGAGTACCAGCAAAAAGAGACCTGAATAAAAAGAACACAAGGCATATTATAGTCAGAATGACGGATGCAGTGGATAGAGACACAATTCTACAAGCAGCAAGGTCAAAGAAGAAAATCACATACAAAGGAGCACCCCTCAGATTTACAGCAGACCTATCAGAGGAAACCCTCCGAGCCCGAAGACAATGGTGGGACATAGTGAAAAAACTCAACAAAATGAAAGCCTCACCAAGAATACTTTATCCAGCTAAATTCTCACTCAAACTGGAAGGATCCATACACTATTTCTCAGATAAACAGCTCAGGAACTTCATAGACTCAAAACCAAACTTAAAAGAAGGACTAAAGGGGCTATTGTAAGTCAAGGAAGAATCCCACAAGAACAGCAAACCCCACAGAAAGATGACACAAAATCCCATGACAATAATCTCTCTCAATGTCAATGGCCTAAATGCACCAATTAAGAGACATAGAGTGGCAAAATAGATTCGGAAACTAAACCCAACATTCTGCTGCCTGCAAGAAACACACCTGAAGAGTCACGGAAAACACAGACTCAAAGTAAAAGTGTGGAAAACAATCCTGCAAGCAAACAACTCTCTCAAAAAAGCTGGGGTGGCAATACTAGTATCCGACAACATAGATTTAGGTTGAAAAAGATTAGGAGGGACAACGAAGGTCACTTCCTATTTATCAAGGGATATGTGCAACAGGAAGAAATCACACTCTTAAATGTATATGCACCTAATGAGAGACCGGCTAATTACTTAAAACAACAGACTTTAAGGAGGACATCGCTAACAGCACAATAGTAGTTGGAGACTTCAACACGGCCCTATCACCTCTGGACAGATCGACAAGAACAAAACTCAGCAAGGAAACACGACTCTGAAGGAAGAAATAGAAGAGAGAGGCCTAATAGACCTATACAGGGATTTACACCCCAAAAAGAAAGAATACACATTCTTTTCCAGTGAACATGGAACATTCTCCAAAATAGACCATGTACTGGGTCACAAAACATACTTCAATAAAATCAGAAAAATAGAAATTTTATCAACTATCTTCTCAGACCTCGATGCATTGAAGATAGAAGCTAATCACACACAGACGCAGAGAATCAAAACAAACACCTGGAAATTAAACAGCTCAATGTTAAACAATAAGTGGGTCATGAAGGAAATCAAGGAAGAAATCAAGAGATACCTCGAAACAAATGAGAATGAAGACACTAGCTACCAAAACCAATGGGATGCAGCTAAAGCTATGTTAAGGGGAAAATTTATAGCTCTGCAAGTATTCCTTAAGAAGAAAGAAAGGGCCTACATAGATAGCTTGACTTCACAGCTCAAGGCCTTAGAAAAGAACCAGAAAAAAGGAACCCAAACCAGATGGAAGGAAAGAAATAATAAAAATTATAGCAGACATTAACGACATAGAAACCCAGAAAATAATCCGAAAGGTCAATGAAACGAAGAGCTGGTTCTTTGAGAAAATAAACAAGATTGACAAACCATTAGCAAGATTCACAAAGAAAGAGAGAGAGAACCCTTTTTAAATACCGAATCAGAAATGAAAAGGGGGACATCACAACAGAAACCAACGAAACTCAAAAGATTGTCAGAGACTACTCGAAAGCCTGTATGCCACGAAACAAGAGAACCTAAAAGAAATGGATGAATTCCTTGATTCCTAAAATCTCCCAAGACTGAACAAAGAAGACTTGGAATACCTGAATAGACCCATTAATATTAAGTAAATTGAAACTGTAATGAAAAATCTCCCCCAAAACAAGAGCCCAGGTCCAGATGGATTCACTGGTGAATTCTTCCAAACATTTAAAGAAGACCTGTTGCCCGTTCTCCTCAGCTTTTCCAGGAAATTGAAAAAACAGGAACTCGCCCAAACAGTTTCTATGAAGCACACATCTCCCTAATACCAAAAGCAAACAAAGACGCCACTAAGAAAGAAACTTATAAACCAATATCCCTGATGAACACCGATGCGAAGATCCTCAACAAAATATTAGCAAATAGGATCCAACAACTCATCAAAAAGACCATACACCATGAACAAGTGGGTTCATCCCAGGGATGAAAGGATGGTTTAACATTCGGAAATCAATCAACATAATCCACCATATCAACAAAAGTAAAGATTAAAACCATATGATCACATCAATAGATACAGAGAAAGCATTTGACAAGATCCAGCATCCTTTCATGATGAAAACCCTCACCAAAATGGGTTTTGGAGGAACTTTCCTCAAAATAGTCGAAGCCATCTACCACAAGCCCATGGCAAGCATTATCCTCAATGGGGAAAAATTAAGTGCCTTTCCTCTAAGATCAGGCACAAGACAAGGATGCCCACTCTCACCACTCCTCTTCAATATAGTACTGGAAGTCCTTGCGATTGCCATTAGACAAGAAAAAGAGATTAAGGGCATCCAGATAGGAAAGGAAGAAATCAAACTCTCACTCTTTGCAGACAATATGATACTATATGTAGAGAAGCCTAAAGCCTCTACAAAGAAACTCTTAGAAACAATAGACTTATGTAGTAAAGTTTCAGGCTACAAAATCAATACCCAAAAATCCATGGTCTTCCTATACTCAAACAATGAGGCAGAGGAAAGGGACATAAAAAAAGCAATCCCATTCACAATCGTGCCCCAGAAAATCAAGTACCTTGGAATCAGCTTAACCAAGGAAGTAAAAGACCTCTACAAAGAAAACTATAAAAACGCTACTCCATGAAATAAAAGAGGACATGAGGAAATGGAAACATATACCTTGGTTATGTATAGGGAAAATCAATATTGTCAAAATGGCAATACTCCCCAAAGCATTATACAGATTCAATGCGATCACTATAAAGATACCCATGACATTTTTCAAAGAAACAGATCAAGCAATCATAAAATTCATATGAAACAACAAACGCCCACGGATAGCTAAAACAATTCTTGGGAAAAAGATGATGGGAGGCATCACCCTCCCCAACCTCAAACTTTACTACAAGGCGGTAACAATTAAAACAGCATGGTACTGGAACAAAGGCAGAGCCGCAGACCAATGGAACAGGGTGGAATATCCCTACACACAACCCCAAATGTATGATCATCTAATCTTTGACAAGGGAGCAAGAGATGTGAATTGGAGCAAGGAAAGTCTCTTTAACAAATGGTGCTGGCACAACCGGACAACCACATGCAAAAGAATGGGCTTAGACCTCGACCTGACACCATGCACAAAAGTCAGATCAAAATGGATTAAAGACCTAAACATAAGGCCACAAACCATAAGGTACATTGAAGAAAAGGTCGGCAAAACCCTCCACGATATTGAAGATAAAGGTATCTTCAAAGATGACATGCAACTGGCCAACCAAGTGGAAACAGAGATCAACAAATGGGACTACATTAAACTAAAAAGCTTCTGCACCGCAAAAGATACAGTGACCAGAATACAAAGACTATCTACAGAATGGGAAAGGATATTTACACAATACTCATCAGATAAGGGGTTGATATCAATGGTATATAAAGCACTGGTTGAACTCTACAAGAAGGAAACATCCAACCCCATCAGAAAATGGGTCCAAAAAATGAACAGAAACTTTCCCAAGAAAGAGATACGAATAGCCAAAAGGCACATGAAAAAGTGCTCTGCATCACTAATCATCAGGGAGATGCAGATCAAAACAACCATGAGATACCACCTCACACCACAGAGACTAGCACACATCCAAAAGAACAAAAGCAACCACTGTTGGAGAGGATGTGGGGAGAAAGGGACCCTTCTACACTGCTGGTGGGAATGCCGACTGGTTCAGCCCTTTTGGAAAACAATATGGACGATCCTCAAAACATTAGAAATTGAGCTCCCATTTGACTCAGCAATACCACTGCTGGGAATATATCCCAGAAAAAGCAAAAAAGTATAGTCAAAATGACATCTGCACTCATATGTTCATCACAGCGTTATTTACAATAGCCAGAATCTGGAAAAAACCCGAGTGCCCTAGAACAGATGACTGGTTGAAGAAACTTTGGTGCATCTATACAATATAATACTATGCAGCTGTTAGAAAAAATGAGGTCATGAACTTTACGTTAAGTGTATCAGCATGGAAAGTATCATGCTAAGTGAAATGAGTCAGAAAAAGAGAGACAGATATAGAAAGATTGCACTCATATGTGGAATATAGAATAACAGAGTAGGAGACTAACAACCAAGAATAGTAGAAATAAGTACCAGGAGGTTGACTCCATGGCTTGGAGGCTGGCCTTACATTCTGGGGAGATGGAAACTCAGATAGAGAAGGGAACACCAAGTAAAATGTGGTTGGAGGCCAAGTGGTGGAAGGGTGAAGCATGCTGAATGTACGCTAGAAACTGAACACAATGGCCACTCAGCACCTTTATTGCAAACCACAACACCTAATTAAAGAGATAGAACAAAAGGGAATACCCTGCCACAGTGGCAGGGGGCGGGGGGGAAGATGGGATTGGGGGGGTGGGAGGGATCTTGGGTTTATTTGTGGTGGAGAATGGGCACTGGTGAAGGGATGGGTTTTCGAACTTTGTATGAGGGAATCATGAGCACGAAAATGCATAAATCTGTAACTGTACCCTCACTGTCACTCACTAATAAGTAAATTAAAAAAATAAAAGAAATACAGAATTACAGGTCGAATGACATTTTCCCAGAGGTTGTGATGTACAGTTAAGGTTAAGATTCACTGAACTAAGTAATTGAGCTAACATAAATACTCTCCTCGTTATCTGGAACTTTATAGGCGCTAAATTAAATGAATACTCTTCCAAAAAAAGATAAAATTTGAGTTAAAAAAATTAGTGAATGTTGGATCAAAGGCATAGTTCAAAGGGCTGGAGCATATACTTTGCATGGAGAAGGCCTGAATTCGTTTGTCAGTATCTTGTCGTCCAGGTAGGAAGGGAAGGAGGGAGGGAGGGAAGGAAGGAAGGAAGGAAGGAAGGAAGGAAGGAAGGAAGGAAGGAAGGAAGGAAGGAAGGAAGGAAGGAAGGAAGGAAGGAAGGAAGGAAGGAAGGAAGGAAGGAAGGAAGGAAGGAAGGAAGGAAGGAAGGAAGGAAGGAAGGGAGGGAGGAAGAGAGGGAGAGGGATGGAAGGAGGGAGAGGGAGGGAGGGAGGGAAGGAGAGAAGGAGGGAAGAAAAAGAGTAAGAAAAGGATTGGTGTGCCCCCAGCCTCCTGAGCACAATTTGGGACACCTCTTTACTGATCCTGACAAATAGACAAATACATGCAAATGAAGTTCTGCTACATGTGTTGTTTAAAATGTTGGGAGAGTAGTTACGAAGAAGGTTGAAAATATATGAAAAACCATAAACAAGTTTTCACCAAAACCATGAAAAAAAACTCACAGGTCAGAGCATCGCACCTGAGAAAGACAAAGAGAAAGAAAACTTTCTAACCCACTTCTGACACCCTCCACTCCAAAAAATAAAAAACCTTTATGCTGAAAAAGTCCAGGGATTTTCTCCTGTTTTGCCCAATCCTAAAGGATCTTTCCGCATTCCTTAAATATTTGAACTATAATAATTACTTATTATTTTAGTAAAATTAAAGTCAGGGTATCAGAAGACATACATTACAGTTAAAAATTTTGAGTAGATCTTAACCATGCTATTACACCCACAAGGTAACTGAGAATAAGCAATCTATTCCCAGTAGTATCTGAACTGGCATGCTAAATTATAGCTGTAGAATGTTAAAAGAACATGGTTCCATCCTTTTTCTTTAAGTAGGTATAATTTAATTTTAATTTTGGCTTTACCCTGTCATATAAAGTTCGCCATGACTTAAAATGCTACTGTCTTCCCTGTAATTATAATTGGGACATTTGAAATCACAAAACTGTAACAAAGAGCATCCTTTTATTCCATAGAATATAGGTTATCACTGGACATAAAGGCTTACCTCCCACCCTCAATATGTCGTGAATAACTAAAAATAATCCTCTATCATGTGGCTGCTATAACAATTTGTAGATACAAGGTTATTGTTTTATGCTTTTGGTTTAGTTGATTTTCTTTTTATTCTGGCATGAAAACTAGCCAGAATTTTTTATTCCAATCAAAGCACCATTTTTCCAGTTGCTTCTTGCCAGAATTGACTATCCACAGATATTTGAAATACATTTAAAATTTCCTCTTTTATTTATTCTAGTTTCTCTTCCACTTATATGTTTCTTGAGTATCAATTTTTTAGTAATAAGAAATAAATTATTATATAATGATCATCTTAACCCCAATATGTATCACAAAATGTAGCATTTCACAAAAATTAATACCTGGCTAAGTTAGAAAGCTTTCATTTACATTTCTGTTACATTAAAAGTACATATAACACTATAACTCTGATTTATTGTTTGTATTTCTTATTGTTTTTATTTTTATCGTTTGTTGTTTTAATTTTAGTTTTATGAGGGGAAATTAATGCTTTTAATAAAATATTGAAGAAAGCTGAAAGAGCATATATTTTAGACTTTTAAGTATTTTATGTACATCATAAAAATGTTTTCTTGGACATCTGAAACTGAATGCAGCACTTATTATCAATGTCATTTAGTCAGATTGTGTGTGTGTTTGTTTGTGTGTGTGAATTAGGGCCTCACATGGATCAAATGTGGGTTCAACCTTATGCAAGGAAAGAACTTTTCCACGTACTGTTTCTCAGGTCTTAGATAGCAGATCTTTGGAGAGGAAGGTTTGCAAAATAAATGACACTCTGAATATTCTCTTATAGAGTAAACAGGAGATAAAGTGTGCTAAGATATATTCAATTAACTCAGATATTCCCCACACAGTTTTATCACCTTGACAAGAATAAAGGTGAGTTATCTCATTATACTAAATTATTTCATGTTAGCCTTGAAATGATTATGGGTTCTAATGTACTTCCAAAATATTTAGAAAAAAAGCAGACTCCTTAACCTTAAAGGGTGTGGAAGACCTTCTCTTGGACCACCCTAGTTCCCTTCTTTTTCATTTTCAACATCACCAAAAGAAATTATTTTCCCATCAGACCAATAGTTTACCACATGTGAGTGCCTTGTTCCTTTCAGACCTCCCAATGTTGATAGATGCAGCTGCATTTCTGACAAATAGTTTTTCAAGTTTCATTCACTTTACAAATTTTCAGTCCTAATCCATAGCTCTGAAAATCCTTTCATATAAGTCAGAGTAATTATGTTCCTTCTCCCCATGTTTTAATCTTATAGCTTCCTAGACAAGGACGAATTTTCCACCCGTGACCATTTTATTCACAGAAATGCAACACAGACAAGCTGTCAGAAGAACCTTGAATTCACTATACATTGATTTTGAATAAAAGTTTTCGTTGTTGTGTATTCAGAAATCTTTGACTATTGCCATATTTTTGTGATTTCTCATATTCAGTTACTCATATTGTGTTGAACCCCACAATATAAGATGTTAGATCCTAGACAATGGTCTAACTCAGAATGCAAATAATAGGGTAATAATTCATTGGACTATATCATTTTTAAGATATAAATGAAATGTTGATATAAAGTTGGATTCTAGTTGCACATTAATCTCCAGTACCTCACATATTTTTGACACAGAGTATATAACCAGAAACTGCTTACTAAACAATATAACTGAGACTGAATTAAAACACTGAGAATGCATTGACCATGCACATAAAAGTATAAAAAATTTATACTTTTTTATTTAATAATAAATTTATTTATTTTTAATTAATGAATCACCATGAGGGTACAGTTACGGATTTATACACATTTGTGCTTATGCTTCCCCCATACAAAGTTCGGGAACCCATCCCTTCACCAGTGCCCATACTCCACCACCAGTAAACCCAGCATCCCTCCCATCCTCCCCAATCCCATCTCCCCCCACCCCACCCTGTCACCGTGGCAGGGCATTCCCTTCTGTTCTCTCCCTCTAATTAGCTGTTGTGGTTTGCAATAAAGGTGTTGAGTGGCCACTGTGCTCAGTCTCTAGCCCTCATTCAGCCCGCAACTCCCTTCTCCCACATGGCCTTCGACTACATTATAGTTGGTGATCCCTTCTCTGAGTTGCCCTTTCCCCAGAATGTGAGGCCAGCCTCCTAGCCATGGAGACAACCTCCTGGTAGTTGTTTCTACAGTTCTTGGGTGTTAGTCTCCCACTCTGTTATTCTATATGTCATAGATGAGTGCAATCTTTCTATGTCTGTCTCTCTCTTTCTGACTCATTTCACTTAGCATGAAACTCTTCATGCCGATCCACTTAAATAAAAAATTTGTGACCTCCTTTTTTCTAACAGCTGCATAGTATTCCATTGTATAGATGTACAAAAGTTTCCTCAACCAGTCATCCATTCTAGGGCATTCGGGTTTTTTCCAGATTCTGGCTATTGTAAACAGTGCTGCGATGAACATACATGTGCATATGCCATTTCGATTATACTTTTTTGCCTCTCTGGGATATATTCCCAGCAGTGGTATTGCTGGGTCAAATGGGAGCTCAATTTCTAATTTTTTGAGAATCGTACATATTGTTTTCCAGAAGGGCTGAACCAGTCGGCATTCCCACCAGCAGTGTAGAAGGGTCCCTTTCTCCCCACATCCTCTCCAACAGCGGTTGCTTTTGTTCTTTTGGATGTGCGCTAGTCTCTGTGGTGTGAGGTGGTATCTTGTGGTTGTTTTGCTCTGCATCTCTCTGATGGTTAGTGATGTAGAGCACCTTTTCATGTGCCTTTTGGCCATTCGTATCTCTTTTCCTGGTAAAGTTTCTGTTCATTTCTTCGCCCCATTTTTTGATGGGGTTGGATGTCTTCTTCTTGTAGAGTTCAACCAGTGCTTTATATACCATTGATATCAACCCCTTATCTGATGGGTATTGTGTAAATATCCTTTCCCATTCTGTGGATAGTCTTTGTATTCTGGTCACTGTATCTTTTGCGGTGCAGAAGCTTTTTAGTTTAATGTAGTCCCATTTGTTGATCTCTGTTTTTACTAGATTGCTTAGTTCCGTGTCACCTTTGAAGATACCTTTATCTTCAATATCGTGGAGGGTTTTGCCAACCTTGTCTTCAATGTACCTTATGGCTTGTGGTCTAATGTTGAGGTCTTTAATCCACTTTGATCTGACTTTTGTGCATGGTGTCAGGTCAAGGTCTAAGCCCATTTTTTTGCATGTGGTTGTCCAGTTGTGCCAGCACCATTTGTTAAAGAGGCTTTCCTTGCTCCACTTCACATCTTTTGCTCGCTTATCAAAGATTAGATGATCATACATTTGGGGTTGTGTGTAGGGATATTCCACCCTGTTCCGTTGGTCTACGGCTCTGCCTTTGTTCCAGTACCATGCTGTTTTAATTGTTACTGCTTTGTAGTAAAGATTGAGGTTGGGGAGGGCGATGCCTCCCATCGTCTTTTTCCCAAGAATTGTTTTAGCTATCCTTGGACGTTTGTTGTTCCATATGAATTTTAAGATTGCTTGATCCATTTCTTTGAAGAATGTCATGGGTATACTTATAGGGATCGCGTTGAATCTGTATAATGCTTTGGGGAGTATTGCCATTTTGACAACATTGATTCTCCCTATCCACGAGCAGGGTATATGTTTCCATTTCCTCATGTCCTCTTTGATTTCATGGAGTAGCGTTTTGTAGTTTTCTTTGTAGAGGTCTTTTACTTCCTTGGTTAAGCTGATTCCGAGGTACTTGATTTTCTGGGGCACGATTGTGAATGGGATTGCTTTTTTTTATGTCCCTTTCCTCTGCCTCATTGTTTGCATATATGAAGGCCATGGATTTTTGGGTATTGATTTTGTAGCCTGCAACTTTACTGTATAAGTCTATTGTTTCTAAGAGTTTCTTAGTAGAGGTTTGAGGCTTCTCTAGATATAGTATCATATCGTCTGCAAATAGTGAGAGTTTGATTTCTTCCTTTCCTATCTGGATGCCCTTAATCTCTTTTTCTTGTCTAATAGCTATCGCAAGTACTTCCAGTACTATATTGAAGAGGAGTGGTGAGAGTGGGCATCCTTGTCTTGTTCCTGATCTCAGAGGAAAGGCCCTTAGTTTTTCCCCGTTGAGGGTAATGCTTGCCGTAGGCTTGTGATAGATGGCTTCGACTATCTTGAGGAAAGTTCCTCCAAACCCCATTTTGGCGAGGGTTTTCATCATGAAAGGATGTTGGATCTTGTCAAATGCTTTCTCTGCATCTATTGATATGATCATATGGTTTTTATCTTTGCTTTTATTGATATGGTGGATTATGTTGATTGATTTCCGAATGTTAAACCATCCTTGCATCCCCGGGATGAATCCCACTTGGTCGTGATGTATGCTCTTTTTGATGAGTTGTTGGATCCTATTTGCCAGTATTTTGTTGAGGATCTTCGCATCGGTGTTCATCAGGGATATTGGTCTGTAATTTTCTTTCCTAGTGGTGTCTTTGTTTGCTTTTGGTATTCGGGAGATGTGTGCTTCATAGAAACTGTTTGGGAGAGTTCCTGTTTTTCCAATTTCCTGGAAAAGTTTGAGGAAAACAGGCAGCAGGTCTTCTTTAAATGTTTGGAAGAATTCGCCAGTGAAACCATCTGGGCCTGGGCTTTTGTTTTTGGGGAGGTTTTTGATCACAGTTTCAATTTCCTTAACATTGATGGGTCTATTCAGGTATTCCAAGTCTTCTTTGTTCAGTCTTGGGAGATTGTAGAAATCGAGGAATCCATCCATTTCTTTTAGGTTCTCCTGTTTTGTGGCGTATAGACTTTCGAAGTAGTCTCTAATGATCTTTTGAATCTCACTGGTTTCTTTTATGATGCCCCCCTTTTCATTTCTGATTCGATTTATTAGGGTTCTTTCTCTTTCTTTCTTTGTGAGTCTTGCTAGCGGTTTATCAATCTTGTTTATTTTCTCGAAGAACCAGCTCTTTGTTTCATTGATCTTTCGGATTGTCTCTTTGGTTTCCATGTCATTAATTTCTGCTCTAATTGTTATTATTTCTTTCCTTCGATCTGGTTTGGGTTCCTTTTTCTGGTCCTTTTCTAAGGTCTTGAGTCGTGAAGTCAGGTTGTCTATGTGGGCCCTTTCTTCCTTCCTGAGGAATGCTTGGAGAGCTATAAATTTTCCCCTTAGCACGGCTTTAGCTGTGTCCCATAGATTTTGGCAGCTCGTGTCTTCATTCTCATTTGTTTCTAAGTATTTTTTGATTTCTTCCTTGATTTCCTTCCTGACCCACTCATTGTTCAACAATGAATTGTTTAATTTACAAGTGTTTGACTTGATTCTCCGTGTCAGTGAGTGGTTAGCTTCTATCTTCAGCGCATCGTGGTCTGAAAAGATGGTTGATACAATTTCTATTTTTCCGATTCTATTGAGGTATGTTCTGGGGCCCAGTACATGGTCTATTTTAGAAAATGTTCCATGTGCACTGGAAAAGAATGTGTATTCTTTCGTTTGGGGGTGTAAGGCCCTGTATAGGTCTATTAGGCCTCTCTCTTCAATTTCTTCTTTCAGAGTCAGTGTTTCCTTGTTGAGTTTTGTTCTTGTCGATCTATCTAGAGGCGATAAGGCCATATTGAAGTCTCCGACTACTATTGTGCTGTTAGTGATGTCCTCTTTGAAGTCTGCTAGGAGTTGTTTTAAATATTTAGCTGGTCGCTCATTAGGTGCATATATGTTTAAGACTGTGATTTCTTCCTGTTGTACAATATGTTTAAGAGTGTGATTTCTTCCTGTTGTACATATCCCTTGATAAACAGAAAATGACCTTCGCTGTCCCTTTTAATCTTTTTCAACCTGAAGTCTATGTTGTCGGATATTAGGATGGCCACTCCAGCTTTTTTAAGGGGGTTGTTTGCTTGCAGGATTGTTTTCCATCCTTTGACTTTGAGTCTATGTTTACTCTGTTTGTTCAGGTGTGTTTCTTGCAGGCAGCAGAATGTTGGGTTTAATTTCTGGATCCATTTTGCCACTCTGTGTCTCTTGATGGGTGCATTTAGGCCGTTGACATTGAGAGAGATTATTGTGATAGGATTTTGTGTCATATTTCTGTGGTATTTGTTGTTTTTATGTGGCTCCACCTTGTCTTACAGTAGCTCCTTTAGACCTTCTTTCAAGTTTGGTTTTGAGTCTATGAAGGACCTGAGCTGTTGTTTATCCGAGAAGTAGTGTATGGTTCCTTCGAGTTTGAGTGAGAGTTTAGCCGGATAAAGTATTCTTGGTGAGGCATTCATTTCGTTGAGTCTTTTCACTATGTCCCACCATTGTCTTCGGGCTCGGAGGGTTTCCTCTGACAGGTCTGCTGTAAATCTGAGGGGTGCTCCTTTGTATGTGATTTCCTTCTTTGACCTTGCTGCTTGCAGAATTGTGTCTCTATCCATAGCATCCATCATTCTGACTATGATATGCCTTGGAGTCTTTTTATTCGGGTCTCTTTTTGCTGGTACTCTTCGGACTCCTTGTATCTGGATGCCTGCCTTCTCCAGCTCTGGGAATTTCTTAGCAATGATGTCTTTGACTGTGTTTTTTTCATTGGGGTTACTTCCCTGTGGTTCTGGTACTCCAATGATTCTTATGTTGTTTCTCTTGAAGTCATCCCCCAGGGCTCTGATTCGCTCTATAGCCATTTTGAGGTCTTTGGCCATGATTTGTTGTTGTCTATAAGCTTTCTGCAGCTCATCTTCCAGGTCGCTGATTCTGTCTTCAGCTGTAGTCATTCTACTGTTGAGGGCATCTAGTGAGATTTTTAATTCGTCTACTGATTCCTTTATTTGTGTGACTTCCGTTCGTAGGTTTGAGATTTCTGTTCTCATTTCTTCCTGTATTTTCTTGGTGGACCGTTCCAGTGCTTCATTCATCTCCTCCCTTAGTTTATTGGATGTCTGTTCCATGGTTGCTTGGAGTAGGTCGACTCTCCTACAGATCTCCTCTCTGAATTGTTTATCTGAGAGGTCGTAGATGTGAGTAGCCCCCATTGATGTTTCTGGAATTTTTTCTTCTCCCTCTCTTGGTGGGGGGGATTTTCGCTGCTTCTTCATATTGTTACGGAAGTATAGAGTTGGAGCTTTGTAGTTATTTATTCCTTTTTCTTCTTGTGGAAAGAAGGTTTTCTGATCGTGCTAAACTTCCCTTATTAACTGACAGCTTTTATAGTGTCAGAGTAAGCTAATGGCTATTTCGCGTGTTTGAGATCCCAACAGTGAATTTTCGCAAAGTAGAAGTACCGATTGAGCTGAGATAACAAAGAATAACTGCGGCCGCGTTAGCGGGCCCCCCCCCCCCCCGCTCTGAGAGGAGGCCACGCCCACTTTAGACCACGCCCACTAAGATACGGGACAGGCCTCCAGTGTCTTCCTGCCACACGGGCTGGGGCGGCTGGAGGGTCTCGGGGAGTCCAGGCGGCGGGAAGCGGGGTCGGGAGGGCCTAGGTCTGTTCATTTTTAACACACTCAGAGGGAAATGGAACTAAGGGAAAGTGAAAACACTGCAGTACACACTGCATTAAAGGAGAATTTACCTACTTCTCTTAATTTAATGCTCTCTCCAGATTGTTGCAAGCCTTTAGTTCATTTCCAGAGTTCTTAAAAAGCTGTTTTTTTAAATTTTTATTGTGGTGTCCTTGTTTTTCTTGGCATGTGGTGCCAGAGATCAAACCCAGAGCTGCATATATCAGAGACCCCCGCCCTCCCATCGAGTGACCTCTTGGATTCCTTACTGCCGAGACATTTGCAGCATATTTGCCCTCAACTAAATTTGTTGACTTCAGTCTGTCCTTCTACTGCTAATCGATTTGCTCAAGTGGGCACCAGTAACGTCTCCAATGTGAGCTTGTTGTTACTGTTTTTGGCATTTCGAATATGCCACGTGTAGCTTGCCAGGCTTTGCTGTGTGGGCAGGATACTCTCGGTAGCTTGCGATGCCTCCCATCGTCTTTTTCCCAAGAATTGTTTTAGCTATCCTTGGACGTTTGTTGTTCCATATGAATTTTAAGATTGTTTGATCCATTTCTTTGAAGAATGTCATGTAATTCCATTGTATAGATGTACAAAAGTTTCCTCAACCAGTCATCCATTCTAGGGCATTCGGGTTTTTTCCAGATTCTGGCTATTGTAAACAGTGCTGCGATGAACATACATGTGCATATGCCATTTCGATTATACTTTTTTGCCTCTCTGGGATATATTCCCAGCAGTGGTATTGCTGGGTCAAATGGGAGCTCAATTTCTAATTTTTTGAGAATCGTACATATTGTTTTCCAGAAGGGCTGAACCAGTCGGCATTCCCACCAGCAGTGTAGAAGGGTCCCTTTCTCCCCACATCCTCTCCAACAGCGGTTGCTTTTGTTCTTTTGGATGTGTGCTAGTCTCTGTGGTGTGAGGTGGTATCTCGTGGTTGTTTTGATCTGCATCTCTCTGATGGTTAGTGATGTAGAGCACTTTTTCATGTGCCTTTTGGCCATTCGTATTTCTTCCTTGGTAAAGTTTCTGTTCATTTCTTTGCCCCATTTTTTGATGGGGTTAGATGTTTTCTTCTTGTAGAGTTCAACCAGTGCTTTATATACCATTGATATCAACCCCTTATCTGATGGGTATTGTGTAAATATCCTTTCCCATTCTGTGGATAGTCTTTGTATTCTGGTCACTGTATCTTTTGCGGTGCAGAAGCTTTTTAGTTTAATGTAGTCCCATTTGTTGATCTCTGTTTTTACTAGATTGCTTAGTTCTGTGTCACCTTTGAAGATACCTTTATCTTCAATATCGTGGAGGGTTTTGTCGACCTTGTCTTCAATGTACCTTATGGTTTGTGGTCTAATGTTGAGGTCTTTAATCCATTTTGATCTGACTTTTGTGCATGTTGTCAGGTCAAGGTCTAAGCCCATTTTTTTGCATGTGGTTGTCCAGTTGTGCTAGCACCATTTGTTGAAGAGGCTTTCCTTGCTCCACTTCACATCTCTTGCTCCCTTATCAAAGATTAGATGATCATACATTTGGGGTTGTGTGTAGGGATATTCCACCCTGTTCCATTGGTCTACGGCTCTGCCTTTGTTCCAGTACCATGCTGTTTTAATTGTTACTGCTTTGTAGTAGAGTTTGAGGTTGTGGAGGGTGATGCCTCCCATCATCTTTTTCCCAAGAATTGTTTTAGCTATCAGTGGGCCTTTGTTGTTCCATATGAATTTTAGGATTGCTTGATCCATTTCTTTGAAGAATGTCATGGGTATACTTATAGGGATCATGTATATATTTTAAAACAATGATTTGTAAGATGTTTTAATGTACTTTTTTTTCTAAAAATATTAATTAATTTGTATTTTCTTTTCAATAAGTATGGCCTTATTTTGTATATACAGGGAAAGGAAAATTAGAATTGGACATTAATGTAAACCAATATTATTCTATTTTTAAATTATATGAGAAAGCATTCAAATTTTTAATACATAATGTAAAAATAAGCCATGGATAATTAAATAATTAGCCCAAAGTCATTATTCCCTATTTTGAATATTAAGAACTTCACTAAAAATTCAGAATACATGGGACTGGAATGATAGTACAGCAGACAGGGTGACTGCCTTGCACACACCTGACCCAGATTTTATTTCCAACACCACATATGGTTCCCTGAGCATCATAAGGAGTGATCCATGAGCACAGAGCCAAGAGTAACCCCTGAGTATTGTTGGGTGTGGCCAAAAAACAAACCAAAAAATGAAGACTACAAAAGAGTAATTACCTTGTGTCAAACTTAAAAGAACCAGCTGAGTGCATAATTCAGTCATGTGTCCTGAATGAGTGAGATTTAATATAAACCTGGAGAACTAGAGATATGTGTGTATGGGTACATGAGAGTGCATGTGTGTGTTTGTGTGTGAGAGAGAGATGAAAGAGAGAGAGAAGAAATCCTGTTGATATTGAAGAAATCCTGTTGATATTATCGCATTCCTAGTACAGATGTGAGGGTCAAAGAGATAGCACAGGTGTTAATGTAGTTACCCTGCCTGTGGCCACTTCAGCCATGACACGGGTTCAATCCCCAACACTGCATATGGTCCCACAAACACCATCAGGACTGACCTCCTGAGCATAGAACCGGGAGTAATCCCTGAGCACCGGAGGATGTGGCTTCCAAACAAAAATAAAAACAATACAGTTGTGATATACAATAAGAAATGTTTTAGATTTAAAATTAATAATAAAATACTGGAAAATGATAACATGCAAGGCACAAGGAAATTTGCATTAAGAATAGATATTTCACTATATTTCATGACTAAGCTTGGTAACATGAATAAAAGAGAGATGAAAGTAGTAAGAAGTTTTGGTGATAGAAAAGTCTCATACCTCTGGGAGTCTCCTTTTCAACTTTGCAAAGTCATAAAAAATATTTTTCTGCAATAATTTTCACAGAGTAACTACCATGGGGAAAAATTAGATGGAATTTTTATTTTCTCCTGATTTTGTAGGAAAGAGTGGAAGAAAAAACATTAGTGAGCTAAATATGACACATATTCCTAAGAATCGAGTTAGAATTCTATAACTTTATTCTTTGCTCACTTCTGGGGACCAGAGAGATAACACATCAGCAAAGAGTTTGCCTTGGACACACTGACCTGAGTTCAGTTCCTGCCACCACATATGCTCCCCCAGTCACCACCAGCAGTGATTGGATCCCCAAGCACAGAGCATAGGAGTAATCCCTATGTGCTGCCATGTATAGACAAAACAAACAAAAAAACAATAATGACCTCAGGCTCCTCAGGATAGGCTCTAACTTTAGAACATAATTCTGAAATTCTACATTTCTCTTTGGGGCACATTTTAAATATGCTTTTTGAATATAAATATATTCAATCATGATACTATGGCACTATGTGTTATAAATTATACATCTCAAAATACAAGGCTCTTCTCTATACAAATTGCAGTCTCTTCCAGATATTTGCACTTTTAATAGAAAATGTGACAACCAAAAGCCAAATTCTCATGAAAACTGAAGGCAGGAAGGATATTAAACAGCAAAACATCTCCTTATCACATTTTCCTTACCACATATGTGCAAATAATGAATTTATTGACCCTTAGTGTCACAACTTAGCAGGGCAAGTAATTTCAGAACACCTGTGATGGGAAGCCAGTGTTCTAGAAGATGGGAACACATTTGATCTAAACTCTTTAAGTCTTACATTTTGTTTTGTTTTGTTTTGTTTTTGTTTTATGTTTGGGCCATGCCTGGCAATGTTCAGGCATTACTCTTGGCTCTGCACTCAGGGCTCACTCCTGGAGGGCTCGAGGCACTGGGTACTGAGGGTTTTTGCATGTCAGCCACATGCAAAACAAATGCCCTATCTGTTTTACTATTGTTCTAGCCCTAAAACTCTTAAGTCTTAAGAGAGAAATTGAAAGAGATGTATGTGTGTCTGAGAAACAGACAGAGAGACGGACACAGAGACAGAGAGATAGAGAGACAGAGACAGAGAAAAGGAAGAAAGTTTGCTAGGAGGTGACATAGCCCTTGGGTTGCTGGTTATGATGACCTGAATCCGTGACAGGAAGACGTTTTGATCACCATAAAAATTCTCCATTTTCCTTAGAGCCTTTTTGCCATTTGGGATACTCAGGTTTAACAGTAGGATTTAACTCTAGGGTCAGACTTGAGTTTTATAGAAATGAGGCAAGTCATTTAAAATCTTATAATTAGCAATTGTGAAGACAATGTTGAAAAAGAATAGAGATATACAGAATACACTAAGGTCTCTTTTGTAATGGGGTTCTTTGAGAAGGGATAATTTAATTGA